>NC_060076.1:52082500-52405000 GCF_922984935.1 Meles meles
AAAAAGCATTTGACAAAGTACAATGTCCATCCATGACAAAAACCCTCAATGGGGGTGCCTGGGTAGCTCAGTGGATTAAACCTTGCCTTCAGCTCAGGTCATGATGTCAGGGTCCTGGGATTGAGGCCCACATCAGGCTCTCTGCTGAGCAGGGAGCCTGCTTCCCCCTCTCTCTCTGCCTGCCTCTCTGCCTACTTGTGATCTCTCTGTCAAGTAAACGAATAAATCTTAAAAAAAAAAAAAAAAAACCCTCAACAAAGTAGGTGTAGAGGGAACAAACCTGAACATAATAAAGCCCATGTATGAAAAATGCACAGCTAGTATTGTCCTCAGTGGGAAAAAACTGAGACCTTTTCCTATATGGTCAGGAATAAGATGGATGTCCACCCTCACTACTTTTATTCAACATAGCACTGGAAGTCCTAGCCACAGCAATCCGACAAGAAAAAGAAATAAAAAGTATCCAAAGCACCTAGGAAGAAGTCAGATTTTCACTATTCGTAAATTACATGATAGTATGTATAGAAAATCTGAAAGATGCCATCAAAACACTGCTAGAAGTGATACACAAATTCAGTAAAGTCGCAGGATACAAAGTCAATGTACATAAATCTGTTGCATTTCTATATATCAATAAGCAGCAGAAAGAGAAAGTAAGAAAAGAATCCCATTTACAATTGTACCCCAAAAAATAAGATACATAAGAATAAACTTAATCCAAAGAGGTGGAAGACCAGTACTCTGAAACCTATAAAACACTAATGAAAGAGGACATAAAAAAGAAAAAAGACATTCCACACTCATGGATTAGAGTAATATTTATTGTTAAAATGTCTATATTACCCAAAGTAATCAACACATTAAATGTAATTTCTATCAAAATACTAATGGTATTTTTCACAGAACTAGAACAAACAATCCTAAAATCTGCATGGAACCACAGAAGACCCTGAAGAGTTGCAGAAATCTTGAAAAAGAAAAACAAAATTGAAGGTATCACAATTCCAGACTTCAAGTTATAGAACAAAGCTGTAGTAATAAGAACAGTATGGTATTAGCACAGAAATGAACACATTGGTCAGTAGAACAGCAAAGAAATCCCAGAAATAAACCCACAATTATATAATCAATTAATATTTGATAAAGGAGGCAAGAATATACAATGGGAAAAAGATAGTCTCTTCAACAAATGGTATTGGGAAAAACTGGACAGCTACATGCAAAAGAATGAAACTGGACCACTTTCTATACCATGCACAAAAATAAATTCAAAATGAAACAAGGACCTAAATATGAGACCTGAAACCACAGAAATCCTAGAAGACAATAGGTTGTAATCACTCTGACATCAGCCATAGCAACAGTTTTCCAGATATGTCTCCTGAGGCAAGGAAAATAAAAGCAAAAGTAAACTATTGGGACTACATCAAAATAAAAAGTTTCTGCATAGCAAAGGAAACAATCAGCAAAACTAAAAGACAACCTACAGAATGGGACAAGATATTTGCAAGTGACATATCTGATAAAGGGTTAGTATCAAAAATATATAATTTTAAAAACTCATCACCCCAAAAAGCAAATTTAATTTAAAGTGTGCAGAAGACATGAATAGACAATCTTCCAAAGAAGGCATATAGATGGCCAACAGACACATGAAAAGATGCTCAGCCTCACTTACTATCAGGGAAATGCAAATCAAAACTATAATGAGATAACACCTCACACCTGTCAGAATGGCTAAAATCAACAACACAAGAAACAACAGGTGTTGGCAAGAATGGAGAAAAAAGAGCACTGTGCTCTACTGGTGGGAAAGCAAACTGGTATAGCCACTCAGAAAAACAATATGAAGTTCCTCAAAAAATTAAAAACAGAACTACCCTAAGGGTCCAGCAATGGCACTACTGGGTATCTACCCAAAGAATACAAAAATAGTAATTCAAAAGGATACATTCCCTCCAGTGTTTATAGCAGCATTATTTACAATAGCTAAATTATGGAAGCGGCCCAAAATCTATCGACAGATAAATGGATAAAGAAGATGTGGTGTATGTATACACACACACATATATACATACCATGAAATATTACTCAGCCATAAAAAAGTTTAAAATCTTGCTATTTGCAATATGGGTGGAGCTAGAGTATGATTTCACTCACACGTGGAGTTTAAGAAACAAAACAAATGAGCAAATGGGGGAAAAAAAAGAAAAAGAGAAGCAAATCAAAAAACAGTCTTTTAACTAGAGAACACGGTCAACAGAAGTGAGGTAAGTGGGGGTAATGGATTAAGGAATACAATGGTTGTGATGAGCACTGGGTGATGAATAAAGTGCTGAATCACTTTTTGTACACCTGAAACTAATACAGCACTGTATGTTAACTAACTAATTTAAATGAAAACTTAAAAAAAATTTTTTTAACTAATGTTTCCTTATTTATTTTTGGTCTGGATGATCTACCCATTGATGTAAGTGTGTATTAAATTCTCCTGTTATGGGGCGCCTGGGTGGCTCAGTGGGTTAAAGCCTCTGCCTTCGGCTTGGGTCATGATCCCAGGGTCCTGGGATCGAGTCCCACATCGGGCTCTCTGCTCCGCGGGGAGCCTGCTTCCTCCTCTCTCTCTCTGCCTGCTTCTCTGCCTAATTGTGATCTCTGTCTGTCAAATAAATAAATAAAATCTTTTAAAAATAAATAAATAAATAAATTCTCCTGTTATTGCATTGCTGTCTGTTTCCCATTAGGCCTGTTAATATTTGCTTCATATATTTAGGTGCTCCTATGTTAGGTGCAAAAATAATTATAAATGTTTTATATTCTCTTTTGGATTAACCCTTTTATCAGTAGTCCTTCTTTGTCTCTTACTACAGTCCTTGTTTTAAAGTCTATTTTATCTGATATCAGTAGAGTTATCCCAGTTTTTTTTTTGTTTTTTTTTTTTTTTTTTTTTGCTTTCATTTGTATGGAACATCTTTTTCCATCCTTCACTTTCAGACTGTGTATACCCTTATACCTGAACTGAGTTTCTTGGAAGCAGCACACAGTTGGGTCTTGTTTTTTCATGCATTCAGCTACCCTGTCTTTTTGATTGGAAAATTTAGTCCATTTACATTTAAAGTAAATACTAATAAGAATGTATTTATTGCCATTATGTTAATTGTTTCCTGGCTGTTTGTATCTTCTGTGGCTTATTGTCTTGCCTTCTCTTTTGTGGTTTGATAACTTTCTTTAGTGCTATGCTTAGATTCCTTTCTCATTACCTTTTGTGCTTCTAGTATAAGTTTTTCCATTGTGGTTACCATGAGGCTTACATTTAATGATGACAGTTATTTTAAACTCTCTGATGTTATAACATCTGGGTCAAATCTGTGTCTGGTTCTATTGATTGCTTTGTTTCTTTGCTTTTCCTGGCTTGTGTGTCTCAGTAATTGCTGGATGAAAGCCAGGCATCCTATGTAGAACAGGAGAGACAGAGGCAAATATAGTATTTATGCCTGGAAATGATCATGTCTCTGCTCTATTAACCTTAAGTATGGGGAAATGATTCAGTTGACACAGGAGTTGAGACTGAGTATGGGTTTTACGGTTAACTATGGTTACCCTCTGTGCATTATAGGCTTCATATGGCTTTACTGTTATCTCATACTTAAGGTGGGGCTGGTTGGCCAGATAATTTTTTTTTTTTAACTACCTGCTCTACCCCAGCTTTTGATCTTCCCTTTGTGCCTGCACCTCAGAGAGGGTCTTTCCCCACATTCTTCCCCTTTCCCAGAAGTAGACTACTGTCAGTCACTCAGTTCTTGTGAAACTGGTATATGCGTGTGTGCATGTGTGTGTTTAAGACAACATTGTTTTGTTCTAGTTCAGCCTCAGTCTCAGGCAGGATGTGTATGTCTGGTGCTAGGGTCTTTGTAGTAATCTTGTTCTTCCCCCAATTTTAGGGGTTCTAATGGTCCAACTGGAGAATATTTTCCTGTACCTCCTCTCGGGGTGCGGGGCTTTTCCTGTTCTAGTGCCCCAGCTAAAACTGATCTTCACCTGTTCCCTGAGGCTACAAATTTCACTACCCTTCCCCAGGAGCTTAAGGCTTTTGTTCCATCGTAAGGGTAGAGATAATGGAGAAGAGTTTCCTGCCTTTCTTGCATTTGGTTGCTATTCACCACCTCCAGGGCTGATGGATCCACAATGGAGGCGTTTTTCAGTCACTTGTCCTGCCCCCAGCTTTTCCCATGAGCACCTGGTGATGTCTGTGGAGAAAAGCCTATAAGGGAATGCAAATTCTCTTCTTAGCTGCCACTCCCATGCTAGCACCCATTCATCCTTTAGCACTTTTTGAAGAAAATTTGAGCGTAATTCTTCTCACCAATTTATATGGTATCCAGTATTTCCATAGATAAAGAACCATCTTGTCCCATCTATATTTAGAGAAGCATGACTTTCCTTAGATTTCAGGCTAGTTGTGACTTAAATTCCCTGATGGATTTAAAAAACAGTTATGGGGAGCCTGGGTGGCTCAGTGGTTTAAGCCTCTGCCTTCAGCTCAGGTCATGATCTCAGGGTCCTGGGATCGAGCCCCGCATCGGGCTCTCTGCTCAGTGGCGAGTCTGTTTCTCCCTCTCTCTCTGCCTGCCTCTCTGCCTACTTGTGACCTCTCTGTCAAATAAATAAATAAAATATTTAAAAAAAAAAAACAGTTATAATTTTGTGGACTACCTGGCTTTTCATTGTTGTAAGCACAAGGGTAATACTCTTTTCAGCTTCCTACATCATAGAAGAACCCTGTTCTTAGGAGTTTTGGTTTTTATTGACAGGGAAGTTTTTGGCACTTCTACACACATATGCACATACATCATGTCAACTTGCTAACTAGAATTATGTTGAAAAGTACTTGGGACTCAGTTAAAATGCTACCTCTTAGAACTCATCTTAGTCAAATGAGTTTTGCAAAGGAGAAACATCTCACATTTGATACCAAGTTTCTCATTTCAGAGTCAACAGACCTCCTAGAGACACACAGTTGCATCGTAGGAAAACCTAAAGCAGGTATAGAAATGTGGTTGTATTTTTTCCAATAAGTTGGAAGAGGACAACACAATGGGAACCAAGAAAAACAGAAAAAAAAAAAAAGACAAGAATGAGTAATGTTACAAGGATACCACTCACCATTCCTATAGTACAGGCTTCCAATTCTTTACTAATTATACTAGAACATTGTTTTTGGCACTTAATTCCCTCAGTGGTTCTAGTTTAAGAAGAATACAACATAGCCTAAAAATGATTTGTGGTACTCTCCATCATAAGTCTTTACCTATTTTTCCTTATTTTACTATTTTTCCCTAGTACTGTCACTTTTAGATTTCTTCAAAATTTGTGGAAGACACAAGTTTGTGGAAGAATGGCTAAGAGATTTGGTGTGACTTATGTGAAATAATAACTCGTTCCTTTGACACATTAAGGAAAGCACTGTAGACCCCCAAATAAATACCTGGTGGAGAGTTATGAACTGCTAAAAGCTTCCAACTGATCATATTTCAAAGCATTCACTAGAACAATCAATATTGAAATATCAGCTTCACAACATTGTAGCACTGCATCACTGGAAAATTATCTAATCCATGTTATATGTATAAAGGTCAAACAAAAGCCAAAAACAAGATAATTCAGTAAATATGAACAAAGGAATGATTAAAACAAGATAACAACGAACAGATTCCAGCATTTGCACAAATGCACACAGATGAATCTTTTCAGAAAATAAAAAGTTTTTTTTTTAAATCTGCACACAGAATAAGTCAGAGTGTAAATGCGGGATCTTTTTAGACAGAAGTCCGTGTTCACCCTGGCAGAAACCTGTATGTCCACAGAATGACAGAAAACGAACAAGGAAGAAGGAGGCCCTTCTGAATGCTTCCATTGGGGGCCTGGCCTGTAATCTCTCTGGACAGCGCTGGAGCCACAGGGGCCCCCATCAATCTCTTTGGGAACCAAGACATGAGAGTTAAGATATTTGGCACATAGGGTGGAAATGCCAATAAGAGAAGAAACAGGGAGGCAAAAGTATGGAAAAAAGAAAAGGAATAGGAAAAATTAAGAGGGACAGAAAGGAAACCAAGAAAGATTGAAAAATCAATTAGGGAAGCGTCTGTTAGGTCTCAGCCCTTCCACACCGTATTGATTCAATGAAAGTGGTACCATTTCAGAGGACAAACCTGAGCTGTGAAACCTATACTGAGATGATGTGGGCAAGTATCACTTTGAGAGAGACACAATTATGTATTAAGAAAGAAAATGTAATGAGATCTGTAATACAGTTTTCAAATTTTTGGCAACAACAACAAAAAAACTCTCCCCATTCAGGAGGTGTATTTCTATAGCAAAGTCTGGCAAAAGGAGGCAAAGAAGGCGGGGGTGGGTCACCAAAGACTAAGAACAGGAATTAAGATTAACAGCAGGGTTTATGCTTTTCAGATAGAACACAGGGCAAAGTAAACTGAAATCCAATTCTCCCTGTTCTTCTAACTAAACCTTTTGCCTTTTCTCGCTCTACAGTTCCCTTGAGTACACACACAGCTTCTAAGTACTCTGGGAAAAGCCATCCATGAAACACATCCAATATGCAAATATAAGCTTTAGGATTTTTACTGGGTTTTACTGGTCATCCATGAAGCAAATCCAATATGCAAGTAAAAGCTTTGGGATTTTTAGCAGAATATGACTGACAACAAATAACAGTACCAGAAAACATGTCTACATCTTTAAAGCACCTTTACCTACTCTTCCCTGTCTTATGACAAGTAATTTTGAAGTTCCAGGAAAAAAATAACATGTATACAACTTAAAGAACTCTGTCATTAGCTCATTCTTCCCAAATAGATACTAGCATTACCCAGATGCTTATAATATTCACATGTAGGGATATTTCCTTGGCTTTAAAAGCAATCCCCAAATTATGACTCAACTAAATTTGCAAGGCAGAGTGCTTGAAATTTAGAATTCATTCTCCTTTTAAAACAAGGTTGTAAATAGTTGTTAAAAGCTCAAGTCAGCCAACACAGCTTACAACTCACAATGTAACTGAGAATGCAGTGTTATTTTAATTATCAGTTCATGGCACTATGTCTATCTCAGGAAAGATGTTCAGATGATATGTAGATGTTTATTTTATTTTCTTACTTTTTTGTATACAGTTGACCCTTGAACAGTGGATTTAAACTGGACACAGGTCCACTTACAGATTTGTTTAATACAGTACAATACTGTAAATGTATTTTCACTTTCTTATGATTTCCTTAATCATGTTTCTTTTCTCTAGCTTAATTTAAGAATACAGCATATAATACATATCATATGCAAATACATGTTAATTGTTTAGGTTATTGGTCAACAGTAGGTTATTAGCAGTTAGGTTTTGGGGAAGTCAAAAGTTATACATGGGTTTTTGGCTGCATGAGGGGTCACTACCCCTAATTTCCACATTGTTCAAGAGCCAACTACATTTGAAATATTTCTTAACCAAAAACAGATAATTCACTCCATAAATATTTATTGAATCCCTGACAAATTTAAAAAAAAATCTGGTATGCACTATTGGGGGATACAAAAGTTTATCATGGTCTTCTTAAATGCAAAAAAAAAAAAAAAGAGAGAGAGAGAGAAAGAGAGAGACAACTTTCTAAAGAAGGAAGACATACACAATGTAAAGTGTGTTAAACCATAGCAGTAATACAATGTCCAAAAAGAACTAAAAAAATAGTCCATCCATTCTAACAAGGAATACTGTGCTGATGTTTAAAGAAGTCACAAATTCCTCCACCCTTGTGTGTACATTCCTTTGCAATGTGACATAGCTGCTGTTTCCATCAAGAGAATCTCTTCTCCCACACCTGAATCTGGGTTGACCTACTGACTTGCTTTGACCTAGTATGTGAAAGAATTGCCACCATGTGATATTTGGGCCTGCAGCTTCTGCCCTCGCTTTCTTGCAGCCCTGAGACTGCCATGTAAAGAAGCCTGGGCCAGTTCCCTTGAGGATGAGGGAAGGGCAGAGCTGAGGGCCAACAACAAACTACCAGACTTGTGAGTGAGGTCATGGTAGGCCATCCATCTCCAGATAAGCCACCAGATGAATGAACACATATGACTGACCCCAGACAAGATCAAAAGAAGAAACATCGAGCTGAGCCCAGCACAGTTAGGATTCCATGATTTTTCTAACAAAACAGTGATCACATGAAATGTTTGTTGATTTAAGCACAAAATTTGGGGGTGTTTTGTTATGCAGCAATATACATCCAAGGTAAATACAAAAATATGTCCCCACCTCTCACTGGCAGCGAAAAGAAAAGGCAAAGACAGTCCTTGCTACTATTATCTAGTTAATTTTGCATATCTTCATAAGGCAAATACATAGATCAATTCATATTGATTTCAAGAGCCATACTAAGCAAGAGGAATATAAGGAGAAATAAAACAGAGACCTTCTACTCAAAGAACTTAAAAACGATTTCAATAGAGTAGACAAGATTTTACCATAGAGACATACATAGGGTGCACTATGGAGACCATAAAGAAAGGTCAACAGTCATAAATTTGGGATGGTAGTAGGTAGGTGAGCAAGGGAAATCAAGAAAGACATCTTAGAGAAGCCACAGCAAAGTCCTTAAAGCAAAAGAATTAAAAGGGGACACCAAGGTCAGTATGAAAGACTAGCAAAATCAAAAGGAGGATGCACGAAACATCATGGGGTCTTTATGGAACCGAAAGGTTTCAAACAACTGTATTTTAAAATATGTGTAGAGAATTATTCCTTGTAAGCTGGTGCAGCCACTCTGGAAAACAGTATGAATTTTCCTCAAAAAGTTGAAAATAGAGCTACCCTAAGTAAGATGCAGCAATTGTACTACTAAGTGTTTAACCCAAAGATTAAAAATGTGGTGATCTGAAGGGGCACCTGCACCCCAAAGTCTATAGCAGCAATGTCCACAATAGCCAAACTATGGAAAGAGCCCAAATGACCACTGACAGATGAATGGATAAAGAAGATGTGGTGTGGGGGCGCCTGGGTGGCTCAGTGGATTAAGCCGCTGCCTTCGGCTCAGGTCATGATCTCAGGGTCCTGGGATTGAGCCCCGCATCGGGCTCTCTGCTCCGCAGGGAACCTGCTTCCTCCTCTCTCTCTGCCTGCCTCTCTGCCTACTTGTGATCTCTCTCTCTCTCTGTCAAATAAATGAATAAAATCTTAAAAAAAAAAAAGAAGATGTGGTGTGTATATGTGTGTGTGTGTGCACACACACACAATGGAATACTACTCAGCCATCAAAAAATGAATTTTTTTTTTTTTGCCATTTGCAATGACATAGATAGAACTAGAGGATATTATGCTAAGTGAAATAAGTCAATCAGAGAAAGAGAACTATCACATGATCTCACTCATATGTGGAATTTAAGAAACAAAACAGGATCATAGGGGAAGAGAGGAAAAAAATAAAACAAGATGAAATCAGAGAAGAAGACAAACCATAAGAGATTCTTAATCATAAGAAATAAACTGAGAGTTGCTGGAAGGGACGAGGTAATTGGGTGATGGACATTAAGGAGGGCATGTGATGTAATGAGTACTGGGTATTATATAAGACTCAGGAGGGGCGCCTGGGTGGCTCAGTCATTAAGTGTCTGCCTTCAGCTCAGGTCATGATCCCAGCATCCTGGGATGGAACCCCACATCTGGCTCCCTGCTCAGAGGGAAGCCTGCTTCTCCCTCTCCCGCTTCCCCTGTTTGTATTCTCTCCTGTCTCTCGCTCTCTCTTTGTCAAATAAATTTTAAAAATCTTAAAAAAAAAAGACTGATGAATCAATGACCTCCACCCTGAAACTAATAATACATTATATGTTAATTAATTGAATAAAAGAATAATAATTTTTTATGTTCTCTCTACTGGAGGAGGTAAAAGGAGAGAATCCAAAGCACTGTTATAGCTCATTCATGTCCTGATGGGTCATCACTCAAGATTCCCACATTCCCTAAATCAAAGTTTGAAAATTAAATGGTTATTTAAGTCCATTTAATTTTCAAGATCCATGGACATGCCAGAGATTGTATCTCAGCTCCTTCTCTTGAAGAGTTAGCCATCCTATTCTCTAACCTGGCCGTAATGAGCTCATGTCAAATAGCTTAGAATTCAGTTGACTATAATGGCTGTTTTAGTCTCCATTCAATCAATTATTTACACTTCAGTCATCTCAACATTAGGCAAGTAGTACAAGGGTCTGATATTATGCATTCAGTTGCTTAGAAACCAAGATTTCTCAAATTTTCCTTTTCTGCTCCCAATTTTAACTATTGCAAAGCCAGAATGTCTATGTATCTCCTTAACAACAAAATAAGTACATTCAGTATCTGCATTTTAAGGATCTTTAAATAACTATTTCACATGCCAGAGCAAATTTAGGGCAAAATAAGACATCAGGTTGTGGAGGTCACTTTTCGTATTAGGTCTCTTGTGACATACCACACTCTGACATTAGTCGGTAGGTAGCTCCGTCAATTCAACCCTGACCTAAATGGGATTATCTATCATTGATGAAGTACCACAGTTTTTATGAGACAAGATAAATACCTCAAGAAAAGTGTTTCAACCGAAGGCCTTGTTATCTCAAGGCAACCCAGATGTCATTATCAGTTATAAAGGTCATTATTAAGTTTGTGAAATTAAATTTCAGCTTTAACTTTCTGTTCCACTACAGTAAAAGTCAATTATGTGCAGAAAGGAACAAAGAACTGCCAAGGCTATTCAAAGCATCCTGAAGTCAAGAGCTTTTGTTTTTAAAATGCAGGGCCTCAGAAAACATACTCAACTTGTCTTGTGAAATTCCTCAGTATGTAAAATAGAAGCCCTTGCACTGCCTGACAAATGTAGCTGAAAGCCAAGAAATATGATGAATAAATGAATGATTCAATAAATGAATGACTTGGGCGCCTGGGTGGCTCAGTGGTTTAAGCCGCTGCCTTCGGCTCAGGTCACGATCTCCGGGTCCTGGGATCGAGTCCCGCATCGGGCTCTCTGCTTGGCAGGGAGCCTGCTTCCCTCTCACTCTCTCTGCCTGCCTCTCTGCCTACTTGTGATCTCTCTGTGTCAAATAAATAAATAAAATCTTTAAAAAAAAAATAAATAAATGAATGACTTAAAGCTAGACTATTCTATCTCCTTCTAGTACTAACATTTAAAAGCCTATAAGATAACTTGTCTCTTTGGAAGTACAGACATGATGATATCTGTCCTATATGATTTCTCAAATACAGTGTCAGTCATAAGACCTAACAACTTCCCTGAGATATTCCCTAACCCATTCCACTAATACAGACTGGTGGTCCTCAAAGTGTGGGACCCCACACCAGCAGTGTTAGCATCACCTAGGATTGTAGAAATGCAAATAACCTGGCCTTATCCGAGACCTGCTGAATCAGAATCTCTGCTGGTGAGTCTCATTATTCTTTGTGGCTTGTTTTTAAGATTTTTTTTTTTTATTTATTTGAGAAAGAGAGAGAGCAATATAGCACAAGTGGGGGAAGGGGTAGAGGGAGAGGGACAATCAGACACCCTGCCGAGCAGGGAGTCCAATACATAGCTTCATTCCAGGACCCTGGGATCATGACCTGAGCCAAAAGCAGACACTTAACCAACTGAGCCACCCAGGCCCTCCAATCCTTATTTAACAAATCCTCCAGGTGATGCTGAGGCTCACTAAAGTTTAATAAGCTCTGATATGTATAGAAATCCCCTTGTTTTGAGTCGATAAAAAAGAAATAAAATCTGATTCCATAACTTCACTTTTCAAATTAAACTGGAACACAGAGTTGAACTTGGGAAAACAGGGGAAGCACCATTTGATGACCCATCTGCAATTCAATAAATTATAGAAGACATGCCAATTACATATAGACAATGACATAATGGAATGACATAATAGATATAATAGAATTGTTTCTCCCCATCCATACTAGAAGAACACTGAAAAAGAGAAGTTAGCATGGGGCGTTGCTAAGGCTGTGAGGAAAGGCCCTCCCCCAGCTTGGGGGAAGTGGGGAGGTAGGGAAAAAAACTGCTACAGTTCTTCTGGAGGGGAATTTGACAATCTAACAAAATCATATATATATATATGTTCACCCTTTGTCCTTGCAACATTACTTCTAAGAATCTATCCTAAATATTTATCTCCAACATTATGAAAATATATATGCATTAGGATATCTATTTTCTGCATTGTTCCTGATTGTGAAATATCAGAAACAACTTAAATATCAATGTTAGAAAACTAGCTGAATAAACTATTCCTATCCAGACAAAGGATACTATATTACTATAAAGAAGAATGAGGATAATCTCTATGGAACTAATATAAAGTGACATCCAGAATATACTGCTAAATGAAAAAAGAAAAGCTGAAAAAATATATAATGTATGTTACTTTACGCACATGGAAGAATGGGAAAAGAAAATATACATGTACCTGCATAGTTTTGCAAAAGAAATAAGGGAAGGATAAGCCAGAAACTAATGACACTAAGTTACCTATAGGTACTAGGAACCAGGATGGGAATAGCCTGAAAAGAATTAGAGTTACAACATTTCTGAGTACATCTTAAACTTTCAAATCCATAGTAATGTTTTATATATTCAAATAAATAACACCAACAACCATGAATAGAGGGATCCTAAGATGGAATACAACAGAAACATGAACCAACTCTACATCAAATAAAGAACATAGTCATATTGAAGAAAGAAGGAACTAGCCCACCTATCTTTTGTTTTTAAGATTTTATTTATTTATTTGACAGAAAGAGGTCACAAGTAGGCAGAGCAGCAGGCAGAGGGGAAGGAAGAAGCAGGCTCCCTGCTAAGCAGAGAGCCGGATGGGGAACTCGATCCCAAGACCCTGAGACCATGACCTGAGCTGAAGGCACACAGCCCACATCTCTTTGGAATGCACTACTTTGACTTTATAGCCTCAGCTGAAAGACAGAATGAACCATAAACAAATACTGAACTCTAAAGATCAGACTTCTTTTTCATGGTAATATAGGTTAGAAATTCTAAAACTACTTTGGGGGCACCTGGGTGGCTCAGTCAGTTAAGCAATTGAGTTAAATTGAGAACTTTTGGCTCAGATCATGATCCTAGGGTCCTGGGATAGAGCCCTGTGTGGGCCTCCCAGCTAAGCGAGGAGCCTGCTTCTCCCTTTCCTCCCTGCTCCTGTTCTCTCTCGCTATCTCAGTAAAGAAAGAAAAGAGAAGAAATTCTAAAACTTTTTTTTTTTTTTTTTGGATTGAATAGGTATACTGAGAAAAATGGATACCCGGTTTTTTGCAGTTGGTGAAATGAGTTACAGATACAGACAGGAAAAATGCTAGAATGAACTCTGTGGTACTGGACTCAAACTGAAAGTATCAATGTGAATTCATGGCTTCTAACGGATGGATGGATAGGTAGACAGATGTATAGACATGGGTTACATGTACACATGTATACGCACTTATTATATACAGTGTGTATATATATAGATACTTTTTTTTTTCTTTCTTTTCTTTCCAGCTTTGACCTCCAAGAAGGCCTAAAAGTTACGATACTGTAGTAGCAATGAACACACACCTAGCACCAGGATCTAAACACCACTCTCCACTAGGAGAACCTAGGGTTCCTTGCTGGGCTGGCTGACTCCAGTACTGAAGCAGAGAAAGTACAAAAAGGCTGGACCATCACGCTGTGCCTTAAAGTAAGGAAATACTCAGATTATGATGGTTAAGGAGCCAGTCTGAAGGAGTATCCACTGACCAAATGTGGGACAAAATTAAAACTGTTTAGTAATAGTTTATAAACCACTGAATAAGTGCATGATGAATGTAAATAAACGAGTAAATAAGGGAGCAAGTGCTAGAATACAACACAGAGAAACAGATCAATCTTGGTTAAGATATATTCCATGAAATAATTTGCTTGTACTCTCCACAATTATCAAGGTCATGAAATAACAAGTAAGAATGAGGAATGGTTCCAAATTAAAAGAAACCAAAGAGACAGGAAAACTAAATACTACCCATACAAAGAGATCTTGGACCCAGGTTGTGGGAAAATGCTATAAATGTCATTACTGGGACAACTGACAAAATTGAAAATCAGACTGTGGACTACATATAAAATATATTGACTTTTATCACGGTACTAAGATTATGTAAGAAAATGTCCTTACTCTTAGAACATATATATTTAGATATTTAAGGATTAGTCTACAACAAACTTTCAAATAGTTCAAAAAACAATAGCATACAAAAGGGAAGAAGCTAATGATAAAACCAACGGAGCAAACAGTTAAACCCTGACAAATCTGGGTGAAGTATATATGTGGCAGTATTTTTGCTAACCATGGAACTTTTCTCTAAGTTTGACATCATTCTAAAATAAAAAAATTACTTAAAATAATCAATTTATTTAAAATAAAATCAAAGCAAAAAATATAATTTTTTTTTCAAGCAAAGAAAATCTTAACTCTCTTCTGTGTTTTGAATGAATCTCCCCCTGAAATGTCGTGTTTTCCAGGACAGTTGAAGTAATTAAAGGGAAAAGAAGAAGAAGGGTTAGGAACAAAGATTTTATGTGGAAGTAGTTGGAAAATATTTCCTAACTCTTTCCAAAAAAACACTTCTGAATTTCTATACAATCATAGAATCTATGTCATTTTCCTCTTTGTGAAATAAGTTTGTATCATAAAGTACAACTAATATCAATTTGATATTAGTTGACATACACAATTCATTCAAATGTAGAACTCTGTCTTCTTCAAAGCTCTCAACTGTCTCACAATCACGAGATCAAGCTCATCATAATTTTCATCTTTAAAGAACAAACTAAAGCAAATCCATATAGAGTTGCACATGCATCTCAGAGTCAGCAACACAAAGCAAGCCAAGAACTGAAAATTCCAGAAGCCTGATCCAATTTCCACATCACAATTGCCTTGATTTGATTTTGTTTTTCATCAACACATTTCTGGATACCACATATGGTAAGAGAAATAGTAACAGGAAGCCCACTTTGTGAACATATTCATGGGAATTTGTTTTTACCCAAAGGAGATTAGAAAAACAATTCCAATGTTTTAATCAGAGATTTAAGCCTAATAGCACTCCAACAGCTGTTCCTTTAGCTGCTAGCAACTTCATTTGGTCATACTAAATGAAAGCTTTTGAACATAAATACAGTAAAGCTAAAACCAAAGACCATTTCCAAAGGGCAAATATAGTTTTTAAAAATGACATTTCTCTATTTCAGTATTTTTCCTCCTCAGCATTCTTTCATTTAAAACTGTCACTGGTGGTGACGACCAAGACATGGTGCTGGAGGAGTATCTCTTCTGGGGGGAAAATAAATTCAGTTCACTAATGAAATGGCAAGTCATTAATTTATGCTATTCCAATAGCTACTCTGGTTCCATAAAAAAGGTCTATTTTTGCTTTTGATTGTTTGCTGTTGTTTTTCATTTTCCAACCCAAGTTCAGTCACTGGCAGCAACTTCACTTTAATTACAGCTCCAGGGCACCTGGGTGGCTCAGTGGGTTAAAGTCTCTGCCTTAGGCTCAGGTCATGATCCTAGGGTCCTGGGATCGAGCCCCGCATCGGGCTCTCTGCTCGGCAGGGAGCCTCCTCCTCTCTCTGCCTGCCTCTCTGCCTACTTGTGATCTCTGTCTGTCAAATAAATAAATAAAATCTTTAAAAAAAAACATTACAGCTCCATTAACAGAACGTCTGTAAGGCTGAGACATGCATTAAATCCTACCACAGTAGATTTACGCCAGCCTTCACATCTCTAGGATGGATCATTCCCCAGAACCATCAGTAAGAATTAACAAGTAACTATGAAACGTCAGGTGACAGTCACAAAGCAACAACAAACCTGTATTTCAAACCCCTGGGCGGTCACATTTTTTGAAACCAAAATAAATTCCTAGTTCTTTGATTCACAAGCTTTGCCAGAAGCTAGATTCATCTTTTGTAAAATGAATCAGAATACATATGTTAAAATTTAAGTCTAACAGAAATAAAATGCATGCAGTCCAAACCAATGGAAAGAAAATAATGAAAAAAATAAATCTAATCCATATAATAGGGGGAAAGCAAAAAAGAAAAAAAAAGCAAATTGAGAACAGGGAAGAAAAACCTATAAGGAAAATGAATCTCAGTATAAAAGTCATCACAGTCAGTGTAACTGCTCTTTATAAAAATCACCAGCTAAATATCAATATTCAGTCAGGTTTGTTTGTTTGTTTGTTTAATTCCAACAATGTTATTTGAAAGAAACACATCTAAAACACAATGATGTGGCCCTGCTATGGTTATTACTAAATGTTGGTGTTTCAAAGAAGATATTTATCTTTCTGACACCAACAGATACTTAGCTGCTTTCATTTCTCTTAACCCCTGGGGGAAAAAGAAAGAGCCCAAACAAGTTGACAGTCTTCTCCAGAAAATGAGGCATAAAGAAATAAAATGTGATTTTTAAGAATGACTGATTTGTTAAGGCACAATGCCTGAGGCTTTTTTTTTGTCACTTAACATGAAACTTCTTGCTTTTGATTAGGCTATATCCTCCCCAAGAGGTTTATTAAGAAAGGATTTGGCCAAAGAACAGAAAGCATATAATTTCACATGTGCTGCTATGAAATGTGAAAACATGTTCATTCTATGTGCTCTCAAACCAAAAGAGAGGGCCAAATACCGAGTCTGTATCTGACTGAAAGTCACTAAAAACTAGAAGCCTAATCTATCCAATTCATCTTATAAAGAAAGAGTTGGAGGGTTCTGGTATTCAAATTTGCTTAATAACCATGAGAGCAACAAAGGCATAATAGTATTTCTATAAACCCCAGAGAGCTAATGGTGACAGACTCAGATATTAAATTCATGGAAAGTTCTAGGATAAGAACACTTCCCTTTTATAGAGCCAAATAGTCTTCCCATACAGTTTCTTTGCATTTGTTCAATCTTCTGACATGAAACTGTTTTCCATTAAGCAGCTCTGCAAATATATGGACACCTAATAGCACACATGCATTAACTCTTCCCTGCTCTAAGTTATATCGTGCTCATTACTCTGGGCACACCAGGCCAGGCACACTGTAAAGTCATCTCATCATGGGAACTACACTCTCCCACACACAGCAACTGACAGACCATTAGACTGAAAATTAACAGAGAAACAGAAGAACTAACAATACATAGACCAACAGATCTAACTGACATTGAACATACCTAACACAAGAGCAGAACACACAGTCACCAAGTGCCCACAGACATTCACCCAGACTCATCATAAACATACTCTCACAGCACCACAAAATTTAAAAGAACTGAAATTACACCAAAGAGTATATTCTGACTATAATTGTATCAAACTAGAAATCAACAACTGAAAAACGACAGGAAAATCATCTCATTCTAACTTTTCCAACTGTACTTTTGAGAGAAGTATTCTAACACATCTTACACTTAATGAAAAAGTGATACTCAAAGAAGTGGTTACCTATGCAAAGTCATAAGCATTTAAGTTTAAAGCCAAAATTTTCATTCAGGAATATCTGACTCCCAGGTCTCTATTTCCCATTATGCTAGGTTACCTCTCAACAAACAGAGCTTCCAGTCCAGTAGTTTCCAAACTACGAAAATACACACACACACACACACCCCCAACCTGCTTCAAATGATGACACTCCCAGGATGACGTCTGTGTCCCATACCCACAAGATAACTCAGACCTATGTTTCCCAAACCTACAAGGTAACTCAGGAATGGCTTTGCTGGCTGCTTTCCTAGAGCTACAGCATCTTTGCTGAGGCTGGATGGGGCTGAGGAGTTCTCCCAGGAACACACAGTAGACGATCAAAGAGAAACAAAGCTTTGAGGGAGTGATCATAGCCAAAAAGGGATTTTTCTTCAAAATTTGGGATCCCAATGTAAATACGAGGGACATCGGTAGTCATTTACCTCATCCCCATTCCCCTCTTTTCCATTCTCTCTCCCCATTCTATATTCCCTCTCTGGGTTCCCAGTTCTAATTCCAGTTAATTCTCTCGGAAGAAACCTTTCATCGCTCTTTTTTTTTTCTTTCTCCCATTAGAAGTCACTTGAACTTTCATGCAGTTCTATTCTTTTTTTTTTTTTTTTTAAAGATTTATTTATTCGACAGATAGAGATCACAAGTAGGCAGAGAGGCAGGCAGAGAGAGAGAGAGGAGGAAGCAGGCTCCCAGCCAAGCAGAGAGCCCGATGCGGGGCTCGATCCCGAGACCCTGGGATCATGACCTGAGCTGAAGGCAGAGGCTTTAACCCACTGAGCCACCCAGGTGCCCCCCAGTTCTATTCTTGATGAGAAGAGGACCATTACAAACTGAGTTCCTATTGAA
Organism: Meles meles; assembly: GCF_922984935.1. Taxonomy (NCBI): domain Eukaryota; kingdom Metazoa; phylum Chordata; class Mammalia; order Carnivora; family Mustelidae; genus Meles; species Meles meles. The sequence continues at coordinate 52,100,954 of NC_060076.1, forward strand.
TCAGTTACTCCTCCATGGACATTTGCATTTTAAGCAGGTGCTCCCCAAAACACAAAGATTTAATCTAAGGACTCTTTTCTCATACAGATTTTCTGGTACCCTGATAAGGACAGGGTTGTTGATCTAGAGGGAGAGCTTGGAGGACTTTAGCCACAACCCTCCCCATAATTTCCAAGCTCGCTTCCCAATAAACACGGGACAGAATTCTTACTATGCAAACACACCTTAATACCACCTTCGAAAAAACATTCAGATTTTTTTGTTTGTTTTTTAAGTAAGTGCTACACCCAATGTGGGGCTTAAACTCAAGACACCAAGATCAAGAATCACAAACTCTATCAACTGAGCCAGCCAGGTAACCCCAAAACATCAAGTTTAAATAAAAAATTGTATGGGGAAATGTCACAATGTTCCTAAGTGACTTAAATGAGATAATGCATTAAAAATGGGATGTTTGGGTGGGTCAGTTAAGCATCTGTCTTCAGCTCATGTCATGATCCCAGAATTCTGGGATCAAGTCCCACATGGGCTCTTTGCTCATTAGGGAGACTACTTCTCCCACTGCCTGCCACTCCCCCTGCTTCTGTGCTCACTTGCTCTCTCTCTCTCTCTCCCTCTCTCGGGCAAATAAATAAAAATTTTTTAAAAAGGTCTAGAACTGTGGCTGGAATATTTAGTAAATATAAGCAATATTATTTGTTACTGTTTTTTATTGTTATGATAAAACTATTTTCCTTCACACATCCAATGTGATAATCCAGTGAAATTCAGATGAAATAAAGCTTTTTGTCAGACATCCCAAAGGGGAGGGGAACTAAAATATGCCACTAGGAGAAATCAAACAAAGAGGAGGAATTATAATTCACTTAAAAAAGAGTATCAGAAATGGCCACTAAGCTTGCTAGTTGTCTACACAAAATATATCCAGATTTTATTTTCCTTTGGAAACAGTACCCCGAGGAAATTGACACTGATACTATATAGCTCCCGTAAGAAAATTAAAGTGTTTTCTCTTGTAAGTAGCCATTCATCTGAGGAACAGCAACAGATACTCCAGACTGGGGTTTTTAATTAATGATTTATTAATAACTGTCAAAAGGGCAACATCTTAATTACTATTCATTAAACCAACTTCCTGCAGCCAATACAGAGTATGATCTGAATACCAGAATGTGGTATTTTCAAACAATTCAATATGAATTAACACAGAGCAGTGGCTCACTTCTTATGCCCCTACCATTAGTTAATTCAATTCTGGAAGCTTATTTATAATAGCCATCCAAAATCATACCATTTTTCCCTAAGCCATTAAAACTGCATGGGATCTTAATGTCAAGAGCACTGTAAACAGTATGCTGGAGCAATCAGAGCTTCCAGACGTGCGTCTCTCCTGGTTTCCTGGAGTTTCCTTGCAGCATGGCCCCCAAACGCCAGTCTTCACTCCCGCCTCAAACGAAGAAACCGAGACTGCCTCCTGCCCCCAAGCCAGGGTAGACATCAACATCTCAGCACTTGCATAAGGGAGAAAAAGAACAGCAAGAAGCAATTGAACATATTGATGAAGTACAAAATGAAATAGACAGACTTAATGAACAAGCCAGTGAGGAGATTTTGAAAGTAGAACAGAAGTATAACAAACTCCGCCAACCGTTTTTTCAGAAGAGGTCGGAACTGATCACCAAAATCCCCAATTTTGGGGTAACAACATTTGTCAACCATCCACAAGTGTCTGCACTGCTTGGGGAGGAGGATGAAGAGACGCTGCATTATTTGACAAGAGTTGAAGTGACAGAATTTGAAGATATTAAATCAGGTTACAGAATAGATTTTTATTTTAATGAAAACCCTTACTTCGAAAATAAAGTTCTCTCCAAAGAATTTCATCTGAATGAGAGTGGTGATCCATCTTCAAAGTCCACTGAAATCAAATGGAAATCTGGAAAGGATTTGACGAAACGTTCAAGTCAAACACAGAATAAAGCCAGCAGGAAGAGACAGCATGAGGAACCAGAGAGCTTCTTCACCTGGTTTACTGACCATTCTGATGCAGGCGCAGATGAGTGAGGAGAGGTCATCAAAGATGATATTTGGCCAAATCCATTACAGTACTACTTGGTTCCCGATATGGATGACAAAGAAGGGGAAGGAGAAGAAGATGATGATGAAGAAGAAGGATTGGAAGATATTGATGAAGAAGGAGATGAGGATGAAGGTGAAGAAGATGAAGATGATGATGAGGGGCAGGAAGGAGAGGAGGATGAAGGAGAAGATGACTAATGGAAAACGGATGGATTCCAACCTTCCTTTTTTAATTTTCTTCAGTCCCTGGGAGCAAGTTGCCGTCTTTTTTTTTTTTTTCCTTTTTCTTTTTCTTTTCTCCTCTCATGCTCATTCACCCTGTTTTTTGAAGTCTCCTTTTTCTCTCCCTTTATACCATGGTTCTCAGCTTATTTTGGGGGGAAATACCTTGAGCAGAATACAGTGGGAAAAGAATCTCTACCCCTTTTTGTTCCAAATTCATTTTTGTCCCTTCCTGTCTCAACAAAAACAAAAACTTTATGGAATCAACATCACCGTGCTCTCTGGGAAAAAAGAAAAACCTTCTGCTCCCTTAGCTCTGCTGGAAGCTGGAGGGTGCTAGGCCCCTGTGTAGTAGTGCATAGAATTCTAGCTTTTTTCCTCCTTTCTCTGTATATTGGGCTCAGAGATTACACTGTGTCTCTATGTGAATATGGACATTTAGCACTTACCAACATGTACCTGTCTACTTTCTCTTGTTTAAAAAAAAGAAAAAAATCCTTTAAAAATGGGGTTATAGAAGGTCAGCAAAGGGTGGGTTTGAGATGTTTGGGTGGGTTAAGTGGGCATTTTGACAACATGGCTTCTCTTTTGGTATGTTTAATTGTGATGTTTAATGGACATCCTTGCAGTTTAAGATGACACTTTTAAAATAAAACTCTCCTAATGATGACTTGAGCCCTGCCACTCGATGGGAGAATCAGCAGAACTTGTAGGATCTTATTTGGAATTGACATTCTCTATTGTAATTTTGTTCCTGTTTATTTTTAAATTTTCTTTTTGTTTCACTGGAAAGATGATGCTCAGTTTTAAATGTTAAAAGTGTATAAGTAGCTTTGTTACAATAAAACTAAATGTGTACACACACACAAAAAGTATGCTGAAAATCTTCCACCAGAATCACAGAAACAGTTACCCTCTTCTGCTGCAAGAATAATTAAAATAGTGACCAATTCTTCTGTGTGCTAGACACTGTTATAAGGGCTTCACAAATTTTAATTCACTTAATCCTTACAATTATCCAATGTCCAAGAAACTATTTTTATGCCTCTTTAGATGTGATAAATCCAGTGCACGGAAGGGTTAAAGAGCCAAAAGTCAGAAAGTGAGCACTAAGAGTATTAGCAATTAACACGCATATGCTGTTTCCCTGCTTGCAAAGGGGATTCAGGCACAATTATCCTTTCTGGTCTGCATAACCGCCTGGTAAGGCAGGTATTTTTACTTCTATCCCTAATTCACAAAGGAAGAAATGGAGAGGTAAGTATCTTCCCTAAAGGCACAAGTAATTACATCAGACATCAGAATCCAAGTCAGCCACAACAGCCTGCCGTCTTGTGGGTTGGGGGACCTCCTCCTACCAAGACCAGTCCTCTCATCTCTACATGGTGTGACATGAGGCAGATGAGAAGACAGCCTGCTCTCAAAATCTTGCTCTTTTCTTGCCCCAAATCTTACACCCGCTCATTGTACAGCTTTACCACAGTGTTTACTGCAGTATATTAAAATGACCTATCTATGCTTCTCTTTTTCTGACTAGACCAGAAGCTCCTGGAAGGCAGGATTATGTGTTATGCATCACCTAAACCACTAAGTCTCAAAATAAAGTACCTAGCAACTAGTAGGAACTAAAAAAAGAAAGAAAAAAAAAGTTGAACTAAAATACTAATTCAGTGTGCGTAAGTTTATTATTCAGTTACATTCTTCTCTGAGGTTTAAACAGTATTTCATGATCATTCCCTAAGAACAGTCACATTTTGTTTATAATTTAAGAATTTTCGGGGCACCTGGGTGGCTCAGTGGGTTAAGCCTCTGCCTTCGGCTCAGGTCATGATCTCAGGGTCCTGGGATCGAGCCCCATATCGGGCTCTCTGCTTGGCGGGGAGCCTGCTTCCTCCCCTCTCTGGCTGCTGCTCTGCCTACTTGTAATCTCTCTCTCTCTCTGTAAAAAAGAAAAAAAAAAAGAAAAAAGAATTTTCATACTTTTATAGTATCAGGGAGTACTTCTGTTAACCTACACTTCAAGCAGTTAAGTACCACTCAATGAAGTCAGTTTTCAATCTTCACTATAAATTCTTTTTAAAAGCTATTTTACCTTTTTAATCCTCTTTTCCTAGCCTAAATTGTGTCTCTTTAACTTGTCAATCACATTCATGTTTTAAGCAAACAAGAGAATACCCACTGAAAAGCCTTTTTTGATAAGCATGAAAAATATTCAAACAAGTTCCTCAAGAGATCAGAATGCAATTTAAATAGCTACTCCTGGCAGTTATTTCTTCTTTGCATGACTAAAAGTATGAAGAGAATTAAGTTAAAAGATGGTAATCATAGGCATATACTTTAACAATTTATTATTTATTACTGAAAATCTATGATATTCCAAGCACAACGAAATATTCACCAATGTACCAAAGGCAAGTCTATACGTACTTACAATCCACAAAGCAGTGGCACAAAATTATTTTTCTAAGTTATGGTCCAATATCTAAATTATTATCTAATATCCTGATCTAGGCAAAAAAATTCAACTTTCAACAAACTGGCTCTTTTCTAAGACCACTCTACTGACTTTTTGATATTGATCAGTTAACTAATCTGAAAAATACGACATATTAAAGAATATTAACACTTCCCCTATTTATGGATAACGTTCTTAATGCAAATCTTTCCATCAAAATAATTAAAATTAGGGGCACCTGGGTGGCTCAGTGGGTTAAACCTCTGCCTTCAGCTCAGGTCATGATCTCAGGGTCCTGGGATCGAGCCCCGCATCCAGCTCTCTGCTCAGCGGAGAGCCTGTTTCCCCCTCTCTCTCTGCCTGCCTCTCTGCCTACTTGTGATCTCTGTCAAATAAACAAATAAAATATTTTTAAAAATAATAATTAAAATTAAAAACACCCGAATAGAAATGATCAATGAGACAATACTGTACATGATCTACCAACACAATTTAGGTAGAAAATAATGAAATTTAATATTGTCTATTTAGTGACAATTTTTAGAAAACCAATCTGAAGGGGCAGCTAGGTAGCTCAGCTGGTTGAATATCTGCCTTCGGCTCAGGTCATGATCTCAGGGTCTTGGGACGGAGCCCCATATCAGGCTCCCTGCTCAGCAGGTAGTCTGCTTCTCCCACTGCCCCTCCCCCAGCTCATGCGCTTCTCTCTCCGATATATAAAAATCTTGAATAAAAAAAAGAAAGAAATCCATGTGAAGACTGAATTCTAAACTAGTCTAGCTCTTTCACACCCCACCCCCGAAATGAAAGACTGCTTCTCAGTAAAGTAGTCAAGTCACTTTGTTTAAAGTGCCATGGGGGATAAAGGAAGGGTGGCTTTGCATCCTAGCCTACATTTCTTCTCCAACCCCTCATCCCACTTTTTCATTTGAACGCCTCAAATTTTCTCTTTCAAATATCATCGGGTTGAGCTTTTATCATGTGTCCTATATTTGAACAAATACAAATCCCAGCGACTTTGATATCCGTTCACACTGCACTACCAGCAGGGACCACCTCTTAAAAGCAAACTCCATTAATGACCGTGAAAGTCATGTGACTGAAGCTTCTGGGTGGAACACAAGGCCAAAGAACAGGAGTTTTAAACTTACCTTTGAGGGATTTTCAACTTTTTTTTTAAATCAGAAGCTAGAAAGTGATCACAAATTTTCTCTAGTCCATCTTCTCCTCTCAAAGTATGATATAATTATGATATACTTCACACAGAGAACAAATTACCATAAAATGAGCATCATTAGAACTCCTTTCCTTTGTACTGAGCAGTTCATCAGCCCATGAAATTAAGACTAATGTTACCTCAAAGCCACGCCAAAGTTTAAAGAATTGCTTTCGTAGTATTTTTATTGCTTTTGAAATTAAGCTCAGCTTATAACTAAAAGAATATCTGCAGACACTTCAAACCAGTTTAAAATTATATGTGTTGAATTTGGACACTCTTAGTCCTAGTCAGAGCATGCATACATTTTTATGTGGCACTTAAACCAAAAACTTTATCAGAATAAAAGTCTATTACTAGAAGCTTACACGTAGCTTATACATAGCCATACTTTACTCCCTAAAGGACTTTAGGACACTAAAACAGAGAACTGAAGAAATGAGACACTTCAAATGCAATCCCAAATGAAAATATGCCAGGTTGATCTTTTTTAACAGTAGTTTTTCTGCAAGTCAAAAAAAATGCAGGTCTCTGTGTAGAGCAACCCAGAACCCCTTTACCCTCTTTGTGAGACAGAGCAGGCAGGGACGCTGGCTATAGATAGTCACTGTGGGATAGTGGCCCTCAGAGCATCAGTTCAGACCACGTGGGCCAGTTATATCCTATGTGTTCAAAAGCTGTGCATGGGGCTAGAAGTCCAGAGGAGCAAGACCCAGACTATGAACCAAGCAACTAGGTCAACTGATGTGAAAAATAAAGAAAAATGTCTCAACCACCATCTGAAACCATTTCATTTGCTCCTCACTTTGGCCGTATAAATATAAAACATTTAATTTGTAAGTGGTATGTTTAAATAAGCACTACTTGGGGTTTTTTTATGGTTTTAGGGAATTAGGGTACAATGCAGAACAAATTTTCCTCAAATCCCTTTTGAAAATTACATATTCAAACTGAACTTACAGGGTATATAAGTCAATCCATCATACAGTACATATTTTGAAAAGCCAAGTCATGCCGTTGTATGTTGTATTAGACTCAGTTCCTATCACTGCTTCTCAAGCGGTATGACCAGGGAGGCAGAGCCAGAGATGTAGTAAAACACCCAATATCCCCACAGCAGGGGGGCTAGGAGAGGGGGAGTGAAGAAAGCCTGAACATGTGCTCCTTGCTGTCCTCCTACTACAAGTGATTGGAGAAAAGAAGCACCACATGCATTCTGAAAGACAAGACAATGAAACAACATCTAGATATTTACTTTTAAATAAACTAGTCTTCTGACCCACTGGACTGTGATTTTTCTTTTACCCTTTACAGCTTTCCACTCATGGACCCTGGCTTAAAGCCTCTTAGGTGTCCAAAGCATTTCCAGAGAAAATGGATAGTGCATGCTGATTTAATTCCTCTTCATCACCTCCCTCTCCTAAGGGGTTTTTTTTTTACAGAAAGGCAAAAAACTCTTTGATCTATGAACATGAGCAGAGCACTGAACCACCACTTCTTCCAGGACCTAATCCCTCTCACTGCAGAGCTCCTATCACATCCTGTAGGAGCAGCCTGTCTTTGTCAGTAAAAGTAACAATTCTGATGGAAAATGTCCACATTACCACACCCTATTATTTTTCTTTTTTACTAGAACTTCATTTTTCTCTCCTTATTATGAGAGGGAATTATACTTTTGTCACAAAACAATGTGTTCTCATACTCTTCGGCGTACCATTTCTCATTCACACGCGCTGCTGGTTAGAGCAGTAGGTGGTGATTGAAGTCCTGTGTACCTCCAACTTCATTTTCACAAATCTTTTTCTGAAAGTTTTCTTATTTTTTCTTATGAGATTACTTTCATCATTATATATTATATATTACTGTCGCCATTAAATTCTACTCATTCTGAACAGAGAGGCCTTACAGAGAGGCTACTGGCTCAAGGACAGAACTCATTTATAAACAAATTAAAAGCCTCCAAAATCTCCACTGTGTAGCCAAAAAGCAAAGTTCCTATCTATTACTGCATTTTCAGTTACTGCTTATCCACTCATTTGGATAACACAAAACTTCACTGAACACAGAGGAGAAAAAAAAACAAAAAGCAATCCTCATTCTCTTTTAAAGTTTTTTAGGAGAAATAGTGCAGAAACCCACAAGAGAAATACATTACAATCACCACAGTGAAGACAGATTATGAAGATACATGAACAAAGACATAGAGAAAGGACGATTAATTCTTCACCAGGGCAGCAGAGGTTGGGGGTCAGCAGAAAGGAGCAGCCAGAGAAGGATTAGTTTTTCCAGCCTGGTTTTCTTCTGATGGGGAAAAGGATTCTCTGGATTTCTTGCCATCCCACAGCCTGCTGGCTCTCTCCTCAGCTTAACACCTTCTCAGGACAAATTGTTAATGAGAGTCAAGGAAAAGTCAAAGCTTAATATGCAGAACGAATAATGGCAGAAGCCTGGCTATCTAAATAAATGGCACAGCTACTTTTCTCGGGGTTAAAAAAAAATCTTCTTAGTCACTTCTTTTATGACTACCTACTTGAGGCTGTGTTATCCTGTACACCCCATGTCGGCCTCTTGTGAAGGTCCCCATGAATGTTCACCAAAGCAGTATGTATTGTTTTGTATGACTAGCCCAATTCACTGCCCTCGAATGAAGCCACGCTCATCCTTCAGGCTTCCTTGTATAAGTTAAGTTCCTTTGAGCAGCAAATCACTTCAACATATTGGTCTTTTTTTATCCCTGCCCACACATCACACACAGTAAATGCATGATCTCCAGCACTACAACTTTCACATGGTTCTCTTTTCAGGAGTATATAAAGCCGGTGACTCTGCTTCAGATTCTGCTTCCAAGTCTGCTATTTAGCACCTTCCTCACGTCACTCTCCCTAGGACTATTTGTAAAATGGGAGTGGTAGCTACTTACCCCTCAGAGGACTTCTGTGGGAATTAAAAGAGAAAACTGTGGGATGGTGCCTTTACCACACAGAAAGAACTCAATTCGTGAGAATTTTTTTTTTCCTTTTTCCTCCTACTGGACAAACCTAACTCCACACAAGTTTTCCCACAGAGTCACACAACTTCTGCTTCAGAGAGGGCTTTCATTTTTCACGCAGAGAAAGGCTAAGTAGTTCTCGATCTATGTTGTCGGTGAAAATATTAATAAGAGAACACTGTGTGGCAGCACGCCCTGAGACTCTACTTATACTCTACCAATATATTATTGGTTTTAGTATTTGAAACACAGTTAAATTCTGTTAGCTAACATCATGCATAGATTTTCTATATCTCTGTTCACTTGTCTAATTACCTTTTCTTGTATTTTCTTCCCTTTTTTCCATCCCAGTTTTCTAGTTTCAGGTAGACATCATTACCGAGGCAGATAACAATTCCAGAGTAACTAAAACTGTGTTCAGAGAAAACTATAAGGCATCTAAGGAACATAAGCACTGAGACTGAAAGACAAAAGCCTAAGCAACCAATACAGTATCTGAGAAGACCAGGTCAAAGAACTCTCCAGATGACATCTAGAAGGGAGGAAGAAGAGGAAGAATCAAATATAAGAAATTTAAAGGGCAGAGGTAGAAATTTAGGAGTCTCTGAAGAATGCAAAAGAGTGAACAGATGGAAGAAATAACTAAAAAATAAGAGTCAAGAATTTCCAAGAACTCAGGTTATAAATAATACACGGCTCAAAAGTGTTGCCAGTGGAAGACAGAAAAGTAGAAAGCAATGCAAGAAAGTAAGTAAGCAAGAAAGAAAACAGGCCTGAGAAAGAGAAAACACAAAAGAAGATGGCAAAAATAAGCCTAATAGAAATGTAACCATAATAAAAACAAGCTGATAAGACTGAATACCAAAAGATAGACTCTCAGATTGGGCTTTTAAAAAATCATGACTCAAACAGTCAACATTAAGGTATACAAAATACATGTTAGAGAAGCATAAAATGTAAGAAACCAGGGGAGCATTTTACTATCAGATACAATAGAATATAAAGCCAATAACATCATGAAGGACAAAGGATAGAATTTACCTACTTATCAAAGGACGGGTGCAGAACAAAACATAACAATTACAGCGATCTATGTACATAAAAGTATGACCACAAAATATTTAAGGATATAAGTGACTGAGGTACTGTGATAAATAAACTATTTTCATTGGCTAATTTAGTATGCTCCCCAAAAGAAGCAAATAGAAGATATAAATAAATGATTAAATGATAATATAATATTAACACTTTGCTCTCAGAGATGATAGAAAAATGTAAATATACCAATTAATAACACATAATCTTTGGAAACACAGACTATTTGTTTTTCTTAAGCACTCATGTAATATTCATAGAACTTGATCACTCAAAGTCCATAATGGAATCCTCAAAAAATTACCTAAAAAACATCAAATTAAACCTTGCCTCAATATGATAAAGGTAGATACAAATAATAAAGGATAACTAGAAGATATCTCACATATCCAAAATATAACACATGTAAAAATAATAACGAATGATAATGTGATATCAGGAAGATAAATTAAAGGGAACTAAAAATCCTTAGGACACAACAAGGGAAGAACTCATGCCAGAACTTTAGCACCTAAAACAATAATAGCAGGAAATTCTGAGCTTTAAATACCTTTCATAGAAAATAATCAAGATTTTAAAGGAAGCCAATAATTTAATTCATTAAGGAGGGGAAAAAAAAACAACAAGAAAATAAAGCCAGAAAGGAGAAGACAGGCAATGAAGATATGAGCAGAAATCAATGAATTGGAAAAAACAAACAAACAGAGCTGATTAGTCAACTACCAAGTAGTGTTTAAAGCATAATGATTTAGAATTCTTTCAGGCAAGATTGATAAGAAAGAGAAGGCAAAAAAATGGCAAAGATCCCTGCCTCACACCATCAGAAAAGGTAAAACCCAGGTGAAGACAGAATAAGAGGAAAAATAACTACTGAGCCACTAAGTGAGGGAGTAGGGGGAATAAGAATTTAAATAACTAATATCAATATTAAAGGTGAGAAAATATAAGAAATATGAAAAGGACATCATTAAAGTGTTAAAAGGAAAAATCATCAAGTTAAAACTTCTTTTACCCAGCAAAAAATATCTTGTGATATAAAGACTTCTTTGGAGACCAATGCCAAAAGAACACGTCACCCACAGACCACTAAAAATAAAGCAACGGGGAATAACAAGGTAATGGAGAACTAATGGCAGAGCTCTGTAAGACTGTCAGGTATAAAACCAGTATATATACATCAATAGTACTCCTCTGCACTGCATTCATCAATTTCAAAATAGGAAAACAAAGTACTAATTATAACAGCAACAAAGACAATATATCTATCTAGTAATTAACCTAACACAGGTTGTGCAAGAGTCTCAAAGTGTGAATAAATGGGAGAGAAAAGATGCTCATGGCAAGGGATGAGTTGCCATTTTGAAGATGTCAAGTTTCTCTATAATTAATTTATAACATCAGTGCAATTCTTAAAAAATCTTATCAGGAATTTGAGGGAGCTTGGGGTGCCCTGGAGACTCAGTCGTTAAGCATCTGCCTTTGTCTTCCCAGCACCCTGGAATCGAGCCCGGCATCTGGCTCCCCGCTCAGCAGGAAGCCTGTTTCTCCCTCTCCTGCATGTTTCTCTGTCAAATAAATAAATAAAATCTTCTTTTAAAAAAAGGAATTTGAGGGAGCTTGACAACTATTCTAAAAATACATACAAAAGAAAAAGAAATTTGGGGGGAAGAAAATAAAGAAAGGCAATTAAAATAAGTTATGTATATGGAAAGCAAGAACAGTAAAAAAACAGAAAAAAATCAAGAAGCAAAGTCAAGAAACAATACAAGTTCTATCTCTCTCTCTCTCTCTCACACACACACACACACGAACACACACACACACAAATAGGGGAAAGAGGAGATCAGAGAAAAGGTCTGGGGTCAGTGATAGGGTGTCAGAATTCAGGTCTGGAGGATTTATCATCGTTCTATAATTAGGACATCAGGGTAACCCAACGCGTAAGGGCAAGGAATAGAGGAAAGTCTAAATAAAGGCTTTAAAATAAAGAATCATCACAAGCAATCTCATGTATTAATATATTCCAAATAGGACCAGATGTATTAAGGTCTGCTTTATCCTTTATATTAACATTTACCTAGGATTTTACGAAAATGTAACTGTTAGTTAACCATGAAAAGATCAAGTAGATTACCACCTCAAATAGGCTAGATTTCATGCTCTTTTGTGTACTTCAAATTGTTATAAGGATGTCATTTATTTCTAGTTTAAGTACAAATCCTAATAGTAACCATGCTTTACTTATTTTATATCAACATACATGTGCAATATTTTATTCCTTAACTGATACTGAAAATCTGAATAAAACAAACATCATCCCAACTCATTTTTAGTCAAAGTTCTAGACAGAGCTGTTACGAAGTCGACATTACTCTCTCCAAGGAAGATGTTGTTGCCAATATATTAGAAACGTGTGGGACACTAAATAAAAACTAGTGGATATGAAGGCTTTTCTTTTTGATTAACTTGAAGTATGAGTCATTCTACATTTTTTTTCTGCATAGAACACTGGATGTTTTAAATACAATTTTAGTACAAACTTGTCAAACTGTTAACTGTGATTCCTCTTTCCCATTTGTCTCTCTTACAAGAGATGTATAACAAATTGGTTTGAAATGTTTATCTGCTCAGAATTCCAGCATAGCAAAAAAGTAGCTCAGCTTTTCCAGGAAAAACAGTATTATGCATTTTTTATTCAAAACAACTGGAAACATTCATTATTTTCCTTTTGCCTGAAATGATGCCTTATATATAGTTTTATTACAAGAAAATTGGGCTGCCTCATTTGAGCTAAGTCTAATGAGCCAAACTCACTTATGTGAGTTCAAAAAGCACATAGAAAACTAATTTACTTTCCGTTTGAAGTAGGAAAAGTACGTTTTATGGCATTCCCCAGTGTCTTCTTAAATATCACACATTTGGAAAAATAAAAAAAAAAAATCACACATTTGGTGACTTACATATTCAGCTTTATCATACTTCTAATTATTGTCTCATTTAAATCATACTGAAAACAGAGACCTTTTGACCAAACTAGAATGCAGTATTTGTGAGGTAAAATAAGTTGTTAAATTCAAAATACGGTTGTAACTTTGCCTTTAAAAATGTATACTACAGAACGCTATAATGAATGTTTGAATTAAGAGAAAAGAGCATAAAAGCCCACACTGACAGATCTATTTTTAAACATGCACTTTCATACCATATAACACAGGAAACACAATTATACTCAGAATAAAAGAAAATCTTTGATGAAGTCATCCTTTTTGTATCCAGATGTTCTTGTAATAACTGAAAAAGGGTTGACTGATTATGCAATGAAGAGTTCACAATACTTTGCTTCTGGGTCCTCATTTGTAACCTAAATTGTCACCTTTTTCTAGGAGTTAGCATCACTTCAACCTGAATGAAACTAAACTATCACAGGAAGCTCTTTTGAACACAATGGCTACACCAAAAGATAGACCGAGACAGTATCCGAGATCCACTAACACCATCATTTAGAACCCTAAGAAGCTACTTAAAAGAAGCCAACAGTTCATTTTCAGAGCAGCTTTGATTCTATCAAGACTCTATCTTAGTACATTTTGGAAAACGAATGTATTAAATAACACCAAAAAGAAAATAGTCCAAGGGAATTCTCCTTCTCAAGTGTCTAAATAATTAATTTACCAATGCCAAGAAATAAATATTGTGTATTTTTGAACAAGTTAAATAGGCACACTGCCCTTCCTAAAGAAGGATAGAGGCACACTTATTTGCCTGACATTCATCTTTAATGATCTGGCCCCAAGTTACCTTTGCTATCCAGCTTCCTATTCTTCCTGGGTACCTTAATGTAAATAAACTAAACACTTAACAGTCCTCAATCCCACTTCAGTATCTTTGTACATGCATGTCCCTAATCTTGATCATGTTCGTTCCCCCAAGCACTGATCTCCATATAAAAAAACCTTGTTAATTTTCAAGGTCCAATTTAACAGGTGTCTCTTTGAGTGCCTACATGTCACAATGAGTACCAAGTGCTTTATACACATGACTTATTTAATCTTCACAATCCCATTCCAGTGGTCGCTGTTAACAGCTGCTACTGGTAAGTAATACCAAGATACCACAATACCAAGAGTTTTTAGCACTTACTGAACTCTCACAACATGTTCGATTGTTATCCTCATCCTACAGATGAAGAAGGTGAGAGTGAAGAACACCAGCTTGTGGTGTGAATTTGAATCCCAGTTCCACCATTTGCAGCACTTTCCTCAAATGATAAAGCGTGTGTGTGTTTGTGTGTGTGTGTAACTAACAAGAGCTCTTTCAAAGAGCTGTTGTAAACACTAACGGAATCACCCACGTAAAGCATCTAGCATCGCATCTGGCACACAATGAGAACTTGCTGAGTGTTAGCTATTATTCCTTTTAGTCTTTCCCCACAGTTTCTTCCATAGTGTTTTTGCACACTGGAAAAACAAACACATTCACTATTAGTGATTAAAAAGTATTCCATCTTTTCTCAAAATAAATTTATTTCACAGGTCAATTCAGAAAGCAGCTTTGTGCCCTGATAACTTCAGATCGTAATAAAACGGGAATCTGAATTTGAAACATTTATGGATTTGATCTCATAGACATATCTCTCCTCCCATCTGCACTTCAGGAGCAATGGGGAGATGGTGACCAAACTTAATCTCAGAGGGGCTGGAAAAGCTCTTTGCCTGCAAACGCCACGGGGCTGCTAGGAGGTGAAATTGTAATATTTGGCACAGCACACAGACTATAATATTAGAAAACTGATCAAAGAATCAGCATCTACTCCTTAAAAGGCTCCGTTATAAAAGCTTAAGAATTTAAAAAAAAAAAAAAAGAACTCATACAGGTAAAAACCAAACAGAAACTTTCATTTTATCATAAAAAGGATCATATAATTGTATATCTAAATTCAATTCCACTATTTCACTTAAAATGTATGCATAAATTTGGGCAATTCTAAAGGCAAGCTTTTTATACTTACATTCTTCCCTAGAATTTAAGTGAAAAAGTTGAAATCCTATGTCATTAACTGTTATTCTACATTAGACAACATGCTGAAAGAAAAAAAAAAATTCTATGAGGCCTCTCTGATATGTTAAAACTGATCGGAATCTTTGTATAATTTCATCTTCATTTCAAGGACCCAGTAAATGACTAAATAAAATAAACATTTCAAGTAAATAAACATTTCAAGTAAACATTTCAAAACATTCTCAGACCTCAGCTCTAGGGAAACTGTAAGAAACGTTGTGCAGAAACCCAGGAGAGCCACCAGCCCAGCAGAGAGCCATGTCCGCATAGGGGACCTCTACTTCTGCAGAATGTTCCTAGGAGTACTGCAAGGCGGGCGCTGCTAGGCCTGTTTCACAAATGAGAAAACCGGATGAGGGAGGCCTTTCTAAGGAAATACAAATGCTGCAGTGTTCTTTAATATTGTGAAGTACAAGTTATGGTTTCAAACAGAAAATGTATACCATAAACCTCTCCTTTTGTTGTTGTTCCCCCCTTCCTCTTAAACCAGTCCTTTTTAATAGTGAGTGGCAATAACGCTCTTGAAAAAAAAATAATAAAGGGCCAGCAAATTGGATTAATATGTTTTTTAAATAATAAATAAGAAAAAGTAAGCTTTTTGCAAGTTCTCTACTCACATAACGACTAGTAAAAGAGTAAGAATATAAATTGCTGGAAGAATAATCCTTTATTACCACATTTAATTAAGAAACATGGCAGAATGCTTCACAGGTAGAAGCAAATAGAGAAGTTGGAGGAGAGTGTATATGTATTTTTTAAATGTTTTCACCTTCTTGAGGTACAATTTATAATTTTGCAAGTTAATTACAATTAAAATAATTACAATAAAATTTTAATTGTACAGTGTGACAGAACTTATCATTGTACACAACCCTGTAAGCACAAGAACATCCAAGTTATAACCATACTGCCACCCTGGAAGGTTCTCTATACTCGTGTGCAGTCGATAAGACCTCCCCAAATTCTGGCACATGCAACCATGGGTCTGCTTCCTATTGCTAGTTTTGCCAATTTCAGAATTTCATAGAGAAGGAATCAGATCATTCTTTTGACTTTGACCTCTTTCACTTAGAATAATTTTTAAGGGTCATTAAAATCTGGCATGTATCTGGAATATAATAATATTTTGTTCTTTTTTATCTTTGAGTAGCTTCCATGATACAGACTTACAACATTTAGCTTGTGTCCAGGTACTAGTCTGAGTAATGCTACCATGCACATTCATACAAAAGTCTGTATGGACAAGTTTTCATTTCTCTTTGACAAACACCAAGGAGTCAGACTGCTGAGTTATATCGCAAATATATGTCTAATGTTATAATATTGATAGTACCCTACTGTTTTCCAATTTGTCCTCCCACCAGCAACATGTAAGTTGCTCCACATCCTCACCAACACTTGGTATTGTTAATCTTTTGGACCTTGGCCATTCTAGTGGGTACGCAGGCCTATCCCACTGTGGGTTTACTATGCATTTTTCTGACAACTAGTGATGATATACATCTTTTCATATGTTCACTGGTTATCTGTGTATCTTTTTTTATGCATGCCTCTCTAAATCTTCTCCCAAATTTTAATTGGGGAACCTATCTTCTTATTACTGTGTTGTTGTTGCTCTTATTATTATTATACAAAAAAACATTTTTATATGTTCTGAACACAAACCCTTTATCAGATTTATGTTTTACAGATATTTTCTCCAAGTCCATGGCTTGCTTCCCTAGATGTTCTTTGAAAGATACAAAAGTTATGAATTTTGACAAAGTCCATTTCACCACTTTTTTCTTTTGTAGTTCATATTTTTGTGACCTGTGCAGAAAATCTCAGATTTGAAATCTAATCCAATAACACAAGAGAAAACGCCACTGGGTTCATTTTAATTCCCACCATTCAGAATTCACACGTTTATTCAACTCATCTTTCTAGAACCACTGTTCCATCACTACCCTGGGCTAGTAGCCATTCCTACCAAAAAGTCACTTTCTTGTCAGTATTTTAACACTTTGCATGACTCAACAACTGGTCAATTAGCCTTCCTTTTTACATAAGGAATAAAGATAAGGGAAGGAGACTTTCAACACACATACACAGTCAGCCCACCCTACAGCTTATGTCATGTAACATCACAGAAAATCCAAGGGGTTAGACAACACCCACCACCTGTTTTCACCTAGTAGTTAAGAGCATGGACTGTGGAGCCAGAATCAAACACTAGCTCCATTATTTTCTGGCTAAGTGACCTGGAAACAACCTAACCTCTCTGTGCCCTCATTTCCTCATCTGTAGCATGGAGAAAAAGGATAATACCTACCCCAAAGGATCATTATAAATCTTAATTAACATAACGTGTGCTGATCACTTAGCACAGTGCCCAGCATTTTATAGGCACTGTGTAAGCGCTGCCTGTGTGTATTTATTTTATAAATAGATCAAATGGACACAATATATGAACTTACCTGTCTGAGGGCAAAAACAGTTAGTGGCTCTCAAACTATGATCCTTAGATCAGTGGCATCAACCTCACCTGAGAACTTACCATTGAAGGTCACTGAGAGGTCATGACTGCTGATAGACCCATGAGCTGGACCCCAGCAATTGGAGGCTCTCACCTCCTCCCCTGTCCTTGGAATTTGCATTCAACTTGACTTCCTTGTACCCTTGGAAACTGTTCCAAGGATGAAATCTTGAGACAGTGATGTGGTATGGAGACCATTTGGATGGTACAAAATGACTGAACCCAGTTAAGACCTCTACATAAGCTTTCAGAATTTGGGGGGCAGGTGCAGAGAGCTACTTATCCTGTGGCTGCCCAAGACAAGTCTCATATGCAAGATCCCCTGCTTGTTAAACCTGCCACTTACCACTCTGGAGTGGCCTACTCTTTCTTCAGTCTCTCCCTTTTCTCCACATATAGGGGCCCGATTCAGATCATACCCCGGAATCTCCTGAGGAGCTTGCAAACCAACACCTGCTAGAAATGAAAATTCTCAGGCCTAAATGAATCAGAAACTCTAGAGGTGGAGCCCAGCAATATGGTTCTGAGAAACCCCCGGTGATGCTGACATCCATGAAATCTGAGAGCCAAGGAAATTAAGGAAGCCACACTGCACTGTCTGGAGAGGTGAACCCATTGGTTGATGGGGTAAAAGGGTTGGCAGGACCACTCCAGTGGAGAGAAAGTGGAAGCCTGGCTGAAGGGAAGCCCATCTATGTGCTGAAGTTGGTTCAAAGAGCCAGGTGACCACAAGGCAGAGGCTCTTATTCTGCAGGTCTCCCAGAGCCAGAGAAAAAGAGGAATGTGGTGACACTGTCACATGTCACCATCTCAAAGGATCATTCTCGCCACCTTGTTCAAAATAGGTTTCCATTACCCCAACTATTCTCCACTTCAAAATTTGGTATTCTGCATGGCATTTTTTAGAACCAATTGCTCTCATTTACTTGCTGACCCTTTGTCTATCTTTATGATTACTAAGAGGCACCATTAGAACAGGGAACTGATCTGTTTTGTTCATTTTCATATCTGTAGTTCTAAAATATAGCAAAGACTCAATAAAATATTTGTATAGTGGATGAATAAATAAGTGAACTTCCAAGAGCATAATGACTTTTTTGATCCTGACTTCAAAAAATGTGCGGGGAATTGAGAAAGTAACAAGAGCTTCTCTGGGAATCTTGAAAAACATCAGTCCTATGAAATCAGTGTTTTAAGATTAAAAGGAGAGCTTTAGGGAGGAATGGAAGTTGAGTGATGGCATGAGTAACAGGACCACCCTGTGCGAGGCATTTCGTAACATCCTCCAGCTCCCTCAAAACATCCACTGAGGTGGTTCTCAAGACACTGACAATGACTTCTGGGGTTATTTTTCCAGCTTAGTTGATCAAGAAGCTGAGGCTCAAAAAAGAGAAGACATTTGTCTAAAGATGCACAGTTTGTAAACAGTTAAGGCAGGACTCAATCCATACTTCTGTATCCAAAGATTCCACTGTTTCCACTATTTCTCTATCCATAGGAAGGCCAGTGTGGAATGCTGTGTTTTAAATGAATTCATTCTCTTAACAGAACTTAACTTGAGAAGTTCACAACTGAGTGAAGTACACAGACATATCCACAGATAATAAACACTGTAACCAGCATTATAGGGGAGCTATAAGGAGAGGTTATGGGAGCTGGAGGGGGTCTCCTGGGGCTGCAAAGCATCTCTTATGCAAGACTGCAAATTTGAGAATTATCTGTTTGAGCCTGAATCTGATGGCCATATCCTAATCATTCTCCATTTACTAGCAATGCTTAATCAAGCAGTAATCTTCATTAATAAAATATGTGTCAAAGCTGTAATATGGCCTTAACTGTCCATCTTTTGAATTCTTTTTCCTTCCAGGCAATCAGCAAGTTAGAGCAGGTTTTCTACTATAAGCAAAACAGGAGAAGAAACTGAGCAATAACAACACATTCATATGTATGAAGTGACAGAAGACGCCCTTTTTGCTCTACTGCCCAAGACTCTAGAATAGATCTCATGAATTTAAATTCAAAAAGAAAAAAAAAATCCAGAAAGAAAATCACACAGGAAACAGTGCAACCAACTGTAAACCACAGACACAGTTGGCTTTAATTTTAGTTCTGGCTTTAGAGACTATGCCGAACATAAGGTAACTAGGACAGTTCAGTAGACACAAGAGAAACAATATTTGAATTAATGATAACTTTGAACTGTTTTCCAGTATGGAGTAAATATTTGACTTGATATAAGGGTTACATACTCTTTGTGTAGTAATATTGCACAGCAGGAAAATAATCTTCTTGGACCAAAGGGAAATACTGCATTTCCTTTAACACTGTAAGAAGAGCTAAACTGCTGGAAGTTGTACCGTGGCATGAATCCAGTAGTGAAGGTCATTTTCCAGGGTTACAGTTAACATGGAAAATGGAATGATGCATCTGGGCTACACCACACTGTTGTGATCATAACATTTTCTTACACAAATAGTCTAGCTGAAAGGAAGAAGGAACACTGTTTGCAAAGATGGAAGGAGTTTTAGTGTGGGACAAAATGTTGGGAATTCCAGACAGATAAGGCAGGTTGCTCATGACATAGAACATCTGTCCATTTTTTTTTAATGCTTCCATGTTGCTCATGAAGTTTTGATCAATTTTAAAGCTCTTTCCTAAAATAAGATAATTTTAGGTCAGCATTAGAGAAAATGACAATGTCATTAGAGAAAATGACAAATGATAATGAATGTCTTTAGTGTTATATTAACTCTTCATTGTTCCTTTTTCCTATACACAGAGGAAATAGAGGAAACAATATTGTAGGGAGAGAAGAAAGTCCTTAAGCTCTACAAAAATCTTTTCTAAAACAAGCTAAAAAGAAAATGCCTTTGCCCCCCCCCCCCAAAATAGTATTTTAATATGCTCAGAAAGGAATCACCTGATACATTTCTAAACTAAAACAACATATTGAGAATCTTATGGTCAATTTCAAATCGTAAACATGAACATGTCAATAGGAGCAGCTCTAAAACTATCACAAGCCAAACTCTTTCAGATTAAGTCTCCTCCAGGTACATATTGGGAAATTAGAAAGCTCATTTTCAGTAAAAAGAGTAGAAAACTGGTAACATGTTTACAGAGGTCAGTGAAAAATATAAAGAGGTCAGTTAAAAAAGAATAAGCGTTGTTTTAAGTTCCACAGAACCCAACCCAAGTTCTAGGTTTAATGTGGTATTCAAAACACTTAACCTTAGTGCCTCCAAAGAACGGACTTAGCAACAGTGTAAGCCAGCCCAGTTTACATGAACATCCAGTATGACTAGGATTTATTTTCTTTAGGATATCAAGTTAAGCCTTTATATTTTCATCTACAGAGTTGCCAGCAGTCTTGTTTGGTGGGCTTACAATACAATAAACCCCAGAAAAGGCTAGGAAGAGAGATAGAAACGTGAACAACTGGAATGACCAAGATTCACCAAACACATCACAAGATAATTTGAACACGAAGACTTGAACAAGAGAGGGTGTTAGAATACAAAAGCTGTTATTTATACTTTAACTATATGCTGTAAAGTCAAAGATACCATCCTTAAAACCTACTCCCCTCTCAGCACACCCCAAGATACATGTTAATCAATAAAGGTTTGTTGAATAGGACACATTCAAACAATTATCCTGTATCATAATCTTTCATCTACCTTTTTTTAAAAAAGATTTTATTTATTTATTTGACACAGAAAGAGAGATCACAAGTAGGCAGAGAGGCAGGCAGAGAGAGAGGGGAACGCAGGCTCCCTGCTGAGCAGAGAGCACGATGTGGGGCTCGATCCCAGGACCCCGAGACCAAGACCTGAGCTGAAGGCAGAGGCTTAACCCACTTAGCCACCCAGGTGCCCCTTTTATCTACCTTTTACAAGGCAAAAGATCCTGTTGCTTAATAATCAGGAACTGGAATGTCCTAATGAAATACAGTCTTTAGGGCAAAAAAGTAATACGATCAATTCCACTTGTTTTCTGACTCTGAATACAAACCCTAACCAATAAGAAATTTCATGCAAGTCTCTGGTAGTTTTATTAGTAAACTGTATGCATCCTACTACATGAGATCAAAACATTAAGTTTCTAAGTATCTTAAGTTTGAGAAGTATATACAAATACTAATTTCTAGTATTTTTTCCTACATCTACACTCACGATCTTACACACCCAGTATGCAATCCCCCATTCAATTCCATATTTAAATTACTGATATTTAGTGAATTAGAATATTAGTTTGTGTTATATTCAAACTGTAGATAGTATAACTTACTTGACAACTCAGAAGACACATTAGTTACCCCTAGAATCACTGAAAGTCTTCTGTGCACACTGCTGCTTTAAAAATTCAGGTACACGTGCCCCTTCGGATCCCTACATTTGTATCTTTGGGGTAAATACCCAGCAGTGTGATTGCTGGGTTGTAGAGTAGCTCTATTTTCAACTTTTGGAGGAACCTCCATGCTGTTTTCCAGAGTGGCTGCACCAACTTGCATTCCCACCAATGGTGTAGGAGGGTTCCCCTTTCTCTGCATCCTTGCCAATATCTATCATTTCCTGACTTGTTAGTTTTAGCCACTCTGACTATTGTGAGGTGGTATCTTATTGTGGTTTTTATTTGTATTTCCCTGATGCCAAGTGATGTGGAGCACTTTTTCATGTGTCTGTGTCTGGGTGTCTTCTTTGCAGAAATGTCTGTTCATGTTTTCTGCCCATTTATTGATTGGATTATTTCTTCTTTGGGTGTTGAGTTTGATAAGTTCTTTATAGATTCTGGATACTAGCCCTTTAGCTGATATGTCGTTTGCAATTATCTTCTCCCATTCTGTCAGTTGTCTTTTGTTTTGTTGACGGTGTCCTTTTTAGTGCAAAAGCTTCTGATGGTGATAAAGTCCCAATAGTTCATTTTTGCCCTTGCTTCCCTTGCCTTTGGTGATGTTTCTAGGAAGAAATTGCTGCCGCTGAGATCGAAGAGGTTGCTGCCTGTGTTCTCTTCAAGGATTTTGATGGATTCCTGTCTCACATTGAGGTCTTTCATCCATTTTGAGTCTATTTTCGTGTGTGGTATAAGGAAATGGTCCAGTTTCATTCTTCTGCATGTGGCTGTCCAATTTTTCCAACACCATTTGTTGAAGAGACTGTATTTTTCCCATTGCACATTCTTTCCTGCTTTGTCAAAAATTAGCTGACCACGAGTTGAGGGTCTATTTCTGGGCTCCCTATTCTGTTCCATTGATCTCTGTGTCTGTTTTTGTGCCAGTAAGATACTGTCTTGATGATTACAGCTTTGTAATAGAGCTTGAAGTCTGGAATTGTGATGCCACCAACTTTGGCTTTCTTTTTCAACATTCCTCTGGCAATTCGAGGTCTTTCTTGGTTCCTTATAAATTTTAGGATTATTTGTTTCATTTCTTTGAAAAAAATGGATGGTATTTTTATAGGGATTGCATTAAATATGTAGATTGCTTTAGGTTGCATAGACATTTTCACAATATTTATTCTTCCAATCCATGAGCGTGGAATGTTTTTCCATTTTTTTGTGTCTTCCTCAATTTCTTTCATGAGTACTTTATAGTTTTCTGAGTATAGATTCTTTGCCTTTTTGGTTAGGTTTATTCCTAGGTATCTTAAGTTTCTGGGAGCAATTTTAAGGGGGATCAATGCTTTAATTTCTCTTTCTTCTGTCTTACTGTTGGTGTATAGAAATGCAACTGATTTCTGTGCATTGAATTTATATTTTGACACATTTCTGAATTCCTGTATTTGTTCTAGCAGTTTTGGAGTGGAGTCTTTTGGATTTTCCCACATAAAGTATCATATCATCTGCAAAGAGTGAGAGTTTGACTTCTTCTTTGCTGATTTGGTTGCCTTTTATTTCTTTTTGTTGTCCGATTGCTTAGGCCAGGACTTCTAGTACTATGTGGAATAGCAGCAGTGATAGTGGACATCCCTGCTGTGTTCCTGACCTTAGGTGAAAAGCTCTCATTTGTCCTCCTTGACGATGATAGTCACTGTGGGTTTTTCATAGATGGCTTTGATAATATTGAGGTATGTATCCTCTATCCCTACACTTTGAAGAGTTTTGACCAAGAAAGGATGCTGTACTTTGTCAAATGCTTTTTCAGCATCTACTGAGAGTATCATATGGTTCTCGTTCTTTCTTTTATTAATGTATTGTATCAGACTGATTGATTTGCAGCCCAGGAATAAAACCCACTTGGCCATGCTGAATAATCCTTTTAATGTGCTGCTGGATCCTACTGGCTAGTATTTTGGTGAGAATTTTTGCTTCCATGTTCATCAAGGACACTGATCTGTAATTCTCCTGTTCCGTAGGGTCTTTGTCTGGTTTTGGGATCAAGGTAATACTGGCCTCATAAAATGAGTTCAGAAGTTTCCCTTCCATTTCTATTTTTCGGAACAGTTTTGGAAGAATAGGTATTAATTCTTCTTTAAATGTTTCATAGAATTCCCCTGGGAAACCATCTGGACCTGGGCTCTTGTTTTTTGGGAGAGTTTTGATGACTGCTTCAATCTCCTAACTGGTTATGGGTCTGTTCAGGTTTTCTATTGCTTCCTGGTTCAGTTTTGGTAGTTTATATGTCTCTAGGAATGCATCCATTTCTTCCAGATTGTCAAATTTGCTAGCACATAGTTGTTCATAATATGTTCTTACAACTTTTTGTATTTCTTTGGTGTTTTATGATCTCTCCTCTTTCATTCATGATTTTATTTATTTGGGTACTTTCTCTTTTCTTTTTGATAAGTCTGACCAGGGGTTTATCAATCTTATTAATTCTTTCAAAGACCCAGGTCCTAGTTTCACTGATTTGTTCTACTGTTCTTTGGTTTCTATTTCATTGATTTCTGCTCTGATCTTTATTATTTCTCTTCTCCAGCTGGGTTTAGGCTTTCTTTGATGTTCTTCTCCAGCTCCTTTAGGTGTAGAGTTAGGTTGTGTACTTGAGACCTTTCTTGTTTCTTGAGAAAGGCTTGTGTCACTATATAATTTACTCTTAGGACCGCCTTTGCTGTGTCCCAAAGATTTTGAACAGTTGTGTTTTCATTTTCATTTGTTTCCAAGAATTTTTTCAATTCTTATTTAATTTTCTGGTTGACCCATTCATTCTTTAGTAGGATGCTGTTTAGCCTCCATTTTTTGAGTTCTTTCCAGCTTTCCTCTTGTGACTGAGTTCTGGCTTCAGAGCATTGTGGTCTGAAAACATGCAGGGAATAATCCCAATCTTTTGGTATAGCTGAGACCTGATTTGTGATGTGATCTCTTCTGGAGAATGTTCTATATGCACTAGAGAAGAATGTGTATTCTGTTGCTTTGGGATGGAATGTTCTGAATATACCTGTGATGTCCATCTGGTCCAGTGTGTCATTTAAAGCCTTTATTTCCTTGTTGATCTTTTGCCTGGATGGTCTGTCCATTTCAATGAGGGCGGTGTTAAAATTCCCTACTCTTATTGTATTATTGTCAATGTGTTTCTTTGATTCTGTTATTAATTGGTTTATATACTTGGCTGCTCCCATGTTAGGGGCATAGATAATTAAAACTGTTAGATATTCTTGTTGGACAGACCCTTTGAGTATGATATAGTGTCCTTCCTCATCTCTTATTATATTCTTTGGCTTAAAATCTAATTTATCTGATATAAGGATTGCCACCCTAGCCCTCTTTTGATGTCCATTAGCATGGTAAGTTGTTTTCCACCCCTCACTCTAAATCATTAAATGACTTTAAATCACTTTAAACTCACTAAAATGAGTTTCTTGTAGACTGCATATCAATGGGTCTTGTTTTTTTATCCATTCTGATACCCTGTGTCTTTTGATTGGGGCATTTAGCCCATTTACATTCAGGGTAATTATTGAAAGATATGAATATAGTGCCATTGTATTGGCTGTAAGTTGACTGTAACTATATATTGTCTCTGTTCCTTTCTGGTTTACTACTTCTAGGCTCTCTCTTTGCTCAGAGGACCCCTTTCAATATTTCCTATAGGGCTGGTTTGGAATTTGCAAATTCTTTTAATTTTTGTTTGTCCTGGAAGCTTTTTATCTCTCCTTCTATTTTCAATGACAGCCTAGCTGTATATCGTATTCTTGGCTGCATATTTTTCTCATTTAGTGCTCTGAATATATCATGCCAGTTTTTTCTGACCTGATAGGTCTCCGTGGATAAGTCTACTGCCAATCTAATATTTCTACCATTGTATGTTACAGACTTCTTGTCCCGAGCTGCTTTCAGGATTTTCTCTTTGTCATTAAGATCTATAAGTTTTATTATTAGATGATGGGATATGGGCCTATTTTTAGTGACTTTGAGGGGGGTTCTCTCTGCCTCCTGGATTTTGATTTTTTTTCCTTTTGCCATATTAGGGAAATTCTCTACTATAATTTTCTCCTATATACTTTCTGCCCCCCTCTCTCTTTCTTCTTCTTCTGGATTCCAATTATTCTAATATTGTTTCATCTTATGCTATCACTTATCTCTCGAATTCTCCCCTCGTGGTCCAGTAGTTGTTTTTCTCTCTTTTGCTCAGTTTCTTTATTCTCTGTCATTTGGTCTTCTATATTACTAATTCTTCTGTATCATTTATCCTAGCAGTAAGATCATCCATTATTGATTGCACCTCATTAATAGCTTTTTAAAATTTTAACTTGGTTAGATTTTAATTCTTTTATTTCTCCAGAAAGCAATTTTATTTCTCCAGAAAGTGTTTCTCTAATAACTTCCATGCCTTTATCGAGCCCAGCTAGCACCTTTATAATCGTCGTTCTGAACTCTAGTTCTGACATAGTTCCAATGTCTGTATTGATTAGGTCCTTAGCTATCGGTATCGCCTCTTGTTCTTTTTTTTTGTAGTGAGTTTTTCCACCTTGTCATCTTAGCCAGATATGAATATATGAACAAGAGAATACTAAAAGGGTGGCAAAGACCCCAGAAAAATATATGCTAACCAAATCAGAAAAGACCCAAAACCAGGGGGTGAAAACTCTCCTGTTGAGTTTGTAGGTGTTTAGAAGGTTTGATAGCGATTTAGCTGAACTTCTGGGACCTAATGCTATTTCAATCAGCTACTTCTCCACCATCTTGCTTCCTCCCTCCAGCATACATATTTTAATAATATTTATTCTTCCAAACCATGAGCATGGCATGTTTTTCCATTTCTTTGTGTCTTCCTCAATTTCTTTCATAAGTGTTCTACAGTTTTTAGAGTACAGATCCTTCATCTCTTTGGTCAGGTTTATTCCTAAGTATCTTATGGTATTTGGTGCAATTGTAAATGGGATTGATTCCTTAATTTTTCTTCTGTCTCATTGTTAGTGTATAGAAATGCAACTGATTGATGCACTGATTTTATATCCTGCCATGTTGTTGAATTCCTGTATGATTTCAAGCAATTTGGGAACAGGGTCTTTTGGGCTTTCCATATAAAGTATCATGTCATCTGTTAAGAGTGAGAGTTTGAATTCTTCATTGCCAATTTGGATGTTTTTTATTTCTTTTTGTCGTCTGATTCCTGAGCCTAAAACTTCTAGTATGATGCTGAACAACAGTGGTGAGAATGGGCACCCCTGTGGTGTTCCTGACTTTAGGGGAAAAGCTCAGTTTTATCCCTATTGAGAATGATACTCACGGTGGGCTTTTTGTAGATGGCTTTTATGATATTGAGGTATGTTCCCTCTATCCCTACACTGTGAAGAGTTTTAATCAAGAACTGTTGTTGTACTTTGTCAAATGTTTTTTCTGCATCAACTGAGAGGAGCATATGGTTCTTGTCCTTTCTTTTATTAATGTGATGTATCACATTGATTGATTTGTGAATGCTGAACCACTCTTGCAGCCCAGGAATAAATTCCACTTTGTCATGGTGAATAATCCTTTTAATGTACTATTGAATCCTACTGGCTAGTATCTTGGTAAGAATTTTGGAATCCATGTTCATCAAGGATATTGGTATGTAATTCTCCTTTTTGATGCGGTCTTTGCCTGGTTTTGGGATCAAGGTAATGCTGGCTTCATAGAACGAGTTTGGAAGTTTTCCTTCCATTTCTATTTTTTGAAACAGCTTCAGAAAAACAGGTATTAGTTCTTTAAATGTTTGGTAGAATTCCCCTGGGAAGCCGTCCAGTTCTGGACTCTTGTTTGTTGGGAGATTTTTGATTACTGCTTCAATTTCCTTGCTGGTTATGGGTCTGTTCACGTTTTCTATTGCTTCTTGTTTCAATTTTGGTAGTTTGTAAGTTTCTAGGAATGCATACATTCCTTCCAGATTGCCCAACTTCTTGGCATACAGTTGCTCATAATGCGTTCTTAAAACTGTTTGTATTTCCTTGGTGTTGGTCATGATCTCTCCTCTTTCATTAATGATTTTATTAATTTGGATACTTTCTCTTTTCTTTTTGATAAGTCTGCCTAGGGGTTTATCAATCTTATTAATTCTTTCAAAGAACGAGCTTCTAGTTTCATTGATCTGTTCTGCTGTTCTTTTGGTTTCTAGTTCATTGATTTCTGCTCTGATCTTTATTATTTCTCTTCTCCTGCTTGGTTTAACCTTTATTTGCTCTTCTTTGTCTAGTTCCTTTAGGTGTAAGTTTAGCTTGTGTATTTGAGACTTTTCTAGTTTCTTGAGAAAGGCTTGTATTGCTGCTGTGTACTTCCTTCTTAGATTTTTAGGTAGACTGGCAAAGACAGCCTTAAGTCAACCTGACATCCAGAGCCTTCCTATAGCAATTCAAACTACAGAATACATTTTGAACAAATCTAGGAAAGAGGGTGGGGGGATGGAGGCAGTAAAAGAATTTTTTTTAAGAAAAGATATTGAGGGAGCACCTGGGTAGCTCAGTGAGTAACTGTCTATCTTTGGCTCAGGTCATGATCTCAGGGTCATGGGATCAACCCCCACATCTCCCTGTTCACCGGGGAGTCTGCATCTCCTTCTCCCTCTGCACCCCCATGCTCTCTCTCTCTAATAATTAAATAAAATCTTTTTTAAAAAGATACTGAGAAATATTACAGAGGTAAAAAGTTATAAAATATTGAAAATAAGCATTATCTTAATTAAACTGATTATCAATTTTGAAAACAGTCTCCTATCTAGAATCTAAGAGTTGAAAGGTCTCATATTTAGAGGTCTAAAATATTAAGTTGTGCTACAAAATTCTCATTTTAAACATGAGAAACTGAGACCTAGAAGACTAGAAAAATACTTTATATTAGGAATATCATAAACATAGATTGTATGAGGGAGTTATTGCAAATTCTGGAGGGATAAAGATAGACAGTATCCATCTTGCTCTTTGAAAAGTTAATTGCTAATTTTTGCTTTATTTGTAAAAACAAAATGTACTGCCAAAACAGAATTACTTAGAAGAAATGTGTCAAGAATCTGTTATGTGTACATCATTAGCTATTAAGTTTGTACAGTTTACCTTTTTAGGATTATTTTATTAACAGAACAGCTTCTAAGACTAAGGCTAAAGATCAGTTCAATTCTTCCTCTCATCCTCTCCTCTATAGAATCACTATCTCTATGCTAGAATTCAGATTAAAACTAGACTATCAAGCAATCTTAGCATGTATAGGTTCTTTGGTACCTTTTTAATGCTATCAATGGTGACAAATTAAATCAAATGCTACCTCTCTTTTCCACTGTTCTGATTAGATTTACTTGCTGAATACTCATGTTCTTAAACAATTAGAGGGTCTTAATCCTCCACAGTCATTATGGGAAAAGAGGGGTCATGACTGAGGAACTCACCATGGGTCTAGCCTTGTCCTGACCATAAAGGGCAGGCAGACACTGGGCCTCAAAGCCAAGCTCCATCTCCCATCTCCCAAACAGGATTAGGATGCTCCTCAGGCAACATCATCTTAATTAAACAGCTAACAAAGGAAATTTCTGATTTCCAGATTAATTGCTAATTAGCAGTAATTTCTTTTATTAGTACATCTTTGGCCTGCTTACTCTCTAGTTCTACTGATGTAATGTAACCACCACCAGGCTCTTAAAACAACAAAAAGCAAGGAGCCAGAGCATGTGCCTTTTGCTTTTCACCCACCCACCACATTCTATCCCTCCCAGTCAGTCCACCTCATGGTTCTCCTAAAACTGCACCTTTGTACATGTGCTCTTTGGCAAGCTTCTAGTTGAAGTCACTGGTTGAAGACAAGTCGGAATATACAGAAAGTAGTACTCGAGGAAGCATGTGAAAGCCCCAAACCATGTCAATGAACAGGACTATAGGACTTTGCTGAACTGAGAAACCTGGTCACAAATACATGGAGGTGGGTCTCCCAGTGAACAGTCACAAAAAGTGAAACCTGAATAAATGGGAAAGAAACAGATTTAAGCAAAAACAAAACAAAACAACAGGTTTAAGGCAACCTAA
Organism: Meles meles; assembly: GCF_922984935.1. Lineage (NCBI taxonomy): Eukaryota > Metazoa > Chordata > Mammalia > Carnivora > Mustelidae > Meles > Meles meles. The sequence continues at coordinate 52,131,005 of NC_060076.1, forward strand.
AAATGCTCTTTGAATATTTTTTTAAGATTTTATTTATTTATTTATTTTCAGAGAAAGAGAGAAAGAGAGGGCGAGCACAAGCAGGCAGAGCAGCAGACAGAGGCAGAGAGAGAAGCAGGCTCCCTGCCCAGCAAGGAGCCTGATGCGGGACTTGATTCCAGGAACCTGGGATCATGACCTGAGCCAAAGGCAGCGGCTTAACCCACTGAGCCACCCAGGCATCCTGCTCTTTGAATATTTAACAAGGGAATCCACTTAATACAATGAGAATGTTGTGCCAGAGTCCCAAAAATCAATACCTGGGTTCTTTAAATCTCATTTTCCCCAAACGGTTCTTGGAAACTACCCAAGGCTGCATGGTTCTAAAGGATAGAATATCACAACTAGAGAGACTTTCAAACATTAAATTTCATCTCTATCATGAAGCTAAAATAACAATTTATGGAAATTAAAACATGATGGGATTTTAAAGACCATACAGCCCCCTTATTTGACAACTGCACAGAATGGCCTTCTCACTAGGTCCACATGACACATTTCATGAAAGACAGGACTGTGGCTGGAACCCAGGTCTCCTGGCAGCCAGGCATCCCAACACCATGAGAATCTCATACTCTCAAGTCAACATCCCAACTCATCACCATGTCTTCTGCAGAGGCCGCATCCTGAACTCTGGTTCAGTTTTATACAGTTTACACAGAAGGCTTCATGGGAGAAAGAAGCAATTTAATTTTCTAGAAATTAATTAAAACACAGATTTATATAAACAGCTGGTATTACATATCACTGTATGCTGTGCTAGGGTGAGTGTTACTTCTAAAAATAATAAAGCTTCTCTGATGGAATTGGATCAGAGATCAATTCCTAGCTGGCAACCCATATGAAGCCTTGTTTCACACAGAAGATCTATAAAAGGGTAGCTGGCAGGATTTCATCCATTAATAGTTAGTGCCCAATATGCAATTCTCTCTTTAGCTAGATAAAAACTACCCAGACTTTTTGCTGAAAATTAAAGCTACCCATTCAAAACAAAAAACAAAAAAACAAACTCCAAACAAGCTGCTGAGACTTCGAGCTTTGAATATTATGCTGTTATTCTACTTTTTCACCCTGAGATTTTCCAATCTGAGTCAAATGTTTGAAGTCACAAAGGCACCCTTTCACATCATTAGGCAGGACCCAGACTTATGTATATTTGTACACATAGACCAACACACATACATACACACCAAAATAAAAATTATCTGGCTATCTCCAGAACTAGAGATGTATTTTTAAGCTTAGCACCTTATTTGAGAAACAGATTAATGTTCCTCCTCTACTTCCAGCCAATCAGAGTCTCTATTTGGGGTGGGAGCACGTCAGGAGGTGAGAGCAGGGGAAGAGTCACAGACCTCTTGAATGCCCATGTGCCGTTAACAATGCTCGGTGCTTGATCTACTCTAGCTCACTCACACTTCAACAACCCATGATCCTGAATGATGTCATCATGTGCAGGAGAAGAAACTGAAACTCAAGGGAGCTGAAGTAACTTTCCCAGGGTCTCACATTCATGTCTCTGATACTCAGTGACTTGCTGTGGGCTGCAAAGATACTTCCTCAGAGGGGCATCGGTCCTGAGACCCAAAAGGGCTCAGAGCTCTCACATGTCTTGGGCACTCATCTTCACAACCAGCCAATGGGATGGCTGGAAAAAAGAAATGTGAGCATGAAGAGGTTAAAATATCGCAGAGGTGAGCCTCTAGAGCAGTGAAAAGAAACCATCCCCGTGTTTCACATACAAAGAGCCCCAATGCCACTCTAGATGCTAAGTGTCTTTTCAGCCCAGGTCATTGGGAACCTCTATGACAGAATTACCTGGGTATTATCGTCTGCTTACACAGTTGTCACAGAAAGATGAAGGAATACAGTAGGGTAATAAATACCTTTACCTTCTCAGAATGCCATCAGCACACAGCCACAGCAATTTATTATTTTAATTGATGGTATTCATAGCATTTCATACAAATTACACTCCCAGAATTAAAATTCCTGAGCTCCAAGGTTTATATTTTTCATGCCAATGTGACTACATTAAAACCACCTTGTAATTATGATTACTTTAATTATTATTTCTAATTTTAAAAGCCAGATAACAGATGGAGTCTGCTTGCTAACACTTCATTTTTATGACTTTTTTCTCCAGCTGAGCTACAGGAGGCGAGAAGGATGTAGTTTCCAGCCTTCACTTTTAGAAGAGCCCTCAGCCAGGCTAAGAGTGAAGAGTCCAGCAAAGTGGCTGGGGATCAAGAACCTTCTGGAAGTTCTGTTATTACTCTGCAAAGAGCAAGCCGAGATCTCTGCCTCTTACAGGCAGATGTGCTGAAGGCAGCCCCTGGGCATAGCCATGCTTCAGGGAGTCCTACAGGATGAATAAGAAGGAGCAGAACTGGAGGGCGTCCTGGTGGGTGCTAAGGAAAACAGCAGCTGGTGTTTTGTTCCTCGAGTGTACTGAAAGAACAGTGGCCTTGGAATCTGGCAGAGTTTACTGGTAGTCCCACTTCCTCTATTTAACAGCTTGAATGTGGTATTTCATGTTTAGCACTTACCTTACTGAGTAGTCACGAGATTTAAATGACGGGAGGTCACACAGCATGTGCCTGACACAGAGTTAAGGAGAATGAAAATCATCCCAGCTCAGAGCCCTGCCCAGGGAACCATGAGGAAGGCGGGAGGGCAGGACCCAAAATGTTGCAGTAAAGAGGGTCCTTTTTCAAGGCCTTCTCTTGCCTGGACTCTCTCACAATTTTAAGGATTTATAAAGCTACGAGGGACACAGCCAGCAAAGCCAGTCCTCTGAAAGAGAAAGGAAAAGACACATTAGAGGATGTCCTTCGGATAAGAGCTCTCAAATACCTATAGGAATCTGCAGAAAGCTCTGGAAGCTTCTCCTCAGAAAACATATTGACACACATACATTTTGCATTTCATTTCAGGGGACCTACAGACTCCCTAAGAACTACTGACTTAATGGCCTTCAATTTATTGGTGAAGGATTGCTGATATGTCTTGAAGTAACTGTACTGGATTACCACTGCTTTATTGTTCAAAACAACAGCTACAACAACAAAAATATCACCCCATTTTAAACATCCAAGCACATGAAGTCTGTAACAAAAATAACAAAAAAACTGAAGCAGGAAATATAAAAGATGCAGCCCAACTATGGCTTTTCTGAAGATGCCTCGGGCCCAGTGAAGCTTCTAGAAGAGGCAGGTGTATATTGTTCTCCAACCTCAAGCCAACTCCTCAACTACCCCTCACAAAGGTCCCCTCAACATCACTGCTGGTGCCTCCAAACCTGGCCTCACACCAGAGGAAATTGGAAATACTCATATGAGGTGAGATTCTCCTGACATATGGAGGCAATAAAAGGAACAGGTGCCAGATAGAGGTCAGAACCTATCCCAGACCTGCACCTGCCGAGGCATACAAATATGGCCTCCTGCAGGCTCCATCTGCTGTGTGCTGTGGCCAGAGCCTCCTCCTGTGAACCACAACCAGAAAAATAAGAGGATCCCTCTCTCACCCCAGCAAGAGACTCATCAGATCAGATAAGGGAGGTTAGGTGATAAAGTCCAAAACAAAGACAAGGAGAAAAGAACAGCTTTTCTGCTCTGCTTCATCAACCAGAAAACAGTGAGACTGATTTGTACAGTTTTCCCTAATTACCTTTGGGTAACCCTGGGGTTTGGACATACTCCTAGGTCTGGTTTTCCATGAGGTTACACAGTGACCTCAGCTTCTCTTCTCACACAGAAAAATACCCTTGATATGTGAACCCCCACACAGGAAACTGATTAAGAACCAAGTTCCAAACCTAGGTCACTTCTAGAGGACTTCCATACCTTCCTCAGTCTTTGAATTTCCATGACCAAGGTGAAGGGGCATGGAATTGAGAGGCAGAAACACTGGGTTGAAGTCCTGGTTCTGTCATTTGACTAGCTATCTCCCCTTTGGAAAGCTGCTGTCTTTGCCCAGCTTCCTCGCCTATGAAACAGCATTAATCTCTCCCCCATTACCAAGCAGGCCACTGTGCACAGGGCATGTAGGAAAATTTCTTAAATGGTCCCACACAGTATGAAAATGTCAGAAACCACAGTGAAGAAAGGTGGCTTGTGAAAACAAGGAACCACAGCCCTGCAGTTGTGATTCCCCTTATCCCACACAATATTCAAGGTGGGGCTCCCAGACAAGGATGTGGCCAACAACAGACCTAGACTGAATGGCATCTTCAGGCTGGTTCCGTGAGGAAGCTAGAACACACTCCCTTCCTCCCCTCCTCCACCTGCCCATTCACATGCAATAATCTAATATTAAGGGAGAACCTACCAAGCTTGACCACAGAATTAAAAATCCAGGCGTGAGAGAGGACCAGAATATTCATGTTCATTAAATGCAGGCCAGACCCCTCCCAACAAAAGTATGGCTTGAGGGAAAAGGACACCACCATCTGTCAGGCTAGCTGTAGCCAAGGATTACAAATGAATACAAGAACAATCTTCATCTCGGGCATGCTCTGAATACATATTCTTCATTTAACAACTGCAGACCAAAACTGCCCTTCCTCATTACCCAACATTTCTACCTGATCTGAAATTCACCAACCAAGAAATCGACAGTTTTCTAAGTCTGGGCCCAATATTTCATAAAGTAGAAAGGATCACTGAAAATATGCACCTGTAAAGACTATAACCTTTCACCACCAAAGGGAACTGAGCTCCTCCAAGAAATGGCTGAATCCAGGGCTGAGTCAGAGTAGGTATGAGATGAGCCTGGAATATCTCATTATGACAGAAAGTAATAAAATCATGGGGAAATACAACATGGACATGAGCCAGCTCGAAGGGGCTTCCACTGGCCAACTCTGTGACAATTCGAGCATCAAAATAGTTGAGTTCAGTAGTGACTTAAAATCCATTGGAAAACAGGATTTCATAACAATCCCTTAGCAATAACAGACAGGAATGAAGAGAGGGTTCTTGCTTACAGAAGAATGCTGAAGGATGACTGGTAAACATGGAAGTAGTGAGTTCAAAACTCATGACTGGGCACCTATCAGTAAACAGTGGATCTGACAGACGTCACCAATGGATGCTAAATTTTTGCATCCATTTTGATGAGAAGCGGGATATTTGCACAATCTTACATTGTGTTCTCACAGATTGCTTACTAGCTGCAAGAGATTAAGAAGAAAATAGTACTTTTACATTCAAGAAACAGGACACCACCTTGACGTGATCAAAGTTATCACCACCAATGGACATTAATTGCTTTAAATGTGACATCCTGGGAAGGATGTTGTGTTTGACAGAGAACGGGATCATGTGGAAACATCAAACAACCATAAATCATTCTATTTTGTTTTTAAGGGAGAAGGATGTATTCTTAAAAATTGTCAATACTTGGGCGCCTGGGTGGCTCAGTGGGTTAAAGTCTCTGCCTTCAGCTCAGGTCGTGATCCCAGAGTCCTGGGATCGAGCTCTGCACCGGGCTGCCCCGCATCGGGCTGCCCCGCATCGGGCTGCCCCGCCTCGGGCTGTCTGCTCCACAGGGAGCCTGCTTCCGCTTCTCTCTCTCTCTGCTTGCCTCTCTGCCTATTTGTGATTTCTGTCTGTCAAGTAAATAAAAGAAATCTTTTTAAAAAAAATTGTCAATACTGTAAAAAATAAAACAAGGTTGTAGAAGACTTTCAGACTAAAGAAAGCCAATGGGTGAAATAAAAGAAAATACCTGAGCCTAGACTACATCTTATACTGGAAGGGGAAAATACTATAAAAGATTCACTGAGTTAACTGGCCAAGTTAGAATACAAATATTGAAGGTGATTTTTTTTTAATTTCTCCTGATTGTCTTGATCCCACAAACCATAGGATTCTTTGTGAAGGATTCTTTCTTTCTTCTTTTCTTTCTTTATTTATTTGACAGAGAGAGATCACAAGTAGGCAGAGAAGCAGGCAGAGAGAGAGGGGGAACCAGGTTCCCTGCAGAGCAGAGAGCCCGACCCGGGGCTTGATCCCAGGACCCCGAGATCATGACCCAAGCTGAAGGCAAAGGCTTAACCCACTGAGCCACCCAGGTGCCCCTAAAGGTGATTTTTAAAAATTTTATCAATGTTAAATTTACTTGGGTTGATAACTGCACTGTGGCTACCTAAGAGACTATCTCAATTCTTAAGAAATTAATATTTAGGTATTTAGAGGTAAAAGACTGTGATGTACATAACATATCCTCAAAATGACTCAGAAAAAGTGTGTGTGTTTGTATATAGCAAATAATAAAGCAAATAGGGTTAAATTTTAACAGCAGGTAAATCTTGGTAAAGGGTACACAGGCATTCTTTGTACTTTTTTTTTCCCTGTAAGTTTTAAAGTATTTCCAAAAAAAAAAAAAGTAAAAACAAACAAAAACACATGTGCCCACATTACCTGATTACATTCCTCTTGAAACACTGCCATGTCCTAATTTCCAGAACATCATTACTTTCATGATAACCTACTTCCTCTCTCATTTCTCCCTCCCAGGCAAGTTTTGAATTAATCCCCTAAAATCGGTGGGTCTCAAGTTCTCAGTCTATACATTAGCTTATATAAAATCTCATTCACATCTCAGGTTTGAACTACATATGGACACACCACCACTTAAGTCCGTATTACCAACCACTCTACTTACTAGACTGCTACACCCGATTCCCACTAGTTCTTCAAACACTACTCTACACTGACATGACAGAGCTTCTAGATCTGGGGACATTCTGGCATAGCTTGAGGCCGGATAAAAGCAACACCCAGACACCAACCTCTTATTCCTCACTCTTACTTGCCAGTAAGGGGCCCACTAAAATAGAAGGGGGGAAAAAAAGAAAGAAAAGAACCAATGCTTTGGTTCATGCTTCCAAACAATAGCAGGTAAAGAAGAATGGTCATCCAAACCTCAAGAGAAAGGAAGAACTGAGAAAAGTGTAGGTGTACTTTTACTCTGCAACATGATAGCAAGTGCAGTCCTCAAAAACTACAGCAAAACAGCCAAATGATACCTCATATATTGGTAAAAACAAACAAAAACAAAAACAAAAAACCAGCAACAACAACAAATACTTTTGATTATTGTCTATCAGGAATGCTTCTGAAAAATATGTACTTCATTAAAATAAATAAGCTACAAAGGAAAATTAAAAAAAAAAAAAACAACAACCAAAAACACAACCCTGCTGCAACAGATGTCACAACTTTCAGTCTGTCCTCAATGTCCTAAGCACATACCCTGATAAATGAGGGACCTACAGGTCAGGCTCAGGATCCATCATTTTTGGCCCACCACTGCTGTCTCTTACTTTCCTCATTTTGAAAATCAGGACACCATGGATACCTATTTTCTCAGGGAACAAGACAGGCCCACAAGTATTATTCAATCCAAATTAATATTCTCTCATATTTTTTTAGTTGATATTAACTTTTTTCTTCTTTGTAGAGGGATTTAAAACAAAAAAAGTTGAGGACATCTATGATGGAACACAGACATCCCACAGTTAGAGGCTGAATCTGGAAACAGGAAATTTTCTACTGATTAATTGACCTGGGCAACCAATTCCAAATGTCCCTATTATTATGGGAACATTCTTAACCAAGGTACCTTTTAAGAGATCCTCTCCATCTTAAGAAAGCTACTGAAATTACTACTCAGCCCCTGGCAGAACTCTGACAAAGAATTAAAACTATCCTCCCATTTGGACATTGCAGATGGCTTATTTGCATATTATAATTCTCCTGGTTGATGATGCTTTGGGAGGATATGGGAAGAACCAGATGGGTGGACAAACTTTTTTTTTTTAATGTGTCACTCTGGCAAGTAACCAGATTAATATGTAATCCCTAAGTAATAACCTTTCATAACAACTCATAATGCAAATTCCTATTAAAAGGTCACAAGAAAAAGACCAGTTTATGAATGCAGAAAATTCCAGAATGACAAATAGCTTGATCCTAGTTTTCCCAAAATTTCTTTTGGGAATAATCAAAAAACAACAGAGACCATGACTCTGGAGGCAGGAATTAGTAACTCTGAGAAAATTACACAGAATATGGACACTGGCTGTAAAAACCCAAGGAGGAAAAACTAGAAATTAAAAGTTGGAGAGTAAAATTTTTACAGGGAAAAAGTAGAAAACAAAGTCAAAAACTGACAAAATCACTGGCGTAATTCTAGTCTAAAAGACATTCTAATTTTGCCCCAAATAACCAAAGAACTGTCCTGAGTTACACACATAATAGCTTTAAATCTCTGCCACTTTTCACACAGAGACAGGAAAAATGCACATCGAAGAAGAGGCATCTTTTATATAATTCCAGGTATTTCTGCTGTCATTAGCCCAGACCCTGGCAGACTGAATCTTGAGCGATTTTAAGTACCCTGGCATCAACACTTCAGACAGAGTTAAAGAACAGTGATCACGATTTCCACATTCTTATCTGATTAGTTTTGTAAAAATACTTGGCAATATTCTGTGCCAATCAGGTACTGATCAAAGTGAAATGAAGATACAGTATACAAAGCTATCATATGATTGTAATTACAGAATATGTTATAAAAAAGTAGAGAGTGAATAATGGTGTCACAAAGATCATTCAACTCACAGGCTGAGTAAGAGGTAAGTCTTGCACTTATTTGGTGAACATAAATTAGCAAAAAAAGTAATTCTGCAATAGGTACTAAGATCCAATAATTCTAGTTCTAATCTACCTCCAAAGAAATAATCCCAGGTGCTGGAAGTGTTTTATGCACAAAGGCATCTGCTGTAAAATTATCTACAATAAAGAAAAATGGTAATAATCTACTCATTCACATTGTTGATTATGGAAATAGTAAAACAACATTATAAAGTTACTTATAGGCAATAATATAAGTGTTTAAAAGGGTAGTAAAATGACACAAATTTTTACGTGTTTGATATATGAAAACCACAGCCATCAAATGACACTTTGTCAATATCTTTAAAAGCTGCAAAACCTTCTCATAAGTTACACACTGCAAATATTTAAAGAAAATAATTTTCTCATAAACTACCAAGACAAATTCCAAGCTAGTAACTCGTAACTATTTCAGATATAATGACATCTCCATTGGCATCTCCATCTTTCAGATCCCTCTGAGCTAACCAATCCAAAACTAAAATCATCTCTGCTTTCCTCAAAGACATGCTCCTTTCTCTTCCCTGATCTTCCCCACCCAACAGATGGTATCACCTTCAAACAAGTTACTCAGGCCAGAAAGCCTACACTAGTTCCCCTTCTTCACATCCAATCTGATGAATTCCATCTTTAAAAAAACCTGTCTGATCTTTCCATTTCTCTGTAACTCCATTCCTGGATTGCCAGCCAAAGTCAGTATTTTCTATCATACCCATTCCTGCACCAGTCCCCTAATGTCTGCCTCTCAACCAGAATAGTCAGGCTTTGCCTGGGTTCAGAACCTGATTCTGCCACTTAGTAGCTGTATGTCTATAACCACGTGATTTATGCTCCCTGTGCTTCAGTTCAGTGTTATCAGTCGCCTGGACATAATAATAGTCCTGACCTTACAGGCTTCCTGTGAGCGAGTTAATACACTAAGCAGTGTATCAGAACAGTGCCTGACACCTGAGAAGCCACCAGCTTCTGCTATTATTTTTATTATAAACATATTCCTTGCTGTATCATCAACACAAAGTACAGTGTGTGGCACATGATAAGTACTGTGTAAGTATTTATTCAAAGGCCATTTCAGTCAGACAATGATCACATGCCAATAAGATTCTGACCTGAACGTCCCCAATGCTGGACATTCTTATTTCTGCCAACTCTTCATGATAACTTAAAATGGAGCCTCAATTTAACTGTATGGATCAATCTGAAAAGAAACCGGCTACAGAATCTAATTTTTTAAAATGTAAAGCTTTACAAGATGAAACCAGAGAGGAAGACAAACCATAAGAGACTCTTAATCTCAGGAAACAAACTGAGGGTTGTTATGGGGTGAGTGGGGAGGGATGGGGTGGCTGGGGGATGGACACTGGGGAGGGCACGTGCTATGGTGAGTGCTGTGGATTGTGTAAGACTGATGAATCACAGACCTATACCCCTGAAACATTATATGTTACATTATATGTTATGTTATAATGTGACACATTATATGTTAATTAAAAATAAAATAAAATAAAATATGAAGTTTTAAAAATCAGTTGTTTTTACTTAATTTGGGTGTCTTCCTGGGATTTTTTTTTTTTAACCCTAGTATCGTGACAAATAGAAAAACTGTCCATCCATCTGTCTCATCTCAGAAAACACCAAGATACCACATCTCAGAATCAGAAGTCAGGGGAAGAAATGTTAACATTCAGTGCTGATGCGGGTGCAGTGCTGGTGGGAGTATAAAACTGGCATGTTTTGCAACGTATATGAAGAATTCATAAGAAATTATGCACTCTGACTAAGCAATTCCCTTTAGAAATATTCCCTAAAGAAACAATCAGAGATATGGACAAATATTTATACACAAATGTGTTCATGCCAATGTTCTATTGTGAAAAACTGGAAACAGGCCAAATGTCCAACAACAGAAAATCATTTAAGTAAATTACAGTTCACTCAACTACTCCCTTAACTGTTTAAGAAATTAACCTCTCTAGCTGTTGAGATGATAGATGATTTTCCTTTTTGTACCAGAATTTAAAGCTCAGCTCTGATATTTACTAGATATGGGATCTTGGGCAAGTCACTCTGTCACAGTTTCCTCAGTTGTAAGAACAAGAGAATTCTGAAAATGGACTCAGTTAATACGTGTAAAGCACAGAGAACAGCTCCGGACACACTGCAGGCACTGCACAGATGGCTGTTAATATCTTTCCTTTTGTACTCATCAAATTCTTCACAGTGATCCTGTATCATTTTTGGAGTAAAAAATCAGTAAATATCACTAAATAACTAATTTCTTAAAAGAAACCAAATTAGGCAAAAATTTAGTTTAATATATAAATTCACAATCCCTTATATGGAAGCTTGTGGCTCAAAATGTTTTCAAATACAGAATTTCTCACATTTTAGAAAGATAATACACTGCACCACAATTCTATATAAAACCTCAAGCCAGATCTGGGCTAACAGCCTACAAACACATTCACACAAAATGAAGTAAATCAAGACTCCCTGGAACCCTCATCAGGGGAGTCAAAGCAGGTAAGGTTTTAGCGATAAATTATGAATTAACTTCCCCGTTCCAGAGCTTTTTAAACTGCAGAACTGTGAATAAGGAGTCCTGAATCTACAATAGCAAACACGAGCATCACAGCAGCAGCAGTCCAAAATGATACATGGTCATTTTATGCCACTTCAGATGTTTGGACGAAGAAATGCTGATAATTTACTAAGTCCCCAACTCTGGCAGGATCCCACCAGAGCAGGTTTATCAATGGAATGTTGCTGACATTTTGGACTGCATAATTCTCAATGTTTTGCCCTATATAACCGTGGAATGTTTAGCAGTATCCTTTATCTCTACCAAATGCAAATAGCACCTTTCCGATCATGATAACCAAAAACATCTCTAGACACTGTCAAATGTCCCTGGATGGGAGGGAGATTGTGGAGAACCTGGCTAAGAGCCAGTACACTAGATCAAAAGAATATGTATGGCTTTCCACTCTATATTCCACACCAGAACTCCCAATTGTAACTTCTGCTAGAATGCTGCTTACTTTATAAAGCCTGACCACTCTCCTCTATCTCCTACTAAACCCCAAGCCCCAGACAAAATGAGCTTCTTGCTTTTGTCCCCAAGTACATGGTCTCACTACTCCCAGCTTCAGATCACACCGGGTCCAACCAGAATATCTGATGCCACCTGCCTTCATGCTACCCAACACAAGAAGGTCCTGACATACAACTTTCCAAACAAAGCATTTCTCACATTAAGCATTAGGATCAGACAGGTAAGCAAGCTACAGGTGTCAAGAAATGGGACTCCAAAGGCAAGCAATTTGTCAGCTGAAAAAAAAAAATGTTTAGCTAGTTTTTGCTATCTGTGTAAACTGGAAGACAGGGAGGAATCACATAGGTCGACATTCCCCAAACTGGTTTTTCCCTCAAACTGTCTTGACACATGTTAATAAGCATCTTGAAATATGTGATGCTCAAATAAGTCTGAAAAATTATCTTTGATGGTTTTCTGTTGCTCTTGTTAGAACCACATAAGTATTTTAAAACTTTAATATGCTAATTCTTTTATGAAACTCCAAGAGAAAAAAGGAAATACCACATTTCCCTAGCTTATTTGGCTATTAAATCCTGTTTTCTTTCTGCTCCAATAACATCGGCCTTCCTGACGAGTGTTCCAAGGAGCACTGGTTGTGAAACAATGACAGAGATCTAACATCCAGGGACAATCTTAAAACCATCTTTCAGCTCTTAGTTTCTACTTCTTTCTAAACAAATCTACCTATGTACCCAATTTTATAAGCTGCAGCATTGTATAAAACAGCAAACTGTAACATCTTAAACATCTGCCAGTGGTGCAGTGGTTAAGTAAATTATGGCATAATAATAGAATAGATTATTACCCAACCATGAAACAATGAGGGAACTCTCAATGTACTGATACAGAGTAATCTACAAGGTACATGAAGTAAAAATAAACAGATACAGAGTATTATATTTTGCATGCCAGCATTTGTATAAGAAAGGAAGGAAGGGAGGGGAAGAAAACATACACATTTGCCAACATATGCATGGACTATCTTTGGATGGAAACACGGGATAACATAACACTGTTTGCCTCTGCTGAAGACCAGCCAGGCGGAACAGAATAGATACAACAGTATCTAACCTTTTACACTATGCTTAATTTTTAGAAAGAAAATTAAAGTAAAAAATAAGTACATGAACTAGTTTTACCAGTCTCTTTAGAACAAAAATTAAATATGCAATAATCTAATAAAACAGCAAGCTCTATTAATGAAGAGGCAATACAAGGAGCTTACTGTCTCAGTGATATGATGCTGAAAGTGATAGTTTGTTTTCTAAATGGGAAAAATAATTCTGATGAACAGTAACAATATTTTATTCTCCCCCTCATGATTTCATATATAATCAAAATCTACCTATTTGCTTTGCTCTCCATTTGTAGTCTCCTTGAACTCCCAGACCCTCAGGCTCTTCCCTCCCTCCATCACTTAGCAAAAATAAAAACACACCTCCACAATAAGAAACAAACAAACAAAAAACCAGCTTCTTTTATTAGTCTAGAGCACAGAGAAGTCATTCGGGCAGATTTCTCCTTGTTGATTTCAATTTTTAAAAAGCATCACTACAACCAATTAGCTACAGTTGAAGTTGTACCCATATATGTTTCCCCTCCAATGGAACAAAAGGCAGCTGCCACCTTCCTGAAAAATGGGTCACTGATTCATTGTGGATATCACAGAAAGCTATCAAGCCTCTTTGCCAATGTTGTATTTCTTTTTTTAAAAACCCTAAAGCTTCCTAGTTTATATTTTTTCTAGGAACCTAAGACCTTCATCCTCTGTGTGATACAGGTATATACACAACAGCTTAGTAAATGAATTTTCCTCAAAACATTAAAATAGATGTGGGATAAATAGAATAATGGGTAGGTAGCTCTCCACTGCCGCATTAATGAGAGAGAACTGCAGAAGGCAGAATGCGGATCGCCTCATAATCCTGATTCTCCCTGGGGTCCTGCCACTGAGCATAAGTTTTAACCTTCTTATTCACAGGACTACAACGTACCAAGCACTGAAGAAAGCAAAATTGGGGAGAACTATTTTTTGAACTACTAGAGTAAAATGTCAACTAATTGAAAAGATTACAATGTTATTTGACTGACTGACTACAAGATTAGCATTAAAATTTTCCATAGAAAAGAAATATAGAATTATTTTAATAAGGGTCTCTTCATAACGGGGTAGTGGCCTTTTTCCATGTAACTTTTGTTCTAAATTGTTCACAATGAGCATGTATTCACAGGAGGAATAAAAAAACCAAGGTGATGTAAGGGGAAATGCTACAGACAGAAAGCTTACACAGGTTTTTTTTTTTTTTAAGGCCCAATTTATTCATAGAAAATCTAGCTGATAAATTACATGGTTTGAGAACTGCTAAAAGGCATCAGAAAACACTGCTTGCAAAACAGACGTTGGGCAGATCCAATGCCTCCGCCCACAGGACGGTGCTCATCAGGATGTCAACCTTTGATTCTCCAAATTGGGCAAGAGACACTCAGGAGCGTCACTACCAGTCACATAGAACTGTGAGCAGGCACCACACAGCTAGAGGAGTTAGAAAGGGCCACAGCAACAAAGGACCTTCGCAGCAGGGAGAGGAGGGCATTCTCAGATGAATCTGATGGGATACTCTCCCTAATCAAGGTATGTCATGGGCAACTTGGCACCACTAGTCCCTGGAGGTCAGGGAAGACTGCTCCTATACCTTGAAATGCTACTGTGTAGTGATGTGGGTGTAGAAAAATTTGAATTTGTTAAGGGATCTTGTATTTTTGTCCCATATCTGGTTGTTTTTTCATCAACCTGTGATCATCATAACTATACCTTTTAAAGAGCACGAGCAGGGGCACCTGGGTGGCTCAGTGGGTTAAAACCTCTGCCTTCGGCTCAGGTCATGATCCCAGGGTCCTGGGATTGAGTCCCGCATAGGGCTCTCTGCTCACCAGGGAGCCTGCTTCCTCCTCTCTCTCTGCCTGCCTCTCTGCCTACTTGTGATCTCTGTCTGTCAAATAAATAAATAAAAATCTTTAAAAACAAATAAATACATAAATAAATAAAATAAAGAGCATGAGCAGAGAAGAGCAAAGACGAATCTCACCGGGGAGAGAAAGACACTAGCTTTGGAGGCAGCAACCTCTATCACCCACTGCCCAGGCACAGAACTTAAACAAACTTAACTTCTCTGGGCCTCAGTTTCCCTATTCATAAAAAAGTGATGGTGATGATAATAATAATAGAAAAATAGCAATACATAGCTCACAGGGTTGTTTTTATACAAGAACATGTATAGTGTTTATACAACACTCCTTGATACATAGATTCCGATAGATACACTGAATGTTGGTTTCCTGTCCTTTTTCCCTAGAGCTTGACCTACTACAAAAAATAGTTACCCTGTCCCAATTCCAGAGCCACTAAAGATACTGACACAGATCTTTAGTGGGCCAGCCCATCCTGCTACCTGAAATCCAGCCAAGTCAATTTCCTTGACATAGGAATCTATCCAATCTTTCCTATTTCCCCCAACAGAGGGATCTGGCTAATGTGGTCCTGTTAATTTCCAAGTCAAAAGGGGGCAAGGGTTTTCATCTTTTTTCTCTTCTTGGAAACCATGCACTCGCAGCCTTTTATACAAAAATGTACATACACACCACAGCAACTTTGTCAAGTCACTGAAAAATACCTGCATATTTGTGATTTGCTGAGAACGATCAGCATTTTAGAGTACTTAGAAAAGGAGTAGTCAGTTTAAAGAAAGAAACTTATATCCCAAAGAAATCTGTTAAGAAAGCGTTTCTCCAAAAGTTGAAAAGATAGATGAGTGGCATTTTGCCCAGAGCCTTCTCAAACAGAGCCGAATAATTGAGTCTACCCACCAAAGAAGGAGAGGGAGACAAGAGTATAAAAGAAGCACAAAACCCTTTAGAAAGTGACCACACAAGATCTCCAGTATTGTTGTCAGTCATTTGGTTTACCAGGCAGCCAGCCAAATACGACACTGGTTATTTAGTGGCAGTAACATGAGCTTAGGGAGGAGAGAAGAAGGAAAGGGAAAGCTTTTCATGTTGCTAAAAACCAAAATAAGCATTTCCAAATGCTGGATCAACAATCAACAGGGCAGTGAAATGCTAAAACTTCTCTATAGATATAAAAACATTTTTCTGCCATTCTTTTCCTGGTCACCACACTCTGAGTGCATTATGAAATGATCGTTGGAAGACCCAAGAGTCAAGCAAAGATTTTCCCCAAATTGGTAAGATATTTTGTATGACAGATTCCTTAAAAGGTCTTGAGATATTTAAAGGAAAACAAATTTGTCCTCTATTTGACAAATAAAATTTTCAGAGCTTAGCACAGACAACAAAGGAAAAAATGCTGTCTTCCTCCGGGACGCTGAAAATTTCCAAACATTCAGAACGAAAGGGAACAGACAGCTTGGGGGAGGGACAATCGTGTGGTTTCTTGCCAAGAATATAGCCATTGTTGCTATTTATCTGAACACAATATTTTGTCATTTTAATTTTCACCAACATCAGCTGGATATTTTGTAAAGACAAGCATAGTTTTCAGCAGAGCATGGATGGCATACCACTGCTTTTATGGAAATAGCTGTTGAAAATTAAGGAATTAAAACTTCACTTGGAAGGAAAATGGAAAAACACTAATATCTTATTTCTTCAATTGAAAGCATGTAACAATGCTCCTAGTATTTCACTGTCACATAGTTCTCAGATCCTAGAACTTGTGACTTTAGAAAAGCAATGGTTCCACTAAGAAGTCACTCTGGTCAACTCTAACCCTACAACGACAAGACTGTCTTAACCTCATCAAGGATAAGAAAAAAGGCAGCATCTCTTTACTCCTGCTCAGAGTAAAACTTAAGGTGGATAAAATCACAACAACAGAAGTACTGATACATGCCACAACATGGATGGAGCTTGAATACATTATGCTGAGAGAATTCAGACACACAAGACCACATATTGCAAGATTTCTTTCATATACGAAAGGTAGAGAAGAGGCAAATCCAGTCCATAAAGGCTGAAGTGCATGAGTAATTGCCAGGGACTTTCAGGAAAAGGGGTAGGCTTTGGGAGGAATGGTCAGTGTGTGCTAGTGCGTATAGGTTTTCTCTTTGGGGTGACAAAAATGTACTGAAATTGACTATGTTCATGGTTGTACAAGTCTTGTGAATATACTAAAAACCATTCCATTGTAAACTTTATTTTTTTAAGATTTATTTATTTGACACAGAGAGAAAAAGAGAGAACAAGAGCAGGGGGAGGGCCAGAGAGAGAGGAGGAAGCAGACTCAACCACTGAGCAGGGAGCCTCATGCTAGACTTACTCCCAGGACACTGAGATCATGACCTGATCCAAAGGCAGATACTTAACTGAATGAGCCACCCACGTGTCCCCCATTGTATACTTGAAATGAGTAAATTATATGGTTTGTGAACTATATTTCAAAATCTGTTATTTTTACAAAAATACAATGAAATGAACACACACGCATTTACATACACAAAATGAAATGCATCCTCAGACATACACATGCACACATACCCCGACCTTATTTTCAACTGTAGGATCTCTTATCCTCTGTATTCTAGGGCTGGTGCTTCCCAAACTTGGTATACAGAAACATCACCTGAAGGCCTTATTGAAGTGCAAATTAGGATTCCTTTGTCTGGGGTGGAGCCTGAGATTCTGCATTTATGGCAAGTTCCCAGGTCTGGTAAGGCTAAAGGGGTTTTGTGTCCTTCACACCCTACAGATATTATACCACATATATGGACCCCTGACATATCCTAAAGCACTGGCAAAAGCTACTGTCACAAGTCCAGCCACAAGAGTATCCCAGGAAGGGCTTTTCCTCCCTGTCCTACCAGTCACAGAACCACAGAGAGAAGACAAGATCCAGGGAGCTGGCAATTCCCGCTACTCCTTCTGTGGGCAGAGAGAAGTCAAGGCAAGGCCCCCTTCTCATCCTCGTCTAATACGGTTTAGTGATGGCATGGCCAGTTCCTAGAGAAGGAAGACTTCAGTGGTCAAGGTTAACTCGACATGTTCTGAGAGACAGTAAGTGCTTCAGGCATGTCTTAGGGATCCACCAGCTTCCTATGAGAATGTCAGAATGAGATCTTGAGCTTCATAACAGGGAGCTCTGGTTAGTGGTCATGGAGTCTCAGATATGATGTCCCAAACTCACTGCACACACATCTCACATATATGACTGCGATGACCTGAACATCAAGGTCCCTGATTATGCTCTAGCCAGAAGGAACCTGAGTCAGCAGAGTTCTAAATGAGCTTTCTTTTCTATTAAATTGTAGTGTCCAGAGGATAAGAGAAAGCTTATTTTGCCATAGAATATATTTTAGTTTTCATGAACAATTCCAACCAAAAGCAAAAAGAAACCAAAATATACTATATATATCATGAACCCATACTTATACCATAAAAATTAACTTCAGAAGTTACTTTCATAATAATGAAAATATTCAAGAAATACAGAATTTATTATCTATTTCTCTAAAAACAGCTTCAAAAACAAGTTTAGAAGATTTTAAAAAGCTATTCACTTAGTTATTATAAGACAGTCAAAATCATATGGAGTTACTCTACTTGTGCATTTCCTTACAACAAAATAATCAAACTTTATGAAATAAGACTGATAAAGCATATCTTCTATTTGCAAGGTTATATTAATTATATAAGGTCTACACTGTGAGCACCACAAACTAATTTAAAAGTTGTTTTCATTTTTTATGAAATGATATTTGTCATAATGAACAAGCACAGTCAGGGAAACAGGAAAAACAGTTAATTGCCAATTTAAGAAAATAATCTTTACTGCAAAGAAATGAAAGCCTTATTTAGTACACTGGTATTATTTACATCCTCTCTCTATTCACACAGTAATTTTTCAACTATATTAACTTCAGTCCAAGGAGCCCACAACCTAAAGAAAAAGGTAACGAATTATAATGGTTTTTTTAAGGAACTGGTTTTTTGTTTGTTTAAAGATTTTATTTATTTATTTGACACACAGAGAGAGATAGAGAGAGCAAGAGAGGGAACACAAGCAGGGGAGTGGGAGAGGAAGAAGCAGGCTTCCCACCTGACAGGGAGCCTGATGTGGGGCTCGATTCCATGACCCTGGGGTCACGACCTGAGCTGAAGGCAGATACTTACTTAACAACTGAGCCACCCAGGTGCCCCTATAATGTATTCATTTGAAAAAGGGTTTGTGTAACGTAAGAGAAGGCCTCCTTTTGAGAAGGCACCACCCTATTTTTATCACAATTCTACCTCTGAGTCAGCAAGCTATTTTATAGAAGAGAACTTAAAACAAAACTTTAGAAAATTTACTCTAGAATGGCCTTGCTTAAAAACTTCATGTGACATTTATCCTCCTCTCCCTGACCTACCCTCCCACTGCTCAAACCCCTGCCACCTGCTGACAAAATCCAGACATTATTCAACCATCACAATGCTTACACCCCAGTTCCTAAAGTATACGCTTGAACAGTGTGAAGGTTTCCCCAAAGTTCTCAGTTCCCATTTCAGGTTGCTTTCACCCCTGTTAAAGTCACCATAGCTATTCCAAATACATTAACCACTTAAACTAATCCCACAGTCAAACAAACGCTTTTATGTGTCTCTCAGCGTAAATCAAACTCCTTGAGAAGAAGAAGAAGTCTTTAACTCCCGTCTTTTATTCCTCTAATGCCCTGGCAGGTACGTGTTGGCCAGAACATACTGGAAACAGAATTAAAGCCCTGTGCTCACACACAGTATTGATCAGAAAATTCTTTTGTTACTTCTATTAATCAAGAAATCAATTAAAAGGGTGAAAAGAAAGGAAACTACCATTTGCCATATGCCAACCCCTTATGGGCATTTAGACACTGAATCCTTTCAATACCTGAGGAAGCTGAATTTTGAAAAGGTAGAACTTTCCCACAGTTGCACAGTGAGAATAAGGTGGGGCCTCATACCAAATCCACACCTGTGGAATTAGAAGTGCAGACAATTTTAATTGGCGCCTGGGTGGCTCAGTGGGTTAAGCATCTGACTCTTAATTTTGGGTCAAGTCATGATCTCAGGTTTTGAGATGGAGCCTGGGTCAGGCTCCACACTGGGCATGGAACCTGCTTAAGATTCTCTCTTTCCCTCTCCCTTTCCCCCCCTCCCTAAAAAACAGCATACAGGTAATAGTATAACAGAGCCATCAACTTAAAAAAAATCCAATTTTTTTTTTTTAAAGGGCAGTGTTTGCTAGATATACAGTTCTCATTTTATTTATTTTTTTCAGCGTAACAGTATTCATTCTTTTTGCACAAAAAAGAAGGCAAAGGTAACTTACATAGAGAAATAGACAAAAACAGTATAAAAAAAAAAAATCCAATTTAGTAGTACCAAGGGTTCCACCCTAATTACAAATAAACACTTGTGCAGTCCCCTGCCTCACAAAGTATGGTTGTTAGGAGCCCGGCATGTCCAGAAATAGCAAAATGCCTCAGGGAGAAGCGCTGGTGTAGCCCATCTTGCGGCGGTCGTTGCTGTGGTTTCTAGGAGTCTCCCACCCACCAAGGGCAGCCCAAGCAGGGGTGTGCATGCCCTTCTCGGGGGGGCAGCCTTACAGAGCTCAGCCAGAGTTCTGTAACAGGATCTGTAGCTATTTTTTCCACATGCTTAATAATTCTCCTCCAAATGCTTTTAAGTACATGCCCGGGGTTGCACATTAGAGACTTACAAACTTGATACAACCCAAAGACCTATTTTCAAGACCAAGGGATGTTTTTTAAACCTTTAATCAATTGCCCTACTCAAGATCAGCCATGCTGGGCTCACCTTCCTAGGGCTACTGCTGCAGAGGCTGCCCCATAGGGGGTCTCCCCAGCTCGCCCCTGTGCCCCTGCAGACTTCACTCCTCTGCCTGCCTGGCTTCCTCGGGCATTTGATTTGCCACCTTCATACCTGTCAGACTGTTATGGGTAAAGACCATGACCCAAAAAGAGTGCCTCAGTGGAAGTGCTTTAACACAAGGCTAAACATCTTTGCGCCTTCACTTCGGTCTCAACCCTCCCTCACAAAATCCCAGAAAACTTTGATCTAAACTACTTGATGCTCAGACTGGACAGCCTGGGTTCGGATCCTAATTCTCCTTCTTAGAGACTGTGATCTTGAGGAAGCTCTTACCTCTCTGCACTTCTGCTGGTGTGTGTGTACATGGGGGTGCCACCCCTAACATCACAGGCCCGTGGAGATGATTGTTCATGAAACGCTCAGTAATGCCGAGCACTTGACAGATGGAAGCCCACTCAGGGCCAGGATGGTGCCTTCTTCAGCTCCGCTCCCCCAGGGCCCCAGCAGGGCGACGCCGAAGCAGCGGAGCTGCATGGATGAAGACAGTGGAAGAGCAGAGCATCTTTATGTGTCAGTGGGTCTCGTAGATCACCATCCACCAAAAAGAGCTGCATTACTAAAAATTCGTCATTTTTTACATTACGATGAATTAAGAGCAAGGAGGCCACCTCCATAGGAACTTTAGGTGTCTTACATGACTAGCAGCACTAAAAAGGCTGAGATAAATTGCATTTCTGTTTGTATGCAACTGAGAACAATTCGTTTTCAACCTAATTTCAACCTCAAATCCAGATGACAGCTCCTTTGCCTGGAACCTGGAATAATTTTATCTGCTTCCTTGAAATGCCTATGTCAGGAGAAACAGTGAAGAATCACGAAAGCATGTCGAACTCTCAAACATCAGGGCTCTGTTCCTGACATGCTTTCCTAGGGAATGTCAAAGCAGCTTAAAATATCACTGTGCTTCACCCATCAACAGATTGTCACCTCACTTGAGAAAGTATGACTCAAAATGAAAATACTTGTTGCTTCCAGCCTATCTGGGTGGGGGAGAGTCAAACCTGTTTATCAAAGTGTCCTTTGCCAGTTTCTACAATAAGGTTTGACCATGAAGAGGGCTGCTTCCAAATTTCAAATCCAAATATATGTATTTTATATATTATATATATATTTATACATCTTCTTCTTCTATATATATATATGATATGTATATATAATATATATATTTCTAAATACCTAACTTCTTCAGCTGTTTACCTACAAGTGCAAGTCAGGCCAGCAAACACAAGGATTCCATTTTAAATTCAACAGATGGGCTCAAGGGAAAGAAAAATCCTTAATTTCTTCAGGGTAAAAAAAAATTCATATCATCAATATATCCAGCACTGAGCCCAAGTGTTTGGGACAAAAAGTATTCAATATAGTATTAAATGACCTGTGTTTAATCCATGACTCTGCAGGATCAGCTTGTGATGGGACCAAGTTACACAAATTTATTTTTCACGTAATCTCAAGAGAGGCAATTCTGCTGGGGACGGACACAAACACAATCACAAGAGGCAAGCTCTCAGAGCAAGCTGAAGTTTCAGCCGTTCCAATTCTGAAGAAACAAGTCAAATAGCTACCTGCACATTCTCTAATACGATGTAAATATATGGACTGTGAATAGAGAGCCTATACAAAAAATACTCTGTGAGGGGCCTTAATAGGATTTATTTGACTTCACAGTTCAGTTCAATGAGTTTTAAAGAAGCCCAGTAAAATAGCCGTTTGCCAGGAGCCACAACTTCCCTTACCCCGTAGTAGCCCCTACACAAGGATGAGGACAAAAGGGCATCAGCTAGGGAGCACACACCTCTGGGAGCACTGTTTGGGGCGGGGGTGCTTCCACCTCTCACAGGAACTCAGGGAAGGTCATGGCTGCTGATGCTCCAGCTCTGAACGGCCATTTCACTGCCAGAAATGAGCTGTCCAGGTAAGAAGTGAAGCTATTCAAGACACACTTTGAACTTCACGATTTTATTCACGTGTGGTGGTAGTTATCAGCACCATGGGACACAGAACACCTAACACTGAACCCTCCTTTACCTACCTCATGGAGAAAAAGGAAAATGTCCGAGAGAAAATGTCCAGTGGCACAGACCCTGGGAGAATACTGAGCTATCGTTTCACCAAAGACATCAATTAAATCTGATAATAAACTTCCTAAACTGATTTTAGCTTTTTGTCTACTAGTTCAAACCTCTCGGGATGGCTAACAAGAAGAAGCCCAACTGCTACAGCGATGGGCCATTAAGCCAAGAAGACTATCATAGTTCACATCAATCCAAAGGGAGAACGGATGCTATTTAAGCAAAGGATGGGCTAATGGTGCTCAGCTCAGGCTGCGTGTTGATATCATTTGGGAAGCTTCTCCTTCATCTAGTCTGGAGAGGCATGGGGTATGAATTTTTTTTTTTTTTTAAGTTCACCAAAGATATGCTAACTCAGCAGTGAGGGCTGAGAACCACTGGATCAGACTACTTGAAAAAAGAATAAGCCATTAGTGAAAGCAATCATGGAGTCAAGAGTCGAAACTTTAGAGCAGATAAAATTTTTTTTTCCATTTTATTTATTTTTTCAGCGTAACAGTATTCATTCTTTTTGCACAACACCCAGTGCTCCATGCAAAACGTGCCCTCCCCATTACCCACCACCTGTTCCCCCAACCTCCCACCCTTGACCCTTCAAAACCCTCAGGTTGCCCCAACCTCCCACCCCTGACCCTTCAAAACCCTCAGATTGTTTTTCAGAGTCCATAGTCTCTTATGGTTCGCCTCCCCTCCCCAATGTCCATAGCCCGCTCCCCCTCTCCCAATCACACCTCCCCCCAGGAACCCCCAGTTTGTTTTGTGAGATTAAGAGTCATTTATGGTTTGTCTCCCTCCCAATCCCATCTTGTTTCATTTATTCTTCTCCTATCCCCCTACCCCCCCATGTTGCTTCTCCATGTCCTCATATCAGGGAGATCATATGATAGTTGTCTTTCTCCGATTGACTTATTTCACTAAGCATGATACGCTCTAGTTCCATCCACGTCGTCGCAAATGGCAAGATTTCATTTCTTTTGATGGCTGCATAGTATTCCATTGTGTATATATACCACCTCTTCTTTATCCATTCATCTGTTGATGGACATCTAGGTTCTTTCCATAGTCTGGCTATTGTAGACATTGCTGCTATAAACATTCGGGTACACGTGCCCCTTCGGATCACTATGTTTGTATCTTTAGGGTAAATACCCAGTAGTGCAATTGCTGGGTCATAGGGTAGTTCTATTTTCAACATTTTGAGGAACCTCCATGTTGTTTTCCAGAGTGGTTGCACCAGCTTGCATTCCCACCAACAGTGGAGGAGGGTTCCCCTTTCTCCACATCCTCTCCAGCATCTGTCATTTCCTGACTTGTTAATTTTAGCCATTCTGACTGGTGTGAGGTGATATCTCATTGTGGTTTTGATTTGTATTTCCCTGATGCCGAGTGACGTGGAGCACTTTTTCATGTGTCTGTTGGCCATCTGGATGTCTTCTTTGCAGAAATGTCTGTTCATGTCCTCTGCCCATTTCTTGATTGGACTGTTTGTTCTTTGGGTGTTGAGTTTGCTAAGTTCCTTATAGATTTTGGATACTAGCCCTTTATCTGATATGTCGTTTGCAAATATCTTCTCCCATTCTGTCAGTTGTCTTTTGGTTTTGTTAACTGTTTCCTTTGCTGTGCAAGAGATTTTGATCTTGATGAAATCCCAATAGTTCATTTTTGCCTTTGCTTCCCTTTCCTTTGCCGATGTTCCTAGGAAGATGTTGCTACGGCTGAGGTCGAAGAGGTTGCTGCCTGCATTCTCCTCAAGGATTTTGATGGATTCCTTTCTCACATTGAGGTCCTTCATCCATTTGGAATCTATTTTCGTGTGTGGTGTAAGGAAGTGGTCCAATTTCATTTTTCTGCATGTGGCTGTCCAATTTTCCTAGCACCATTTATTGAAGAGGCTGTCTTTTTTCCATTGGACATTCTTTCCTGCTTTGTCGAAGATTAGTTGACCATAGAGTTGAGGGTCGATTTCTGGGCTCTCTATTCTGTTCCACTGATCTATGTGTCTGTTTTTGTGCCAGTACCATGCTGTCTTGATGATGACAGCTTTGTAATAGAGCTTGAAGTCCGGAATTGTGATGCCACCAACTTTGGCTTTGTTCTTCAATATTCCTTTGGCTATTCGAGGTCTTTTCTGGTTCCATATAAATTTGAGGATTATTTGTTCCATTTCTTTGAAAAAAATGGATGGTATTTTGATAGGGATTGCATTAAATGTGTAGATTGCTTTAGGTAGCATAGACATTTTCACAATATTTATTCTTCCAATCCAGGAGCATGGAACATTTTTCCATTTTTTTGTGTCTTCCTCAAGTTCTTTCATGAGTACTTTATAATTTTCTGTGTATAGATTCTTAGTCTCTTTGGTTAGGTTTATTCCTAGGTATCTTATAGTTTTGGGTACAATTGTGAATGGGATTGACTCCTTAATTTCTCTTTCTTCTGTCTTGTTGTTGGTGTACAGAAATGCAACTGATTTCTGTGCATTGATTTTATATCGTGACACTTTACTGAATTCCTGTACAAGTTCTAGCAGTTTTGGAGTGGAGTCTTTTGGGTTTTCCACATATAGTATCATATCATCTGCGAAGAGTGATAGTTTGACTTCTTCTTTACCAATTTGGATGCCTTTAATTTCTTTTTGTTGTCTGATTGCTGAGGCTAGGACTTCTAATACTATGTTGAATAGCAGTGGTGATAATGGACATCCCTGCCGTGTTCCTGACCTTAATGGAAAAGCTTTCAGTTTTTCTCCATTGAGAATGATATTTGCAGTGGGTTTTTCATAGATGGCTTTGATAATATTGAGGTATGTGCCCTCTATCCCCACATTTTGAAGAGTTTTGATCAGGAAGGGATGCTGTACTTTGTCAAATGCTTTTTCAGCATCTATTGAGAGTATCATATGGTTCTTGTTCTTTCTTTTGTTAATGTGTTCTATCACATTGATTGATTTGCGGATGTTGAACCAACCCTGCAGCCCTGGAATAAATCCCACTTGATCGTGGTGAATAATCCTTTTAATGTACTGTTGAATCCTATTGGCTAGTATTTTGGCGAGAATTTTTGCGTCTGTGTTCATCAAGGATATTGGTCTGTAGTTCTCTTTTTTGGTGGGATCCTTGTCTGGTTTGGGGATCAAGGTGATGCTGGCCTCATAAAATGAGTTTGGAAGTTTTCCTTCCATTTCTATTTTTTGGAACAGTTTCAGGAGAATAGGAATGAGTTCTTCTTTAAATGTTTGGTAGAATTCCCCTGGGAAGCCGTCTGGCCCTGGGCTTTTGTTTCTTTGGAGATTTTTGATGACTGTTTCAATCTCCTTACTGGTTATGGGCCTGTTCAGGTTTTCTATTTCTTCCTGGTTCAGTTGTGGTAGTTTATATGTCTCTAGGAATGCATCCATTTCTTCCAGATTGTCCAATTTGTTGGCGTAGAGTTGCTCATAGTATGTTCTTATAATTGTCTGTATTTCTTTGGTGTTAGTTGTGATCTCTCCTCTTTCATTCATGATTTTATTTATTTGGGTCCTTTCTCTTTTCTTTTTGATGAGTCTGGCCAGGGGTTTATCAATCTTATTGATTCTTTCAAAGAACAAGCTCCTAGTTTCATTGATTTTTTCTATTGTTTTTTTTGGTTTCTATTTCATTGATTTCTGCTCTGATCTTTATGATTTCTCTTCTCCTGCTGGGTTTAGGGTTTCTTTCTTGTTCTTTCTCCAGCTCCTTTACGCGTAGGGTTAGGTTGTGTACTTGGGACCTTTCTTGTTTCTTGAGAAAGCCTTGTACCGCTATATATTTTCCTCTCAGGACTGCCTTTGCTGTGTCCCACAGATTTTGAACTGTTGTGTTTTCATTATCATTTGTTTCCATGAATTTTTTCAATTCTTCTTTAATTTCCTGGTTAGCCCATTCATTCTTTAGAAGGATGCTGTTTAGTCTCCATGTATTTGGGTTCTTTCCAGCTTTCCTCTTGTGATTGAGTTCTAGCTTCAGAGCATTGTGGTCTGAAAATATGCAGGGAATAATCCTAATCTTTTGATACCGGTTGAGACCTGATTTGTGACCCAGGATGTGATCTATTCTGGAGAAGGTTCCATGTGCACTAGAGAAGAATGTGTATTCTGTTGCTTTGGGATGAAATGTTCTGAATAGATCTGTGATGTCCATCTGGTCCAGTGTGTCATTTAAGGCCTTTATTTCCTTGTTGATCTTTTGCTTGGATGATCTGTCCATTTCAGTGAGGGGAGTGTTCAAGTCCCCTACTATTATTGTATTATTATTGATGTGTTTCTTTGATTTTGTTATTAATTGGTTGATATAGTTGGCTGCTCCCACGTTAGGGGCATAGATATTTAAAATTGTTAGATCTTCTTGTTGGACAGACCCTTTGAGTAGGATATAGTGTCCTTCCTCATCTCTTATTATAGTCTTTGGCTTAAAATCTAATTGATCTGATATAAGGATTGCCACCCCAGCTTTCTTCTGATGCCCATT
Organism: Meles meles; assembly: GCF_922984935.1. NCBI lineage: Eukaryota > Metazoa > Chordata > Mammalia > Carnivora > Mustelidae > Meles > Meles meles. Next base: position 52,158,309 of record NC_060076.1, read on the forward strand.
AGCATGGTAAATTGTTTTCCACCCCCTCACTTTAAATCTGGAGGTGTCTTCGTGTCTAAAATGAGTTTCTTGTAGGCAACATACTGAAGGGTTTTGTTTTTTTATCCATTCTGATACCCTGTGTCTTCTGATTGGGGCATTTAGCCCATTAACATTCAGGGTAACTATTGAGAGATATGAATTTAGTGCCATTATTAGCCTGTAAGGTGACTGTTACTGTATATTGTCTCTGTACCTTTCTGATCTACTACTTTTAGGCTCTCTCTTTGCTTAGAGGACCCCTTTCAATATTTCCTGTAGAGCTGGTTTGGTGTTTGCAAATTCTTTCAGTTTTTGTTTGTCCTGGAAGCTTTTTATCTCTCCTTCTATTTTCAAAGATAGCCTAGCTGGATAGAGTATTCTTGGCTGCATGTTTTTCTCGTTTAGTGCTCTGAATATATCATGCCAGCTCTTTCTGGCCTGCCAGGTCTCTGTGGATAAGTCTGCCGCCAATCTAATATTTTTACCATTGTATGTTACAGACTTCTTTTCTCGGGCTGCTTTCAGGATTTTCTCTTTGTCACTAAGACTTGTAAATTTTACTATTAGGTGACGGGGTGTGGACCTATTCTTGTTGACTTTGAGGGGGGTTCTCTGCATCTCCTGGATTTTAATGCTTGTTCCCTTTGCCATATTAGGGAAATTCTCTCCAATGATTCTCTCCAATAGACCTTCTGCTCCCCTCTCTGTTTCTTCTTCTTCTGGAATCCCAATTATTCTAATGTTGTTTCGTCTTATGGTGTCACTTATCTCTCGAATTCTCCCCTCATGGTCCAGTAGCTGTTTGTCCCTCTTTTGCTCGGCTTCTTTATTCTCTGTCATTTGGTCTTCGATATCACTAATTCTTTCTTCTGCCTCATTTATCCTAGCAGTGAGAGCCTCCATTTTTGATTGCACCTCATTAATAGCTTTTTTGATTTCAACTTGGTTAGATTTTAGTTCTTTAATTTCTCCAGAAAGGGCTTTAATATCTCCAGAGAGGGTTTCTCTAATATCTTCCATGCCTTTTTCGAGCCCGGCTAGAATGTTCAGAATCGTCATTCTGAACTCTTGATCTGACATATTACCAATGTCTGTGTTGATTAGGTCCCTAGCCTTTGGTACTGTGTCTTGTTCTTTTGTTTGTGGTGATTTTTTCCGCCTTGTCATTTTGTCCAGATAAGAGGGTATGAAGGAGCAAATAAACTACTAAAAGGGTGGCAAAGACCCCGGAAAAATGCGCTGTAACCAAATCAGAAGAGACCCCAAATTGTGGGGGGGAGAAAGGGGATAAAAACAGGTTCTTTCAGAAAGTGGTTGATTTTCTGTTTCTAGAGTTGCTGTTCTTCTTCTCTTCGCTCTCCCGTTGGATTTGTAGGTGTTTGCAATGTTTAGATAAGCTATCGAGCTGATCTCCTGTTACCTGATGTAGTCTCAGGCTGCTACTTCTCTGCCATCTTAACTCCTCCCTTCTAGAGCAGATAAAATTATTTTTTGACTTTGATGAAACTCCAAGTCTACTCAGTGCCCGGGGCCTGATATGGGTGGGTATGCACAGACCCAGACAGAAGCCGTGTCCTCTGCCCATTCTGGCACCAGGTTTCAAGTCACTCTGGATTCACCCAGTTTGGAGGTAAGCAATACTGAGAGGTTCTTTAGGGATGTCACAGACTATGACAGATAGCATGTCATGCATTTTTTGACAAGCAGTCTATCATATATATTTCACTTATGTGTGAACACTTACACATACACTCAACACAAACACGCACACATTGAAATAACACATGCTACGACTGCAACACCGGCTCTAGTCCTCCTCACCCAGGAGCTGCCTGGCCTAAGAAAATCATCTCTGCCTGGTTCTTTCGCAGTTCTCAAGAGCTAGGACTGTAGGCTGACCACAGACTGCTGAACTACCCCAGGGCAAGGTCGCTTAATTCCCTTCCATCTCCAGCCACCTACCCCCTACTAGGCACACAGATGCTCAATACTCATTTGTTGAAGAAATCTTCCCTGAGCACAAATGACCTCCTTGGTAATCTCAAATCTGGATGAAGTCTTCCCCCACAAGCTGGTAGAACTGATAAGTAAAAAAAAGAGCTAAAAAGACATGAGTCAGTAGTGAGGGGATGCTTTTCATCCAGGGTCAGAAACATAAGTACTTGCACAATGACACTAATACCTCCTTCCATGCTTCAAACTCAGCCAAACTCCACCTGCAGGCTGACCATTTCTGGGGACGACTGACCCAAAGGAGTCAGGAGACCTTCCCTCAAGAGGGCCTGGAAAGCGGACCCAAGAGAACACACCTGCACCCTCAGCCAGAGATCAGAGATTAGCATGTCTGCTCTTAGCACGCCCTTGAAGACCATGACCTGACAAAGCCCAGGGATCCTGCCTGCAGTGACCTGCCCTCAGCACGAAGACTGATGAGATTACTAGCATTAGCCAAGCATGCGGTCAGTCCCTCCCTTCACAATCACCGCAGCAAGATGAGCATTTCATCCCCCTGTTTCACACTGGTTAACACGGACAGCAGTTTGGCTAAAAAGAGGGAGCCAACAGGTGATTACCACTGAGCCTCATTCCCAAGGCCTCTGTCCCCCATCCTTCTTGCAGCAGAAGCTGGTAATAGCAACAACAAAACAACAATACAAGAACAAGACAATAGTGATCAACCGCTAACACTCATCTGTTACTTATTTTTGTACAAGAACACTAAACTAAGTGCCTAATAGGGGTCAACTCAATTAATTCACATAACACCCTCAAGGAATACTGGTATGATTCCCATTTTATAGACTCAGAAACAGGATTGGAGAATTTAACCCTCTGTGAATCTGGGTACAAGAGCAGAACCCAGGCAGTATGACTCTACGTCCTACTTCTTACTGTTCCCTACCCAGCCTCCACCAAAGACTGAGGGAGCCAGAGGCCGTCACTGAACACTGAAAATCAAAGCAAATTAAATTAAATTTTTAAAAAAGAATTTAAAAAAAGATGTTTTAGAAGGGATAAAATACTATCCATATAGTCATTAGACAAAATAACCACACTTCTATGAACCTAGACAACCAAATGCGCGCGCACACACACACATGCACGCACACTACAGCCACCAACGAAGTGGGCAAATCACCTCCCTGGGGACCTGGCTTCTCACCTCCCGAACACAAGTGCCAGAGCAGATGACTTGTAGGGTCCCTTCCGACCCAGAGTTCTGCTCGCTGTGTCATGCCCGGTACCAATTACAGGACCAGGAGAAACACATCCCACTGTGGCCAGAAGCCCCCCACCAAAAAAAAAACAGGGTGTTTCATTCTGGGTTGCTGTTGTTGTTAACTGTGATAAAATATACATAACGTTAAATTTTCCACACTGACCATTTTAAGAGAAGCATTCAGTGGCATTAAGTACCCTCCCAGTGTTGTATAATCATCATCACCATGCGTCTCCACCATTCCGTACCCACTGAACACTAACTTTCCACTCCCCTTTCCCCTAGCCTGGCAACCACCATTCTACCTTTGGCTTCAATGAATTAGACCAGTCCAGGTACCTCCTATGAGTGGGATCAAACAGTAATTGTCTTTGTAACTGGCTGTTTCACTTAGCATAATGTTAATGAAGTTAACTGTGTAGCATATGACAGGAATCTTCCTATTAAGACCAAATAATATTCCACTGTAGGGATAGGCCACAGATTTGTTCATCCATTCATCTGTTGATGGATACATAGCCTCCTTCCACCCTTTCCCTACTGTGGCTACACTGCTATTAGCATGGGTATATAAACTGGGTTTTTAAGGAGACAAAATGCATTCAATTTATGTTAAAAATACTTAACATATCAGGAGATTTCTCATAAGCAATCAGAACTCTCCACCTTCCTGACTGAGCCCAGCTCTCCAAGCACAGGCCCAGACACTGAGTACCATGTCCTGGAAATCAGACACCACGACACTGCTCCCTCATGTGGCCCAGGCTCTCATGGCAAACATGGCTCTCTGCCTACGATGGAAGAATAAAATGAACACATGCTGCCTAAAGAAAATAATCTCCCAAAAAAGTATCATAATGAGAAAGATCTGAATACACTTTGCAGGGGATTTAAGGTGGAGTGTTCTTGACAGCACATTAGTTTTTAGAATAACTGTAGGATTTCTTTTAATCACCCTGCAATTAGTTCAAACAGACAAATGATTCAGCAATAGAAGTCATTTGTTATTCTAACAAGAAATTGTTTCAGGGGCGCCTGGGTAGCTCAGTCCTTAAATGTCTGCCTTTGCCTCAGGTCATGATCCCAGGGTCCTCAGATGGAGCCCCACATCAGGCTCCCTGCCTGGCTGGAAGCCTGCTTCTTCCCTCTCCCACTCCCCCTGCTATGCTCTCTCTCTCTCACTGTGTTTCTTTCTGTCAAATAAATAAAATCTTTTTTAAAAAAGAAAGAAAAAAAAGAAAAAGAAATTGTTTCATTCTGGTTCACATGTTTCCTACCTGTCCCCATTCTATTTAAAAAAAAAAAAAAAAAAAAAGAAGGAATAAAGAGGAAAATATGACAATCTTGTTACCATTATACTAATTCTTCTTTCACAAATCAATAATATTTGTTTTTTATACTTCTAGATCTCTATGGGACCAGGTCCCTCCCCATATGAGGGGTCAAGTCTCACCTGGAATGCAAGATCCACCTTTTCAAGTCACCAGGCCTGCCAATCCCCGGGAGGCAAGGGTGAAAGGAAGGAGGCAGCTCCCTGCCTCAAGAACAGTATATACTACAAAACACTTGGTAAGAGAAAAGCTAAAGCCATACAAAAATGTTTTGGCTAAAATGTACCAAATCAGAGATAGTTTTCTATGCTCCATCATAATCTGGCCAATAAAACTGACTGCAACTGAGACCTACCATGGACTCCTGAAGGAAAACAAAAGAGCTGCGAATAACCATCAAACTGACGTGTCCCGACTGGGTTTTGAGGTCAGTGAGCTAAAGAAAAGAAATGTTCCTGCATGTGATGCGGCATCTTGGAAGAAGCAGGGCCATAGAGATAGAGGAATATTTCTAACAGAACTAGTGGGCTGAAATAGTATATAAGAAGCCACACCTTAAGGCAGAAGAGCAGCAGGACAGACCCAGTTTATTGAGATAGTGCACTAAGGACAAATACAAAGATTAGTGCAAGCAACTTCACTAAAACCATGGGAGTCCAAACCCCCATTCCAAGTCACGATCTCATGAGTTAAGATCACTTCTGTCTCTGGCAAGCCTGATCTTGAGGAAGGGTGCTGGGGTGCCAAGAGCATCCTGCCTGAGTTTGGAGGAGAATGTCAAGGATGTCTGCAGTCTCTTCCTCTTTTAAGTCATACCATCCAAAAATATAGCTCATCATTTTTCAACACTTTATATAAAGAATGCCAATTTGGTTTTCAAAGGTCAGTAGAGAGTCTTGGAAGGAATAACTGGGTTACCTCAAGTTAAACCAGAAGGCTTTCTGCGGGGTACTTAAAATGGTGAGGTCCCAGTTTCCCTTGCATGAAATGATCTGTAAGATCTCCAGCCCAAAAATAACAATTCGTGACTCACAAGCTAGGCCATTTCTCTTTTGTAACTACTAGAACTAGAATTAATTGTAACTATTTGACAGAATCAAATCCAATACAGACAGATAATTCCCTGCAGTGAGACTCACTCCCCCAAAGGCCATATCCCAAGTTTTGAGGGGAGGACTCAGTAAGTGGTCAAATAACCTGTACCACTCAAACTGATCTAAAAAAGAAAAATTACTTCTGGCTCTGTTTAAGCATTCAAGAGGACCTGAAAATTACCAATGGCAATTAACCACTCACTGGTTTCCTTTATTTCTAGCAATTAAAAAATTATTTAACTGCTATCATGGTTTAATATATAACTTCAACTTCTCTGAAGTTTATGTGAAGATTTGATTTCTGTAACAACTAAGAAAGATGTTTTAGAAAGGATAAAAGGAAATATTATCCATATAGTCAATAGACAAAATAACCACATTTCTAGAACTAGAGAACCAAATACACACACACACACACACACACAGAATTAAAACCAGCATTTCATCTTTTAAAGAAAAACATGAACAAAGAGGAAAACATGAACCATTAATTATACTTGACCATTTCATAAAAAGCAGCAAGCTGTTTCTAAGTCTAAAAATAGCCTCTGAACATTAAGCCCGGCATTTAGTTTTTCCACCTTTTACCCACTTTGCTAAATGTCCTTTGGTAACAGACTGGTTCGGCGTAAAGAATATGATATCACATGAGCTTCAACAACCGAAAGGAGACAAACGTGTGCATGACAAACACATCCATCCCCATCCCCACCTGGGCCTGTGTCATCCGCTGAAGATGCCAGGTGGTATGATAAAGCTGGAGAAAAAGCATGCATGCAAACAAACAAAATAAACAAAATTTATAGAAATATGCTATCTATTGCCACTTCAACAATGTGTTAAAATCTCTGTATCCTAAACCCCGACCCTTAAATTCGTATGACATAGACAATTTATCTCTTTCTTCCCTCTGCTTTCCAACAATCCCTCACCTAGGACAATGGGTAGAGATTTTTTTTTTTTTTAATTCCAAATGTGTCCCTACACTGTGGAATATCATGAAACCTATCTTTACAGTCCATTGCCTTCAAAATCCAAAATAGTGGTAACACTCATTAAACCAGATACAGTGTTGAATATCAAATGCTGCTTGTAGTTGAGAAATCAGCATACCCCTAGTAACTAAAAATGGATACCTTACAATAGGATAGAAATAGCATTCTATAGGTATGTCCTTAGCAACATTACTCAGCTAGATTATCCAGGTCTACAGTGTTTGGGGAGCTGCTACATAATTAATGCTTTATTAAACTGTTCTCTGAAGATGTGACTGAGAAAAGATCATAATCTGAACCAGCTGTACTGTTTAATATCATCTCCCAAGGAAGAGGGAGAGGGAATGAGAGAGAGAATAAGAGAGCGAGAGAGTATGTATAGGGAGGTTATTTAAAATTCTCCCTTCAACCTTAAACTCCTGTCTTTGATGTGGATGTTTTGTTTTGTTTTGTTTTTCCCTCTGTTGCCTTCCTTTATCTTGCAAGGTTAAAAAACATAGGACATTTAATTAAAAACAGAAGACTTTAAGAATAGTGATGCCTAAAAGGCAGTGTTTCTATTAAACATTGATCCAGTTTTTCCAGGAAGGCTTGTATTGTAGAATAAACTCCAGTATTCATGCAACTTTAATGAAAACGCTTCTGAACCCCATTTCCTTCTTTGTGTTTGACTTTCTGCTCAATACCCTGAATATTTCACACATTTCTAACACAGTGTCTAGGAAGGCCAACTATGGGAATAGCATTTATAGGAGCCAAAAAACAAGTGTTATAATAACTTAAAAACTTATGAAGAGATAAGAAAATGTCTTCCTTTTTCATTTCATAAGCTAGAAAACTGTTGAGAACAGAAAAAAATTAAAAGATACACAGTCTTAGATAATTATTCTCATTTTCTGAATAGTTTTCTTATTATCAAAAGATATGTTTTAAAGAAACAACACCCACAAAATTAAAGAAAAAAAAAACTTTCAAAAGCCCACATCTAGAGATAACTAATAACACTGTGAACCTTGTACTGAACGTACATCCAGTCACATGTTCAGAACAGGTCATGCCCACAATTTCACATACAGGTTCATGCGCCACATGGCCCTGAGTATATCAAAGGCAAGGTGCCCATGTGAACAGCTGCAGCATTTTTACTCTCCACAGAGAACTCCACTATGTGCCTGCACCACTAACACAGTGACGGACTGTGAACATCTGTCTTTGCACAGGTCTCCCATTTTCCTGCTTGCGATAAATTCCGAGAAGTGCCTTAATCCAAGGGAATCTATACTTTGACACAAGTTGCCTAAATGCCTTCCAGAAACAAAGAACCTGCAGGACATGACAGTAATCCTTGGTACCACATCCTTGCCCAAGCTGGGTTTGGTCCATATTATTTTATAGTTGTGCACTGCACGTCTTAAGCCCACTGGTCATTTCAAATCGTATTTAGGATGCTTTTCCTACTCAGAAGCTCGCTACTTTTGTGTAGCAAAAATCACCCCACTTTATTCTACAGTCTGTGCAGCTTACCTATCATGTTCAGAAAGTGTTTCTCTGCCTCAAGAGAATCCATATTTTCCTTTCACTACTTACATTCTTTTACCTTCATACATTTCTAACCACCTACAATTTATTTGAGTATAAAGTGTAATAAAAGGATCCTGTTTATTTTCCAAATGGATAGATAACTATCCAAACATTATTTATGAATAATCCCTTCTTCTTTCCACTGATTTGAAATGCTGTCTTTACCATAAACCAAATTACCACAAAATAGCTGTGCTAGTTATTACTAGATCTTCTATTCTGTTCTCTTGACGGAATAAATGAATTATTAAGGGATGGATTTAAAATCTACTCCAGGATTCAAAGGACGGACTGCCACTGCCACTGTCAAATTCTGCCTCCACCAGTAACTAAAGCCTATTGCTACTTTAGATAAGGCACTTAACCTCTTGGTGTCTTAGTTTCCTCATGGTATAAGAGTACCCACACCACAGGATTTTTTATGGGGCTAAGCTAAATGATAAGCACCATATGTATGTTACTTATCCTTATCATCATCCCCAAAAGTAAGCAAAGAGAAAGTTGATCCCTGCCTTCAGGAATTTCGAGATCAGTGAAGGAGATAAATATTTAATCAAATGGCCACAAAATTAATGCACAGCAAAAAACAACAGGAAATGGATTAAGGGGAACCTCATCCAATCTAGCAGATTAGAGAAAGGGCTTCCAAAAGGTAGCATTTGAATTAAAGGCTAAAGGAGGAGTAGGTGTGAACTAGCCCCAAGGTACTGGGAGAGTGGGCATGCAATCCTGCCACAGGGGCCTGACCACAGAAGCCTAAGTCTGCCTCTTCCCAGCATGCTCCTGCACACCGCACCCTTAGCTAATAAATTCGCAAAGCACTGGTTTCTTCTCACCTTCAACTTCTCAGTTTAAATTCGCATCCTCAGGGAGACACTCCATGACCACCCACTTCTAAAACACCAGACACAAGACCTTTGATAAAAAAAAGATAAGGATATAAACCATCACACAATCATCTTCTTTCAACAGAAACTATTCAAACTGGAGATGTCCCAAGATAAATAGCTTCAGTGAAATCCAAGAAGGAGTTCTTTATCCTCAAGACTCTCCTCTCCGAATTAAAATATGCAAGTTCCTGTAAAGCCATCAAAGGTTCTTTTTTATGTGCAAATAACAGTACCTTTCTCACATTTGGAATGGTCTCTGCTGGTAAGAGCTTCCAGGGTTGTACCTAATAAACAACTCTAAACCTTTCTACATGCTGAAGATGTCATCTTTCTCCACAGCACAATGTCAGACACGACCCTATTATTTCCATGTTGCTCTTGTAACAATGTCTAACTATATATTTTCATGATTACTGGTCTGTCTTATGACTACACTGCCAGTTCCATGAGGACAGGGAATGAGTATTTTATTCCCCTCTCTGCACTCAGAACATAGCACAGTGCCTGGCAGGTAATCGATGTAAAGCCTACTATTTGTAAGACACATGGATGCCTAGAGCACAGCGTGAGGGGGAAAACTGGCACTGGGTCAGGTTGGGGAAGGAAGGGTCAGCTCAGGTAGGCCCTTGAGGCTCACTTATGGTCTTTGCAACCAGAAGCCAATGAAAATTTTCAATATACAGAGGCAGCAAGGATATATTTAGGTCTTGAAAAAATCGTGCTGGCTAAAATGTGACCTGAGAGGAGGCCGGAGGGAATGATAGGAGACAGATGGTCAGAGGTTAGACTAGGGTGGGTGCTGGTGGTGGTAAGCCAGGGACTGCCTGGGGAACTCCCAAGCCATTCCAAAAACCAACATGACAAGTTCTAATATTTCACAGGGATAGATTAGCCTCGGAAACTTCTACATGACCAATAACCTCAATACAAAATATGAGACTGTACCGAGTAGAAATGAGTCATTATAATTAGGGAAACCAGAAAGTCAAAATGAGAGTATAAATTAGAATAGAGCCTATTCCCCGCACAGGAGCAGGGCACATTAACTAACAACAGTGAAAACAAAGATCCCACGTATTAGATACATCAACTCTATAAACAATATTACAAGGCACAGTGACTAAAGGCTTTGCACTGACCTATTTGTAACTCAATAACATCACTGTTAATTACTCTCTAATAAAGAAGTAGTAATAATACATCGTAAAGCTTTTTTCCCCAAAGTTACTAAAAGGCAACCTCTGAATACTTACTTCTTGCATATCTTGAAGTTCTTTCTAGTGAGAGAAGGGAATTGGGTTCTGTATTTTTAATGGTATTTTAGGCCGGGGAAGGCCATCTATATCCATTGCTGCTTGAAGCATTTGGGAAATGTCATCCAAAGTCCCTCCGATGTCCTTGCACTGCTCCTCCCAGCTGCAACCAGCACAATGGAACCTCGAGCAGTGGCTTAGCCAGAGAGAGTCTTGTGATAATCACCATCACTGCTGCAGAAACACCACACCACACAAGTTACTAAGCCTCCATTTTCCCATACGTTAAGTGGTCAGCATCGATATGCCTTCTCCATGAAGAGATGTTAATGCACGTCCACGCTATAAAATGCTAAGGTGTCACTCCACATTCAACAACAAAGAAGGAAAAGTTACTGTTGAGTTTCCAGTTTGAGATGAACATTAGTGAAGCTATTATCTAAGTAGTTACTACTTACAGAGTCAAATCAATTATTTTCCCAGAGTAGATACACAGAGGGCCAACAGAGATACATGAAAAGATGGTTCAGCATCGTTAACTATAAGGGAAATGCAAATCAAAGCCAAGTGAGGTATCACCTCACAACTGTCAAAATGGCTATTATCAAATAAGACAAGAAATAAATGAAGGCAAAGGTGTGGAGAAAGGGGAATCCTCATGCACTACTGGTTTTTGTTTTTTTTTTAAGATTTATTTATTTATTTATTTGACAGAGAGAGAGAGATCACAAGTAGGCAGAGAGGCAGGCAGAGAGAGGGGAAGGAAGCAGGCTCCCTGCTGAACAGAGAGCCCGACGCGGGGCTGGATCCCAGGACCCTGAGATCATGACCTGAGCCGAAGGCAGCGGCTTAACCACTGAGCCACCCAGGCACCCCTGCACTACTGGTTTTGCAAAGGCAAACTGCTGTGGCCACTGTGGAAAACAATATGAAGGTTCCTCAAAATGTTAAAAACAGAACACCATATAATTCAGCAATTCCACTTTGGCATATGAAGAAATAAAAACACTAACTCAAAAAGGCCTATGTACCCCCACGTTCATTGCGGCATTATTTATAATGGTCAAGATATGGAAACAACCTAAGTTTCCATCAACAGATAAAGAAAATGTGGCATGCATACACACACACACACACACACACACACACACACACACACACACGCGCACGCCAGAATATTACTCAGCCATAAAAAAGACTGAAATTTTGCCATTTGCAACAACATGGACAGACTGAGGGCATTATGCTAAATGAAGTAAGTCAGAGAAAGACAAATACCATATGACTCACTTACATGTGGAATCTGGAACAAAAGCAAAAAACCAAGCTCACTGAAACACAGAATAGACTGGTAGTTGTCAGAAGTGGGAGACAGGCAAAACAGGTAAGAGAAGTCAAAAGGTACAAACTTTCAGTTATAAAATAAATAGGTCATGGAGCCATAACATACAGCTTAAGATAGAATTTATGTTAGTATATTAATATAATAATATATTAATACATATAGTTAATTTTTTAAAGAGTCAAATCATAATGATCTAATTATTTAACATAATGAATAAAAAACTTTTATTTGGCAGGAGAAAGTATTCAAAAGACCTTAATGCTTCTTTCAAAATAGAAGTAGTGCTATAGAGAAACACATATCAAAATCAAACTTTAAGAACTTATAAAAGAAAACTATTATTTATTTGATATACAAGTAATATAGAACAAACCTTTTTTTAATTTTTTTGTTGAGGATGCATGAAGGGGGAAGAAAAAGAAAGAAGTAGGGGGATAGGCGGAGACTGCACTAATCAATTAAGTTTGGGAAACTACATAACCATACCCTGCTTCAAGAATTCTAAACATTTGATGATGTTCAGGCTCTGGAAAGTCCTGAAGCACAGAAACATGCTTACGTTTGTCTGACCCAATACTTTGCAAACTTACATGGGCTTGGTATGATTCTCTCCCCTCGCCTCGTGTTCTACCTAATAGAATATTTCATAGAAGACTCTTTGGATAGCAGTCTCTAAAGCTGAGGAGTTGTTTGGGCTTCTTTTTAAGTAATGTGTGTGGCCCTCCTCAAATCTAATTCAGAGTCTCCATCGCAGAAACCCAGTGAGATGTACAGCCAGGCTGGGGAACCACGTCACGTGCAGAGATGCTAGGCTGGGTCAGAACCACCACCAAATGAAGCAGGAGGCAAAGGCTGAGCATCTTCAAAGTGATGATACAGCAAAAGTGAAGTCATCGAGTCTACAGAAGTAGAGGTTCACACCCTTTTCCAGCCCCTCGGTGCTCTGTAACTTAGGACTTCATGGTTCCAACAGGCCACTCAGGAGCAAGAGGAGACTAATGCACTGATGACAAAAAAGAATCTATCTTGGGGACACCTGATGTCTGAGGGTCTGATCTTGACCTCAGCTCTGCCTTGATCTCAAGATCATGAGTTTAAGCTCCGGGTGGGGCTCCAGGCTAGGCATGGAGCATACTTAAAAAAAAAAAAAAAAAAATCTTGTATTAAGAGAGTTTTTAAATCAAAATAATTTATTGAGTAGCTTCTTAAACCCATTTTAATAACCTGCATTTTAAAATTTATACATCAGAAACACACCTCATCTGCCACCAGTAATGCCCAATTATGAGACAAGTTTTCTGCAAAACTCGTCTACTCTTAAGAGAGGCACGTGAGGACACAGTACAGAAATGCACAGGTAACAGAGTTCCATTATGTTACCTCGACCTTACCTCAAAAATCACTCTTATATGGTCATCTTTTTAAATGCTGAAATCTATAAAAACTTCAGGGGACCAAACCTGAAGTTTTGCAGATAGAAACATCAGTTTAGCATAGGCTTCTGTCAGATCACTAGGCAAGAAAACAAATTTCTTGAGACAGTCTTCGACTCCGTTTCTCAACTTCCAAGTTAGTGTTGGCTCCAGAAATCTGAAGAGATTCTGCAGAGACTGGAAAAACAAGCTTTACTCCAGAAATGACTTCACAGCCTATTTGTCTCAGCGCTTGAAGCACTTTTCATCAAAGCTATTAAAGAGTGCCAGGCCCCAGAGAAAGCCAGACCATCCATAAAGGCACACTTGTGCCCAACCAGCAGCCACCCTCGGTGCTCCCGTTGATCTTGCCAGATGTGTCGTCTCTGGGAAGAAGCTGAAAGTGACCTGCCCATCTCACTACTGAGACTGTGCTTCATGGTTGTGGTCATTCCATTCTGTTCTGTTTTGTCCAGGGTGGAAGGAAGGATTCTTAAACTTCATGGATTCTTAAACTTCGCATTTTCTGTCCTCAAAAAAGAAGCCCACCAGAGGCTGGTAGCAGAGTTCTGCATCCAAGTTCAAAGGGTATCACTCAGAATGTCTCCTATCCTCTTAGGGTGTCTCCACCTCACCTCGTTCTTCTTTGCTGGCATGGTATTGTCTACAGGCCTTTTCCCAAGAAGCTAAGAACTGACAGGAGACTTCTGGTATGTAAGGGCTGGAGAATGAGACTGAACATCTTGCACCAAATTACTGAGAATATCTTGCCGAAATACTCGGCAATACTATAGTATACATGACCTACCGCCCTTCTTTATGCAAAATACAAAGCCATGACACACTCTTTCCTAAGGATAAGACTAGGGATCTGGGTGAGGAGAGAGTAGCTTTATTTAAAACAAATGCCAGCAAAGTCATTAGCAACATTCTTATTTATGAGATTCCTACACTTCTTAGAGAAACAAGAAAAGCAGCCATGCATTCAGAAGAAACCCAGGCAGCACAATTAACTCATGGCTCTCTGAAGAGAAAGATAGGCATGTTAATACTTCCAAGCTAAATGCCTCATGGAGCAAACACACCTTGGCTTATACTTTCAGAACTGGCTGGAAACTGGGCTTATTCCCATTCTCTGATATCTTAAAGTTTCTTCTATTCCATATTTTCCTTTTAACCTGAGGAAGTGGGGATGAGAATAAGCAGTAAAGATAATGGAGTAGAAAGAAAATTTAGTGATAAACATAATAACTTAAAAAGGTGAGGAAGGAAATGTAGAAACACAAATATAGCAACATAGCACAGTGCCTGGTATATAGTTCTCAGCATATTTAAGCTATGATTTTAGCTCTTCTTTTCCAGTATCAGGCATATTACAAACTCATTTTATGGCCTGTTTCTTCCACTTAGCAATAATCATGAACATTCCTTCAGTAATAAATACTGTCCCATAGATAAAATGGCATTAGATACTCCATAATACAGACACACCATGATTTACTTTCCCAGTTCGTATCACCTGACATTTACATTGTTTCCCAATTTTTTACTATGATAATTATCAAAGCGAAGAACTGTGTATCACGTTTTGCATGTTTAAGCATTTATTTTCTCTAGATAGATTTCTAAAACAAGAGTTACAAAGAAGAGACCTGTTGATCCCCTGAAGTGTTTACACTCCCCAGCAAGTGAGAATGCCTGTTCTCACACCCTGGGCAACTCAGAATGTTACCATCCTTTTCATCCACGATGATCTAAACAATGAAAAATGTCACATGTTGCTATTTGATTTCCATGATTTTTAACTTAATTTTTTCAGTGTTCCAAGATTCATTGTTTATGTACCACACCTAGTGCTCCACGCAATCCATGCCCTCCATAATACCCACCAAACTCATCCAACCCCCCACCCTCCTCCCTCAAAACCCTCAGTTTGTTTTTCAGAGTCCACAGTCTCTCATGGTTCGTCTCCCCCTCTGACTTCCCCAATTGACTTTTCCTTCCTTCTCCTAATGTTCTCCATGTTATTCCTAATGCTCCACAAGTAAGTGAAACCATATGATAATTGACTTTCTATGCTTGACTTATTGCACTCAGCATAATCTCTTCCAGTCCCATCCGTGTTGATACAAAAGTTGGGTATCCATCCTTTCTGATGGAGGCATAATATTCCATTATATATATGGACCATATCTTCTTTATCCATTCGTCTGTTGAAGGGCATCTTGGCTCTTTCCACAGTTTGGCAACTATGGCCATTGCTGCTATGAACACTGGGGTACAGATGGCCCTTCTTTTCACTGCATCTGTATCCTTGGTGTAAATACCCAGTAGTGCAATTGCAGGGTCATAAGACAGCTCTATTTTTAAGTTGTTAAGGAATCTCCACACTGTTTTCCAAAGTGGCTGCACCAACTTGCATTCCCACCAACAGTGTAACAGATGTCTTATTAATTTTTGCCACTCTAACTGGTGTAAGGTCGTATTTCAAAGTGGTTTTGATTGAATTTCCCTGATGGCTAATGATGATGAACATTTTTTCATGTATCTGTTAGCCATTTGTATGTCTTCTTTGGAGAACTGTCTGTTCATGTCTTCTGCCCATTTTTTTGACGTGATTATCTGTTTTTTGGGGGGTGTTGAATTTGAGGAGTTCTTTATAGATCTTGGATATCAGCCTTTTGTCTATAGTGGTCATTTGCAAATATCTTCTCTTATTTCATGGGTTGCCTCTTTGATTTTTATGTTTTTATCCTGGCTACCTGTAATTCTCTCATGTATTGCCTTTCCATGTTGTTTTCTAATTTTTCTACTAAGGTATTTATCTTACTGTTTACTCAGTGCTTTTAGATATTCCTTAGTTTGACACGTAAGACTGGAATAGGACTCAGAGTTGGGAATTACTGGCAATTACTGGCTCTGAAACCAGCTGGTCTAGATTAAATCCTGGCTCTGCCACTGAAGCTTTATAACATTGGGTAACTTCCCCTCTCTGAGCTTCAGTTTTCTCATCTATAAAATGGGAATAATAACATGGCAACCTCTTAGGGCTGCTATGTATAAGTAGTTGATGAGTTAAAGTATTACCTAGCCATGCTAGCCATATTTACAGTTAGGAAAGTTTATTTTAAACCTACAATTTTATGAGAATATGTCTTAATTTAACTTTTAAATTAACTCTTAAAAATATATGATGCATTTTAAAGCAGAAATAAGCAGATGAAAAATAGATGCATAGGATAACCCCTTCTAAAATACATATAAGCACGGATAAATAGAAAACAAAAAACAATCTGAATGCTCACTATGGTACCCCAGGCATTGGGGACACAGTGAAGAACAGCAAAGACAGAGTCCCCTTCTCTATATCCACCCTGGGGGATACCAACAAGAAAATAAGAGGTGCTTGCAGTGCAACAGCCAAGCACTACACTTGAAAGAAGTATAATGGGCAATTTTTACTACACATGGAAGGTCGTGTGAGCCACACCAAAGGAGGCAAAGACAAATCTCCGAGGGAACGGCAAGCTGAGACTCTTAACGAGGAGTAGCGATTAGTCAAGCACAAAGTGGAAAAGAAGGAAAAGGGATTTCTAAGAAGAGTCAGCATGGTCTAAAGGCTCAAAAGCAAGAGAAGCTTGTGTGGAACAAAGCTGTAAAAGCTAAGCACACACAGAGCTGTGAGCAAAGAGACTAGACTGGTTAACAGGGGTCAAGTCATACTCCACACTCCTTAATCGTACTCACGTTTTGCGCTAGAAGCCATAAGAAGTCACTGAAGAATTTTAAGCAGAGGAGCAACATTGGATTTTCTCTTTAGAAATGTTAGAAGTGTTAGAGACACTTAGATAATGAATCAAAGAACAAGACCAAAGCATAAAATGTCAGAACTAAACTCATGCTCAAGACCAAATTACCTCAGCTGTGGAACTCAGCAATGGCTACAAGTTGCCATCAAGTGACCGGTGACTTGTCTGAGGTCTCATGGGTCCTTAGAATGGGAAAATAGTAAGATCTGAAGTCTCTGAGCTTTCAAGCCTGGGCTCCAGCTGACCACGTTCTATACAGCTTCACAGTGAGTGGCCTTTCACCATTTCCTAAAGGATTTCAAGATCTTCTCTTGAAGCACCTCTGCCTCCCTTCCGAGCATTAGGCACAGAACAGGTGACTCAGTGCTGCTCTAAGCAAGTGACTTTTTAGAATCCATAATCAAATCCTCTGTCATGGGCAGAAAACTCCTTGATAGGCAAAAATAGCCAACCTCTTAAATAGTCAAATTGCGGGAGGGGGCATGTTTTGAACAATACAGTTGGTACAGACTTATATCCTTAATAACTCTCACTCCCTCAATTCACTTTATTCTTTTTTCATTTATTCTGACTTAGCGAGGGACAAAGTCTCAGTGTACTGTTAGGATACGTGCTGCTTGTCTTATCTGTGTTAATCTTTTTTTTTTTTTTTTTAGTAAAAGCAGAATAAACTTCAGGCTCACAGATTTACTCCAGCAAAAGTATCTAGGGTTTAACATTTTTTGTATGATAACTCCTATAGTTCTATTTATGAAAAGTGATAGTGGTTTTTCTATTTATGAAATTGATACAATGATTCATTTTTAAAGTAAAGTCAATAATGTAAAGATGACTATAGATGCCCAAAATTCATGAAGATAAAACTGAGTAACAAATTTGGGGGACAAATTACTTCACCCTAACCATAATAAAAGAGTCTACAAAAGTTGACTGCCTAAATTCACTGGAATAATTCATGGCAGCAACCAGCAGACACAGTGACATCAGACACCAAGAATTTAGATTATAAAAGGCAAACCAACACATACCACAAGATATCAGCATAATTCATTGCCTCATAAAAGTAGAGTAACAATCACCAAATTTAGACAAAGGTACTGATCGATCTTATGATAAGCTGTTTGAGACACATCCTTGACGTAAGGAAGTTTATGGTAAAAATGGATCAAAATTCTTTAAGTGTGTACATGTGAGACATAAAATGTTGAAAGAGCTTGTAAAGAATGAATAAAATGCAACTAAATCGTTCAAGTATTTTGTGATCATGTAACTTTTGTAAATAATGACAAGCTTTCCCTGCTTCTGTTGCAGATAGGAAAAAGCTGATGTCCATGTCTACATACAGAAATTTAGAGAAGAGATGAATGACGAGCACTGTGGTATCTCTCTGAAAAATCTGGATTGGGTTTAAGGTGAAGGTAATGACCAAAAACGGTTGAAAATGAAGATTTTGGATTTGTGAGTTTCAAAGAGACTGAAGATGAACAGAGAGTGGTGGATGAGATGACCAGGAAAGAGCTTCATGAAAAACAATTATGTTTGTTAAACTTAATCTAAAGGGGAACAAGAGACACAATTCAGGTGCAAGGCTGAACATAAGAAGCAGAGCAGAATCCCTAGATAATAGGATATCACCTTTCATGAATAAAATCCTGGTGACGGTATTAGTGAGGAGTATCTCCAGAAAGAACTTACGTTAGTCAGTCTACAAACAGGATGGAGGAAAGCCACAGCAAGCAGAGTTGGGTTTGTAGGTCTTGCCTAGAAGTAGCCACTTAAGCAGTTCAATAAATAACAAAAAATGTGTCCAACAAGCCACCATATGCAGCATTCACTCAAAGCAGTACACCAGGGTCACTTCAGGAGGCAGCAAATGCAGAGAATGGGGGTGAGAGCTGTACCCACTCTGTAATCAATTCCAACAAGATGCTTCACCTTCAGGTTACTTCATCACAAGAGCAAGCCTGACTATTCTCTCCCTAGCCAAGCTACTCAACTGACACCACATCCTTACAGGACATCTGAAGGTGCCAGACCTCATCCTTTCTAAAACACGCCTGGCACTGTCCACCAGCTGCACTGAGAAAATCATTCAGGGCTAGGGATCTGCAAACCATGTCCAATAGCATGGAAATAACATACCACAGACAAAGAACACAAAGTGTGCCACATGCACCTGCAATCCTCAATCACTTAACGAACAGCTTCTCATTACCATGGAGCTGTTTCATATGCCCATACTCAATAAGGGCATTTCATTTGTGTCTGTCGCCACAGGCCTTCCTCAAGCACAGAAACAGATGTAGGATGAACAGCCAACTTCTCTACTCTCACTAAAAAATCCCTGATGCTTTGATGGAGACTAATAATTCCAAAAGCTCCTCCATGTTCCACAATCTCTCCACTCCAAGGTCAGTGAAGCTGTCACTGTACTACCAGGCTAAGGGGCTACTCAGAAAGTAGTTAACAGCCTCACTGTTTACAATTGATGAGGAAACAAAAAGGAAGCATGTGTTTCATCAGAGGAAAACATCTACATATCAAAAAACCTATAAACACTGAAGGGGGGAAATCTATTAAATATAAAATGTATTTTAAAATGCATATGAAACACTGAAACTTATGTAATAAGTTGATTCAGAAAATCATACTTAAATTGTGTGTGTGTTTTGTATATGTATATGTGTATACACACACACACACAAACAAGTGTATTATAGGCACAAGAGACAGCAAAGCCTTCTAGCTTTTTACCAACACTCACTTCTACATTCTGGGTACACAGTTTGACTACAGTTCCCAGCCTCATTCCCTCCTTGCTTGCACTTAGGGGTTCCAGAGTTTGGCTATGTTATAAGTTCCAGAAAACTGAACATAAACAGGAGTGACTGTTTTTTCCTATTAACTTTCTGTTGTTGCATAACAAATTATTACACACTTAGCAGCTTAAAAACTATAGCCATTTATTAGCTCATAGTTCTACAGGTCAAAAGTCGGGGCCAGCATCATTGGGTTCTCCTCTCAGGGTCTCACAAGGCCAAAATCAAGGTGACAGTAAGATCAGGCTCCTATCCCCAGACATTGGGAAAGAATTCAGGCTGCTGGCAGAATCCAGTTCCTTAAGACTGTGGGTCTAAGGTCTCTGTTTCCTTGCTGGTTGCTATCTTGGGGCTTCTGGATGGCTCAGGGTGTTAAGCGTCTCCCTTTGGCTCAGGTCATGATCCCAGAGTCTTGAGATCAAGTCCCGCATTGGGATCCTGCTCAGTGGGGAGTCTGCTTCTCCCTATGCCTGCGCTCCCCCTGCTTATGCTTTCTTTCACTCTCTCTCTCTGGCAAATAAATAAAATCTTTTATAAAATTAAATTAAATTAAATAAATAAATAAAAGCTGCTCTCTACTCCTGGAGGTTGAGTATATTCCTTCTCACATGGGGCTCCACCTTTAACGGCAACAGCACGTCTGGCGTCCTTCTCCTGCTCCCAATCTTGTGGACTTCCCCTTCCACTATCAGCCAGAGAAAATGTTCTGCTTTTAATGGGTTCAGGTGATTGGATTAATCCTAGGATATTCTCCCTTTTCCCATACTACAGTCACAATTTCAGGAGGGACATCTTTACAAAATGAAAGGATGACTCGCACTCAAAGAGGAGGTGACAATACACGAGGGAAGGTCACTGAGGATCTTGGCAGCCTGCCTACCACACTCCCCTTCCACCCTGGCCCAGAGGATCTCCCATGCTCCTTCCAACATAGTCTCTCCCTTTGGCTATGTTGAAAACCGTGGTTAAAGATGGAAGGACACTGGCCCCCTGCCAACGCCAGTCATCCTGGATCCCTGAAGCAAATGAGTAAAAAACAAAACAAAAAGAGCTCTGAGCAATACACATCCCTTAAGACTTCTTGGTTAAACCAAAGCACAAGGCACTCTTGCAAAGTTCAGATGAACATGACCAAATTCAGCGGATGAAAAAACATAGAAAAAAGATCTATTGGATCAATGGAAACCAAAAACATTCCATTGTGGTAACCAGCAGATGGGACTGACAAGAGGAAAACAGATGAGAAGTCTCCTAAGTTTCTGCAGGAATTCTATGGCCCAAATCAGCCATGAGCTGGGGGAGTACTGAAAAGCCTGTAACTGTAAAACCACCCACAAATATGAAATAAAAAGGAAGCCCACTAAAGAAGCTCTGCCACTCCCACAGAGGCCACACTCCTTGGCACCCTCTTTAGATTTGGCCAGACAGAAGAAAGAACAAAAGAGTTCTTCCTGACTGCAGAACCAGGGTAAAACCAAGGAACTCCCTCTACTCTAGGGGTTGGGGATTCACAATGCTTAGCCATGTGATCTCACCATATGGACAATACCTGCCAGGACGCCATTCTCCCCCTCCCCAAATGGGAGTGTTCGCTATGGACGATATTTCCTGAACATTAAAAAGCACAGCAGACTAGCCACATGTGCCCAGCAAGTATTGTGCTTTGATACTGAGATATTTCTTAGCTGTTCCAGTTTCTAACTGGAACTGCTCCAGTTAAGATCTATGGGGAAAGTTCAGTTTGAATTATAAGAAGGACATGTATATTTCTTTCAGATATCATTATTCAGAAGAGGCCACAAAACACTGCCTAGTGGTCCTCCAGAGACCTGAGCATCTAAGTAAACCTCCTAGGAGTGAGCGGTTCTCACAAATTATAGAAAGCTCCTCCACAGTCATCCATATCATATATAATCTGACCTGGGGCTGGGGAGAAGGAGGTGAGAGCAAAGCAACCAGACTATCATACCCAAATTTAGAAGTTGTACTAAATGTAAAATCTTCCTAAAAAGTAAATTTATTTCCTGAAGCATCAGACTCTGCTGATGATTTAGTGTCATTTGAAAATATTTTATCGCTAGTCTGCAAGAATACTTGACAGGGCCGTACAAGCATGACATTTTAATAGGTACAACTATAGCTCTCTTCTTAGTCTTCATTATCCATTATATACTACATAAATCACTTTTAAACATTTGAACTCCAAAGGGATTAGGGCAATAAAGAAAATCTAAACCAAAAAAGAAAATAAACCTGAGAAACGTTGTCCTGTAAAATTATAATTGTTCATATTTTGTTTCTTGCTGCCCTAACATCCCCACATACACAAGCTGTGAGCAACCCGCCCAGGTGACCAAGTCTACCACTGTGATAAGGTGGGCCTCAACACAAGTTCCTTTCTCTGCCTGCCCCTAAGACCTAGTAACATTCAAATGCACCAAGGAAATCCCCTCTACCTTCTCTTCTGTACTCTACCCTGACTCCAATAAAACCACTTACCCCACTGGTCTTCACACTCTCTCTTTGCTCCCCACCTGGTTGACTGAGTCCACTCCCTTGGCCCTCCTCCTATGTGGCCCCCTCAGTATAGAGGAATTCTGTCTCCCTAAAACCTGTGAGTTTAATAAACTTCATTATCCTGAGCCTCTCCTGTGTCCTCTCTTGGCGTCACACACAGAACAAAACAAGGGTACAAAGGATCAAAAGAATAGAAAGGAAAAAAAGAGAAGTCAAGGAAATCTTCTGATTTCTTATCCTCCAGAATCTTGCCCACCTGGCCCTAACTTCCGAAGGAAAGCCCCACTCCTTTAAACTCTGGAGCTGTTCTTAAACTCCACCTCCCCCAATTCTCCTTATTCACTTCTCAAGGAGTCCTTCCTTCCTCTCTCACTTCCTCAAGGTACCGACTCCAGTGAAAGCCTTGGGGTGGCGTGAAGCCCTGGGAGTATGAACGCAGCACAACATGCTTGGCACAATGGACTCTGCTTTGCAAGCTTAAGTCCCCAACCTCATGCCCCAACATTAAGTCCCTACCTCCCACATGATATTTCTCCTTAAAACATTAACTATTTTCCCCAACCAAGTCAAGGGTATTTCTAATTAATCTGGGAGGTACCCAAAAATTTTTCAAGTAGACTGAAACCAAAACTCACATAAATTCAATTTAAAACATTAAAGAATGGAGCACTTGGGTGGCTCAGTCGTTTAAGTGGCCAGCTCTCGATTTTGGCTCAAGTCCTGATCTTGGGGTTCTGGGATGGAGCCCAAGGTTGGGCTCTGAGCTCAGTGAGGAGTCTGCTTGGGGATTCTCTCTCTCCCTCTGTCCCACCCCTTCGCATGCACACAGGCACACACTCGTGTGCTTTCTCTCTCTCAAGTAAACAAATAAATCTTAAAAAAAAAAAAAGACAAAAACATTAAAGAATCACTGTGTGGAAAAAGGCTTGCAAAAAAATGTAACTGTGTCAACAACAAAAACTTGACCAAGAAGAATCTCATTCTCAAGGGAAATTACTTTCAGCAGCCACTTTCATTTCAAGTCCTACCACATGTCCATCTGCCAAGTGTATCAGTAAGTTAGAGCTCATTGACTGCTTTTTTTTTTTTAACATGGTTCAAGTTATCCTTATTATGCAAGCTCTCACAGACATTATCTCATTCAATCCTCTGGAAAGGTTTTTTTTACATTTGATTGCCCCTAAAATTAGTTCAGAGAAGACTGCATTTTGAACAGGTATTCTAAAGACCAGTAATAGAATGGATGCAGTGACTGTTATTGTAAGAACTGCCCCCATTCTCTCCTCATGACAGGGTCAATTTATTACAAAGCATTTTTACTTTGGTGGAGGAAAGGGTGGGATAAGAATTAGGAAGTCCTTTAAGAAGTTGATGATAGGCTAAAAGCCCTCTCCCTAGGAAAAAAATGCACATACAAAAAGGGGCATATAACTTTAGAGAATACACAGGCCCTCTGCAGGCTATTATGGGCATGAGACTAAGAACCTGATGAAGAGTGCAGGTATAGAAACCCTGTGTCAACCAGTAAGTCCTACTTGAGAGTTTGAAGGCGGCAGAGACTTTACTGCTTAACACAGGCAGTTAAGGCACTGACAACCACTGACAAAGTTATAGCTAATTATATATTTAATTAAATATATATTAAAACTAACATATAAGATATATATTAAATATATTAAAAATTATATATTAAATATGCAATTAAATATCTTAACAAGTTTGAAGTCTCATCAAATCAATAAATGCATAAACAGATTTATGCAACATTCTCCAGAGCAAAGCACCTATATAAAATACAGCATTTTAAATGTGAAGAAAGCGTGAAAAAATTAAACAGAAAGGCTTAAAATACCAATGTAATTAAAATTTTCCAGTTGATGAATCTAAGTGGGACAATAATCATGCACCAGACTGTATCATAACACAGAGCCTAACCAAATAGGAGTTATATCATTAAAAAAACAGAAAGGGGCACCGGGATGGGTCAGTTGGTTAAGCGCACCACTCTTGGTTTCAGTTCAGGTCATGATCTGATTGGTGAAGGAATTAAGCCCCATGTCAGGCTCCACAGTGAGTGGGGAGTCTTCTTGAAGATTCTCTCCCTCTGGCCCTCCCCACTATTTGTGCGAGCTCTAAAATAAATAAATCTTGATAGAAAGAAAAAATAGAAGATATATAGTCTATAATAGGTATATATCCTAACCAAACTCATTGAAAGGAAGAAAGCATATCTCATTCAATGTAAAATAAAGTTATTATTTATAGACTGAATTGTCCTTTTAATGTTAAAGACAATATTTAGAAAAACACCGTAGTGAATCCTTTCATGCAAATAATGGCTATTAATGGGTTGTACTATATTCCCTCCGCTTCCAAACACTTCATATATTTAAATCATAATCCCCAATACCTCAGAATGTGACCTTATTTGGAAATAGGGTCATTGCCCGTGTAATTACTTGAGCTAAGATGAGATCATACTGGTGTAGGGTGGGCCTTCAATCCAATACGGCTAGTCCTTCAAGAAAGTGGAAAGAAATTTGGACACAGAGAGAAAACCATGCCAACTGGAAAACAGAGATCAATGTGATGTGTAAAGAAACCAAGAAAAGCCAAAGATTGCCAACAAACTACCAGAAGTTAGGAAGGAAGCCTGACACAGACTCCTGCCTTGGGCCTTCAGAGGGAACACGGCATTTCTGTCACCTTCATCAAGACTCCAAAAGGGTGAGACAATACATTTCTGTTGTTTAAGGCAGTCAAATTGATACCTTGTTACAGCAGCTCTAAAGAACTAACACAATGACCTAATAAATTTTACTCTGTAACAAACTTTCCCCTATTACTATAAAGCAAGGTATGTTCACTATAAATGCTTGATAAAGTAAAAAAAAAAAAAAAAAGTATTGATTTTATAAAAACGGCATGATAATTGGAACCAGACAGCTATTTTTAACTGATATGCTGCCAGTTTAAACCAAGTGAAAAAACTTGACATTATTCATGCCAAAATGAAACCTCAATGTGAGTAAAATTCACTAAAAGTAGAATAATACATGTTCATTTGCCCGACTTTACAGTAAAAAAGAGTACCCTATTTATTGCAATTGCCTAATAAATTATATCTATAAGCAATAAAGTAACAAGGTTTATTAAAGTAAAATGAAGATCAATTTTTTACTCTGTTCATATATTCT
Organism: Meles meles; assembly: GCF_922984935.1. NCBI lineage: Eukaryota > Metazoa > Chordata > Mammalia > Carnivora > Mustelidae > Meles > Meles meles. Next base: position 52,183,793 of record NC_060076.1, read on the forward strand.
CAAGCTGAAAGACCTTTCCACTCTAATAATTTATCCTTAGCAAAAGCATTTTTTTTCACCTCCAAATATCAAAGATGTTAAAAATAACTGTCAGCAACAAGGTAGAAATAATCAGTTCTAAACCAAGAGAACAGTCCTGAACATCTCATCCGAGATTTCAAATTAGTGGGCAAACACCAAAGGTATAGTGCTTTATCAATACAAATACCATTCTGAACTATCCTAGGCAAAACACTCAATTTCACAGAAATAAATGTTTACCTGAAGAGGGGCCTTCCATTTAAGAACGTTGACCATATAATCTAGCATATCTGTTCTCAAAAGGAAACAATTCTAGGTGCAAAGCTTACTTTATAGATAAGATCAGGTTCATGGAGCTGGGAATGGGAAAATGGCTTAAAAAAATAGACATGGCTATGTCCTCTAATACCTGTCACAGGCAAACATTAGGACTGGCTTTACACACCCTTCAAATACACATACATTCATGGGAAGTATAACCTTTGCCTGGGACTTTCTAAGATTATGCTCCATTAAGTTATGGTTAAGATATTGTGTGTTATTTCACTTCTAAAATGAAAGGCTTCTCAGTAAAAAGAAAATGACTCAGTGATTCTGCATTCGAATCAGGTGTGATAAATACTAATCTTGTCACAAGCAGACCTCCTCCAACAATCTAAGAAGTCCTTTCATACCACAATTCTAGTTTCTAGATTCAATTCTAAACTTCATTGTTACATACAACTTCAGGATTTGGCTGAAATGTAGCCATCTGATTTGTTTTTGTTAGGGTAGCAAAACTAAAAAGTCTAGCTTCCATAATTTCCTCATGTGTCATCATTACTAATATAAGGGACAGTATTTTATACTAGTGAAATTATCCTTAACATTAATAGCATTTATTGAACAGTTTCTATGTGTGTTCTACAAACTCATTTATACTCACATCAATTCTAGGAAATGGATATTAACCCCATTTAGCAAGGACACATTCAAAAGTTAAGTAACTTGCTCAACATCACTGACAGCAGAGGTGGGGTCAAGCTTTATCCTTTGCCAAGGTTCGTAACTGCCTTTTGGGGCACCAGGATTTGCAAACGAAGTCTTCAGAATCAAAGTGAAGAAGGGATGTGGTGTTGGTAAATTTAGTGCTGAGGTCTGCTTTAGAGAAGTGAAAGGTACCTGAAATTAAAAAGGTCAGTGACTTCAAAGGAGTCCTGCCTGAGAATTTATGGCAGTACATGTGCTGGTACTATAAACCTGAAGGAATTCAAACTATCAAGTTATTAGAGGCCTTCCATGTTATACCAACAATATTTTTACAAATATATTTACAAACGTCTGTTCTAGAGGACTCAGAAAGACCCAAGTGAAAAAGCAAAAATAATTACATTAGTGCATATTTTTCCTGAAATCATCTTAGTTTTCTGAATCTCCCAAACTAACAAATAAACTGATTCTACAAAGCAAGTCTATGGTGATACAGATAACATGTTCATGTATGTGAGATAAATTTCATGGTGCATCTGTCCCCCTAACTTATCCAAGATTCTGTAAAACATAACCCTCACCTCTTCCGAATGTGGTTTAAAATAGGGTTGTTACTGTGGTAGCCTGGGGAACACCTCACTACTTCTGAGAAGTTATGAGAAAACTCACTATTAATGAAGACTCATCTATGAAAAACAATATTTAAAGCTAAATGATGAGAAATAGTTAATGAAATCAACAAAGTCCTTAGCTAAAGTTCCCCTGAACTAGAAATGTTTCAGAAGGGTAAAAAAAAAAAAAAAAAAATAGTAGCCATCCTCATTACTTAAGAAATAGGTCACATTACAAGTATGCATTTATCTTTCCCTACGTAAAATTCTTCAACAGAGACCAAGGAGATTTCGAGTATTAGAATCTGAATTAAGTAAGTTGTAATCACAGCTTATTAACCCCACGGAGAAATATGGGCACATTCTAGCTGTAAAAGACTCACTAAAAATAATACTTAGAAATAAATGATTTGATGTTAAGGTTATAAATCCCATGGGAAATGCTTAAAGACACAGGAACTGACGGTCAAGCTTCGGTCTCAAAGGAGTTTCACCCCCAAGTTCTCCAAGGAAAAGTTAATGCATGAGGTTCCCAGAAGGACGCCCCATCCTCCCACTGCTCTGGAGCCTGGGGACAACATGGAAGGAGAGATTCAGAAACCACAGTGGAAGAGCGCAGACCGCGGACATCACCGCAGTCACCCCCAGTGCGGGCCACCGCTCATGCCAGCACATCCCGGGACAGCTGGGGCCACCAACACCGCAAGGTCACCGGGTAAGAGACGACTTTACATAATCTCCCGCCGCGCCGCTGGGGCACCTGCACGCCGGGGCGACAGTGCAGTCGCGGTCCCCTCCCAGTCGCTCCCACCCGGGGCGGTGCGGGGGCGGTGCGGGGACGGCGCGCGGGGCGACAAGGCAGGACGCCAGGGACTCGCGGGCGTCCGCAGCGCCTCACCCAGCCCGGGGTGGGGGACGGAGGGCGGGCTCCCAGCCCCCGGACGCCCCGCGCCGCCGCAGCCGCGGCGGGCGGGGCGGGCGACGCGGAGCGCGGCGACGGCGAGCTGGGCACAGGCCGGGGTCCCCGCGCTCCCCGCCGGCCGCAGGCTGCGAGCGCGCCCCTCGCGGCTCCGTCCGGGACCGCCCCGCGGCGCACCTGTCAGGCGCCTTACCTGAGTGGCTTTGTGGAATTGCTTCTTGAGCCCGGCCACCGACATGGTGCGGGGGGACGGGCGGGCGGCTGCGGCTGCGGGTGCGGGTGTCGGAAAGAGGCGGCGGCGGAGCCGGACAGGAGGGCCGAGCAGGGCGGCGCGCTCGCCGGGCCGCCGCTAGTCTTGGCGCCGCCGGGGCTGTGGGCGCGGGGGCGCGGAGCGGCGCGGGACGCGGGCTCGTGCGGAGAGACACCCTGACGTCAGGGGCGGGTGATGCGGCCTCTTAAAGGGGACGCGGGACGCCCCGCCCCGAGCGCGGGGCCGGCGGGCCAGGTGCTGCGGCAAGCGCTACCTGTGCACCTACCGCGGAGGTCAGGCTCAGCGGCGCCCGCGTGGACCCGCCGCCCGCTTGGAGCGCCAAGGGCGTTCCCTCGCCCCGGCAGTGCGGTTTGTGCCCCCGCGGACTGCGGACAGGTCGCTGCAGCTTGGCAGCCCAGGCATGGGCACAGCTCAGGTGACTCGCTGGGCTTCCAGGTAGCCGCAGTGGCACTGCCTGAAGCTGGCCCGTCGGCCCTTTGAGCCTGGCCTCTCTGCAGCCTGGAAAGGAGGCGTTTTGTCTGGGGTAATGAATAAGTCATAGCTCCTTCTCGCCTTGCGCCCACTTGGTCACAGAAAACATTTTCTGCCCTGGTTCCTGGTTTCAGTATCTCTTAAGCCTCCACAACGTTAGGGAAAACCAACAACGCGCACTCTTTTTTATTTTTTCCTTTAAATTTATATTTTATAATTTTATTTTATTTGGCCTCATGACGATTTAAGAAGAAGAAGAAATTTTAAACCTTAAAGCTGGCCAGGTAAATAGAATTGAATGTGCGATTTTACTACAGTAATAGCATTTTAATCCTCTGATTACACATACGGAAAAGCCGGAATATGAACTCGGCATTCACTTACGATAGTGGTTTTAGGATTTTCAATCTAAGCATTATGTATGAAAAAGCATACTAAATCATGAAAGTACTACATAAGTAACAATGTATATATAGGCTCGGCTAAAGCCAAATACTGATGCAATTAGATTAATTTGTAGGAGAGCAGCACCGCATGGCTTCTGTGTTCTTGGTGATTAGCCACTTCTCCTGGTTTTTCTTGGACTGAGAAGCCCATAAAGAAAGAACTTATAAGGCTGTCCCCACACGGGGACGGAAGCTGTGAGGAGAAGGCAGAGTGACAAGCCAGGATAAGTGGATGAATAAGAGAACCCACGGCAGAATAGGAGTGCTGGCAATACCTTTCATTACTTCCACAACCCCTGCTCCCTGCTACCCCAGACTCCATGGCTGACGTATATTTAATTTTTTGTCATTAAATGTCCATGAAGTAAGTTGCCTGTTTCATTCTTACAAAAAGCCTAACTGAAGTTTGGGAAGTCTCACAGAAGCAGTGAGCAGACTCACCCCAAGCCTGACAATGGGGGGGGGGGGATGGACAATGGGGGAGATGGTGGCTCCACAGAGGGACCATACTTACCCAAGCCTCTTCACCTGCATATTTCTTACCAGCTAGAGAGGCTGAAGAGTAAGCTCTGGGGATGCCTACGAGATTCTAACAGAATGCCAGACAGACATCAGACAGGAAAAGACAAAAGTCCTGCCAAAAAAGAGGTGGGACTCCTGATGCATCAGAGTTCAGGAAAACCTTTAAGGTGACTTTACTGAGGCCCTGTCAGGCAGCACATTTACTCACACCTACAAGGCCCACCATGGGGATTCCCAGATTCTTGACTTTAGGAAATTCTACAATTGTTTGCACTTCCTACATATGGAGGTGGGGTTTTAGATAAGAGAAACTTGGGGTTTGTTACAATGACTGCTTTTGTGCTCTACCAGTTCAGTGAAGCCTGCCTGCCCCCACCACACATGCGCGCCTGCACACAGACACACACACACACACACACACACACACACTCATGAAAAGAATGCATAAAATGCTAATGGTTGTGCTGGTGGAGCAGTTCTCGAACTTCAACGCAGATCAGAATCCCCTGGAGGACTTGTGAAAGCACAAATTCCCACATTCCTAGTTACCCGTTCGCTAATTTCTAACAAGCTCCCCTCCACTCTGGGGAATCACACCGAAAACCAGGGCGCTAGAGCAGAGACACTAGAAATGAACTTTTGTCTCCTCCCAAGTTTTAAAATGATTTCTCATTCCTTGTATGATAAAAAAAAAAAAAGCATTTTACAGCTCATTTTTCCTGTGTGCTCCCTGATCTGAACAATGGAACATTTTCATAGAAGACTGGGCCTTGGCGAAGTTCTTGAGAGAGAAAGCAACCACTCTCCAAAGCAAAGGGGCCTAGGGCTCAGGAGTTCCTGTCTTCAACTGTGGCGGGTGTGAAGAATCTCCTCAGGGCTCTGGATACTTACCTGAAACACACCAAATTAAATGAAAACAACTCTCTCTCTTTCCCTGGTCCTTCATCCACCAGCTTAGAACGCTTTTCCTGCTGTATATCAAAGGAACTACCTTGGCAGAAAAGACTTTAAATCCTTTTGAAGCTGTGGTTAATTCTGCCAGGTAGCCCCTGGATCTTGTATAAATCCACTATTTCTGTTGAAGCCACAGTGTATGCCTATAAAGACCTTTGAGATGTTACCTTTGAAAGAAACTGGTTGAGCTCCTCCTACTAGCAGGCAGCATGGGGGGGAGGCACTGGGGGAGGGTACGGGGAGATACCAAGATGCATATGGACGGTATCTTGGAAGGAGCTTTCAGTAGAGTAATTCCAGACATTTGCTGTGGCTTGAATGCAGAGGGATGAATGCTCCAGACATTGGAAAATCTCAAACGTGAGTGCCCTCTTTGGTTGCAAAGAAGCTGCGAGACAGGCTTTCCAGAGAAAGGCAGAAGCACAATGCAGGGAAAGGGGGAATCAAAGGTCAACAAGGAAGAACTTTGTTTCATAAAAGGTTGCTATCATTCAACCCGCTGCCCTCTCCTCCCCTGAGATCAAATCAATGTAAAATGGTAAATAAACCTAGATGGCTCGGGAAAGGTCCAATTAAATGAAACCCCCACAGCACCTCACTAATTGGACAGGAAGTTCATGGTCAGCAATAATTCCATCACATCATTTATGCACTACTTCTCCTTGCATTATGCCAAAGCTTCTGGCAAATACCAGACCTCTAGTTTGCACAGAGCTGCTGCATCCCAGGCGCCTTACAGCGGGCCCCTCCTTCCAAGATGGCAAGGCATAAGCCAAAGCTCTCCTCTTTTTCTCTTCAGCCCCTGACACCTCCCGTCCCGCCCACACAAGGGCAAACTGCTCCTGATTTTATGTGTAAGCTCACTGAGTGCAACGCGCATAACAAATCAAAGGCATTAAATCCTGCCCTGTTTTATTTTACAGATGAGAAAACAGAAGCAATGAAAAGAAGTGACTTCCTCGTCCATCAGTCACTTTTCAACTCCAGCCTCCAGCCTTAATTCAGGGCAGAGCCTCCAGTCAGTGTTAATAAATACTGATAAGAATGAAAAATAGAACACTGTATCACTGTCACCAATGCTGTATCCTTGCCACGTCGGGTCTGATGTTCAAGAGACTTCATGGGAAAACCCTGTGGAACAGCATGGATTGTGCAGGAACTGGACAGCTGTCTTGGTGTGAATAGCACTTAGCGTAAGATTTTGGGCCTTTGGAGGCTGCCAGTAGCATTACGCACCCGCCCCCCCATCAGCCTAGCTGGGACTAACAAGCCCTTTCCTGGAGCTGGGAAATCAAGAGAGGGCACCTTCATGGCCTGGCTTCCCAGTTTGTCACCTACACCCACACTACATCAATGGACGGAAAGAAGCACTGTCTCTCTCTCGCTCTTCTTTTTTTGGTCTCTTGGAGGTGGAATGCAAAGGCCTTTCTCCACCCCCCTTCCCCCCCCCCCACCGCCCCGGCCCCCTTTCCTTAGCCCTCTTCAAAGCACAGGGGCCTCTCCCTGCGAAACCTTCATTTGGCTAAACCCTGTTAACCCAACTTAAGAAAAGGAGGAGGGGATTTATCAGGTAGATGACTCACCTTCCTTTCTTCCACTGGGCCCCCTTTTTTGTCATTTACATCCCAGCTGGAAATGCTTCCAATTTCCCTCGAAAAATTCTGCCAAGTCCAGTGTCAGTCCTTTGAAGCCTCTCCCCAAACTTTGGACACCTTCATTGTCCATGAAGGACGGCCTCTCTTCATTGGTGGAATCCGGAATAACTGTGTGCCTCTGCATGAACTTGGTCTAACATGAATTATAGGGATTGAAATATAAGATTCCTAAGTCATTGAATACAGGGTCTTATCTTTGTTTTTACAACTCAGCAGATAAGCTAGCCATCCACTAGATATGAGCCAATGAAATTCTGAAAGCCTGATGAAATTTTAAAAACTAGATCCAGTGGAATGCCAAGAAGCCTGGAACTGGCTGAACTTCTCTCCATCTGTGCACTGTCCGGTGGTTATCATTGCTACCCCCCTGCTGTATCCCAGCCTGCATCTCCAGGTTGCTGTCAATTCTGAGAGTCCCTGAAGGCCTTCCCATAAATGCCCCTTTGTTCATTCAGCCGCTATTGCTACCCTAAGTGATCTATCCCCTCCCCACTCCCCCCAAAGCCCTATAATAATATTCTGATCCAGTTCCATTTCTTGTTCAGATCTAGCAACTCAAACACAGCAATTAAGCAACTGCAGTTCCTGCTAAGCTCTGCATTGGCCTTCCTTCTCCGACAAGAGTGGGCAGATTGAGTGGCAAGGAATTTAGTCCTTTAACAAGTGTCAATTCTCCCTGTAAGACATTGACATTCTGATTTACAAATCAGACCTTCGGTTTCCCTGACAGTATGTGTCAGGATTGTGCCAGGGCCTGAACCTCTTGGGCCCTTGGGAACTGGCAACTAAATGCTGGTAAATAAATGCCAAGCAACTAGACTCTGAGACAGCAGTGCCCACTCCTGAATGAGAACAACCTTAATTAAGTGCACATTGTGAGGGCATCCTTACCATTGGCTTTTTTTTTTTCTCTCCCTGGATGGATATTAGCATTAGAGATCCCCAAGGCATGCCGTTAACCCTGAACGTGGGATCTGGGTAGTCAGCCAGTTAAAGGTTTGTGTTAAAGAGGCGAGGTGCTATTTTAGTAGCTGGTTGACCATGCGGACAAAAGCTGCTCCTTAGTCACAGGATCCGTCCCACTCTGTCATCTCAAGAATACATTAATTTCATTCAGCAAACACGTATCAAAAATATGAAGAACAGGATGCCTGAGTGGTTCAGTCGATTAAGCTTCTGCTTTCGGCTCAGGTCATGATCCCGGGGTCCTGGGATCGAGTCCCGCATCAGGCTCTCTGCTCAGCGGGGAGCCTGCTTCTCCCTCTCCCTCTGCCTGCTGCTCCTTCTGCTTATGCTCTCTCTTTCTCCATCAGATAAATAAATAAAAAACTTTAGAAGTAAATTTTAAAAATATGAAGAACTCGGAGTACAGGCTTCCAAAGTTCTGTCAGCATCAGCTTTGCATATGAGAAAACGTATTCTTTCTATTTTTAATATATTTTCTATTATTTAGTATTTATTGTATTATATATATCTTAATAAGACAAAAGTATACTTTAAAAAGGATAGATAATTTACACATTTAAGTAAATCATCTACCTTTGGAGACTTTTTTTTTTTTTGGCCTTTTAAAAACTTGTTGGTGGGGCGCCTGGGTGGCTCAGTGGTTTAAGCCGCTGCCTTCGGCTCAGGTCATGATCTCGGGGTCCTGGGATCGAGTCCCGCATCGGGCTCTCTGCCCAGCAGGGAGCCTGCTTCCCTCTCTCTCTCTGTCTCTGCATGCCTCTCTGCCTACTTGTGATCTCTCTCTGTCAAATAAATAAATAAAATCTTTAAAAAAAAAAATAAAAAAAAAAATAAAAACTTGTTGGTGATTTTATTAAATGTGCACAACTTATATTGTCTCCAGCCCACACATGTAAACTTGACCTCAGTGACAGGTCAGATAGAAAGCACCATTTCATTTCAAACATTTAAGTTAACAGTAAAACACCACCACCTCAAGAATACTGATTTTCTCTCAAGATCCATTCACAGAAAGTTTGCCAAACATGGAATTCCTTAGAACAAAGATCTTGAATATGTTTTTAGTTTCCTGTAAATAGAGTTGAGTTAAATGGTGGAAGGGGTTGTTAGCAGCAACTTTTAAGGTGTCCTTAATTCTGAAGGTGAACTACACAGGGGAGGAAATCCCATCACAGCCCCCAAGCATAAGATCACTGAACACAAGTAATAGTAAGGAAACTCTTTGCTCTGTCAATGCAGAACTGACTGTAGAGAGGTCATGGGAGGACCAAAGACAGATGTCCCCTTGCACTCCTTCTGTCCCCTTGCCCCCGCTACACACACATATCTACCATGAGAAATCTTGAGATGAAGGAAGAATCTGTTATTAGGTCAAGGGACAGCAAGGTATCTGATCAAATTTTTTTAAAGATTTTATTTATTTATTAAAGTGAGAGAGACAGAGAGCACAAGTACAGACAGCAGCAGGCAGAGGGAGAAGGAGAAGCCCCAGTGGGGAGGCCGATGCAGGGCTCGAACCCAGGACCCTGGGATCAGGACCTGAGCCAAAGGCAGACGCTTAATGACTGAGCTACCCAGGTGCCCCTGATTAGCCCTTTTTTTTTTTTTTTTTTTTGGCCAGGGAGATCCAGATACATCCAAGAAAAAAGGGGAAGGAGCCACTTAAATGGCTGATGAGTCATCATGGGCATTTAAAGACTCACTGAGCCCTGTCACTGAAGGATGCAGGAGGAAGGGAAGAAAGGCCAAATGGAGAAGTCAGCTGGTAAGAGACGAGGTCTCCTCCCCTAGATAAAGTAGTGGTGGGAAAGTGTGGAGGCATGAAGCCATGATCAATGAGGAGGGGAAGTTCTGGCAGCAGTGGAAGCGAGGGAGATGCCTGATGGCCATATCCTCGGACTGTGAGCACACAGCATTGAGAGCCTCACCCCATCTGGCTATTTCACCACTTGTCCAGCCTGGGTTCCCCAGCAGCCCTTGCAGTACCCTGATACCCTCATTCTCTGTGCTCCAAGTCAGTGCCCTGTATGTTCCTGCCTCTGACCAGTTCTTTGCATGCACTCTTCTCTGTCCCAGGAGTGCACATCATTCAGATATCAAATGAAAAGACTTCCCTGACCTCCCAGCAGGCCCAGATCTTTAGAACTAAGTACCCCTCTCCTCAGACACACCTCATATGGCTGTGATTTGCACGTATTTGTGTGATCTTTGTGTCTGTCTCCTCCCTTCCCACACTAATCTGCAAACCCCAGGAGGGCATCTCTGTCTGGACTGGGCACCACTGCGTGTCCAGCATATTACTGAGGGCCTAGCATATATGAGGCTCTCCACAGGGCATTTCATGAGTGAATGAATGAGCAAATGAATGAATGAATGATGACTGGGTAGAGAAGTTTTGGGAAATTTGGTAAGACGAAAAAAAAATTAATGTGTTTCTGAGGAACAGGGATGGCCTGGTTCCGTGCGCCCCACTAAACATGAGGTGGGTCCCATATATCAACAAGAAGGCGGCTTCATGGCCAGCCCGTGAAGCCTGATGAACGTGTGAGTACGCACACAATAAAAAAGAAAATGTGTGTGAGAGAATTTCAATCTAAAATGGAGCAGAGGGGGGCGCCTGGGTGGCTCAGTGGGTTAAGCTCTGCCTTAGGCTCAGGTCAGGGTCCTGGGATGGAGAGAGCCCCCACATCAGGCTCTCTGCTGGGCAGGGAGCCTGCTTCCTGCCCCCGGTCCCTCTGCCTGCCTCTTTGCCTACTTGTAGTCTCTCTCTGTGTCAAATAAATAAACAAAATCTTAAAAAAAAACAACAACAACAAAAAAAAAAACCTTAAAAATGGAACCAGAGGATATAAAATGGAAAATCTCATCCATGTGTTAGGGAAAGAAAATTTAAGGACTGAGAGACTGATTTCCCATAAAAGTCTGATTTATGGAAAATTGATCATGTTGGAATGTTCTGAAATGGTAGGGAGTTGCTTGGGGAATTGCCTCGTATCGACCTTGGGAAGTTTTGTTTATGGTTTCCAGAGGCATGAACAAGCAATCACCCAGGGCAGTCTGGTCTCACAAAACTGGATGAATTGAATTTTCCCTGCATGCCTGGCTTGGTTTTGTCTGGTTGGAGAATTTTTCAGAGCTAGTCTCCATTTGTTTTTTATTTTGATAGACTAACTGAACTCACCCATCTTTACATCCTCTGTCCATAAATGCAGCCTATCCCAAACCCTCAACGGACTTGCCTGTAATTGGCTACAGTCTATGGGTTGGGAATTGTAATTCCTCTCCTATTTCTGAATAATTCATCTCTTTGACAATTTTGAGCTTGCCTCGGTTTACCTCTTCTTTTAGGTGGACATGTGTTAGGAACCCAAGGAAGAGAGGAATCCTGATGAAAAGTCTTCATGGGGGTGAGGGTAGGGTGAGACAAGTATCCTAAAATTAACTTTCAGTCCGTCTCAAATCTCATCACTCAGGGCATCTCAGGATAGAACAACAGGTGAACATTAAAGCCCGAGCCCAGACACAGAAGAAAAAAACTTTCAAATGCAGAATGAAAATGAGAAAAGAACCTAAAACCAGTAAGACATGACAGGACTTTCAGGTGTTCCAGCATGCGGGAAGGACATTTATGATAGTACAACCTACGGTCATCTGCACATGACACAAAGCCCCCACCCTCTCAAGACTTCTTCTGAGGGTGCCCCTATTACTTTTCCCCCCTGCAGATCTTCCCCAAAATGTAGCCTCCCAACTAGCAGCAACGCCTGAGAATTTGTTGGATCAGCAATTTATCAACACCCTATCTCTGACCTGCTGGTTGAGCCTCTCTGGTTAACCAGCCCTCCCGGTTGTTGCCATGCTCCAGGTGGAGCGCTGGCTTCCCTCCAGCTGCAGTGGGAGTGTGGAGAGGGCTGGGAGTCTTGGGAATTCCCCTTAGGCCAGGAGGCACGGACAACCACCCAGAAATTTCCCCTTTTAGAAGCGCATTGCGTCCTCCCAATGGGCAGGTTATTTTCACTTCGATTCTATAAGGAAAACAATGGAGGCAAAGTTATTAAGCAGTTTGGTAGAGATTTGGGGCCTTTACAAGTTTGCTAGGGCTGCTATAACAAATGACTCCCAAGTGGGTAGCTTGAAACAACAGAAATCTACTCTTTCTCAGTTCTAGAGGCTTGGCAGCCTGACTCAAGGAGTCAGCAGGGTTTGGTCCTCCTGAGGGCTGGGAGGGAGAATCTGCTCTGGGACCACCATCGACTGCTGGTGACAGCCAGCAATCCTTGGCCTCTAGTGGTTCATGCCTCCCACAGTGTTTTCCAGACTGTGTGAGTCTGTGTCGAAATTTTGCCCTGATAAGGACACCAGTCATATTGTTACGCTCCCACTCTATTCCTGTAGGGTCTCATTTAATTGAGCTCATTGCATCTGCAACAAACCTATTTCTAAGTAAAGACACATTGTGAGGTACTGGAGGGTCAGGATTTCCACAGTGTGGAGGGACCCCCCCCCCCCCGACTCAGGAATCATCGTGAAAACACTCCTCCATCCTCAGCATTCTTCCCTTCCCCTGTGGCAGGAACAGGGGAACTTGGCAGATTTCCTCATGTAATGCCACTGGCAGAGGAACTCACGGAGTGGGCTCCCTTACTCCCCTCACAGAGTGTGTCCCCAACACAGTGATGTTTCCAAACAACAACAAGGTATTTTTTGGACCCTTCTTTCCCATTCCATATCTGGTACACGTAAACACAACAGTTTCCTCCTTTCCCTTGGATTAATATCTACCTATTTAAAGACAGAGCTTAAAGAGGACATAATATCCATCATCCATCCCACATGGCTCTGTGCTCTTTCTGGCTGTAGTGTGTAAAACAACCAAGCCAGGTAGCAGGGGAGACTCTTCAGACCTAGAGGCAGGAATTCTAAATTTAGAAGACTATAAATTCAGAACCACGCTGGAGTTCTGAATAAGCCTTTTGTTCTCACAGATGTCCCCCCTCTGCCCCCCAAAATCTGGAGCTGTTTGTCGTCCACTTACGGGCAACTCAGACCTTTAGGCATTAACCAAACAGGAAGGGAGATGGAGTTTGTGACTCAGTACCTGCTAGCTTACCGGCCTTCTGGAAGCTCTCTTAGCCAGAGGTGCACCTTGTACTTCAGCGATGTCTGTTTAAGAAGGTGGAGGGATGGGGTATCAAGGTGCTGGCATTAAGAGGGCTCATGTGGTGATGAGCACTGGCAATTAAATGCAATTAATGAATCACTGAACACTACATCAAAAACTAGTAATGTACTATATGTTGGCTAATTGAACATAATTAAAAAAAAAAAAAAAAGAATTGTGCTAGCCAAGGGGCATTTGGGTGGCTCAACCTGTTCAGTATCCAACTCTTGGTTTAGGCTCGGGTCATGATCTCAGGGTCCTGGGATGGAGCCCCACACTGGGCTCCCTGCTTAGCTGGGAGTCTGCTTGTCTCCCTCTCCCTCTGCCTCTCCCTCCCTCTCATTCTCTCTCCTCTCTCTCAAATAAATAAATAAATAAAAAGGAATTGTGATAGCCAAAAAATGATGGAGGATTCAGATCTATATTTTATCTTGAAAGTCTTTTAAGCACAAGTAAACATTGAGAGAGCTACACTGGACAATATTTTAAAGCTCCAGATATTTTCACGAATTCAATTAAAATGCTGAAGAAGCTAAATGAGAAGATCAACCCCCAAATAATTATCACTTCTAATTTCTTCCATTCCATTGAACATAAACAATCATCAAATTTTCAGTTAGATTCAGGGAGAGGCATTGATATGTCTCCCGTAATCAAATCATTCTCTGTCATTTAGCTTCCATTTGTCTAATATTTTGTATTATGTAAACAACCAAATATGAACTTTCAAAACTTTTCAAACCTCTTTTAATACTTTGAAAATGATCATTCTGGTTGGTTATTACAAGGATGCTAAAAGATTAATTTATCTCACCATACTTTATAGAGACAAGTTATTTAAAAACTCTTTATCTGGCATAAACTATTCAAGATGAATGTTAGCTATTTAAGGGCGCCTGGGTGGCTCAGTGGTTTGGGCCGCTGCCTTCGGCTCGGGTCGTGATCTCGGGGTCCTGGGATCGGGTCCCGCGTCGGGCTCTCTGCTCGGCGGGGAGCCTGCTTCCCTCTCAGCCTCTCTGCCTGCTTGTATCTCTCTCTGTCAAGTAAATAAATGAAATCTTAAAAAAAAAAAAAAAAAAAAAAAAAGAAACATTTCCAAAACAAACCCAAGACCCAAAAGGAAAATGTACAAAGAATGTGAGCTCACTGAAGTTATATAAAGAATCCTTGTGTGTATGAAAAAAAAAAAAAAAACAGTTTCTGGGGCACCTTGGTGGCTCTGCCTTCAGCTCAGATCATGATCTCAGGGTCCTGAGATCGAGCCCCGCATCGGGCTCTCTGCTCAGCAGGGAGCCTGCTTCCCCCTCTCTCTCTGCCTGCCTCTCTGCCTGCTTGTGATCTCTCTCTCTTTGTCAAATAAATAAATAAAATCTTTTTTAAAAATTAAAAAAAAACAGTTTCACAAGAAATGGTATTAAAATAATTCCAATTTCACTACATTGGCCAAGATTTTTTAAATATTATTTACTTTGATGAAGACATTGTGAAACAAATGTCCTATACACTTCCTTATGTCAACTTACTAACTTATAAATTGTACCCTTAACTTTATATCCAAAAAGCATCTTACTTAAATAGAAACTCGGGCAATTAGCCACTGGGAAAATGCAAATCAATAATATAATAACACTTCAAACCCACTAGTATGGCCATTATCAAAAGACACAAGCAACTGTTTGGAGACAGAGTGGATTACTGGTTTCCTTGGGCTGGAGGTGGGAGGCAGATAGAGGAATTGGGACTGATGGCTAAAGAGAAGGGTTTCGTTTAGAGGTAATAAAAAAGCTCTAAAGAAAACTGGTGAAGGATACACAACTGGGTCTAAGTCCTGGATTTGCCATTTTGTGGTTATAGGATTAGCTCTCCCACTCACAATGTTCTCTGAAATGGTCCTGGATTGCTTCCTCCCAACCCCATTCCCTCTCCAGTTCTCATCTCCAAATAAAATTCTCAACACCCAGCCTGCTGTCTCCTTTCGTGGTTCTTTTCCCTCTCCCCTATTCTTTTGTCATTCCCAGAATCCAGTTTGTGGATTCCCAGTACCTGAGCATAGAGACCTAGGAACTGAGCAAGTGCAGACAGAACTCCCCTTAAAGAGGATGGAAAAAAGCCAGCAAAGAAAATCCCCACAAGCTAGCAAGGTCCAGGAAGGCTATAAGCACTCAACATGATTTAATGTAGAGTCCAGTTTCCAAAAGAGAGTCAGGAGGTTCATATCATTCTTTTAGTCTGGGTACCCTTCCTGCCCTCTTCTTGTCTCTCTTCCCCTTCTAGCTCCTGTCCATTGAAATCAGCCTGCCTTCAGGCGATATACACGAATGCCTTCCCATATCAGCTTAGTGGGGGAAGAGTCCAACTTCTCATGCCCAGCCACTCTCAGCGTTCTTAGGGCAGCCAGTAGGAAGGCAGGGCAAGGTATGAGTCAAGGTCAAAACACACATTCTAAAGCAGCAGCTAGTAAGAATCAATCAACATAAAATATTAATAGCTACCATTTGAGCATCTTTCTGTGTATGACATTTTATAGACATTACCTCATTGAAGCTTCATACACCTGTATGCTGTAGGGATTCTTAGGCCCATTTTATGGAAGAGGACACGGCAATTTGAACAGAGCCAATAATTTTGCCCAAGGTTGCAATTTGGAAAGAAGAGGAAGAATTCAAACCTACGTCAACAATGTGTGTCTAGCTCTGTGTGTCTCTGAGGGCTCTTCTTCCACCAACTTTGCTTCTGCCCCAGAACACAGGCTTGACTTCCAGACCAATGTCCAGGACACGAAGCAACTGGAAAATGCAATGTTTTCAGGGGCTAAACAGATAAAGTACAAGAATGAAGCTCTCTTGTGCTTTGGATGATGAAGATTAGAATCTGAGGAAGGTCAAGTTGGGTAGCCCCATATGTCCTTTAGGAGATTTTCACTTGACCTTTCTTAAAGATAGGCTTTTGCGAAGAGCAGACAGTTGCTGATGTGGACTGAGCCATCCTCTCCATACGGATTCGATTCCCCCCCACCCAAGTTTGTCTAGGCCATAGCAGGGACCATTTCCAGATGTCATCTTTTTCCAGCCCACATTCCTTGGTCCCTGTTATAGATGATTCTCCAGTAGTAATTTATTTTTCTTTTCTGAACATTTGGGCTGCTTTCAGTTTAGAGCTATTATGCCTAATGCCACTGAGAACATTCTTGTCTGTGGCGCTCCTGGCACTCCTGTACAAACATACCTGTTGAGTATTTGCCCAGAAATAGAATTGTTCAATCACAGTAGAATTGCTCATACACATAGGGTATGCTCAATTTTATTAAATAATGCCAGATCGTTTTACCAAATGGTTGTACCAATTTATGCATTTACCAGTGGCATTTGATAGCTTCCTCTGTTCCACATCCTCACTGGAACTTACTATGGTTAATCCTTTTAACTAGCTGTCCTGGTCAATACATAGGGGCATCTCATGATTTTAATTTGCATTCCCTGTATTATTAATGAAGTTGTGAGCATCTTTTTATATTTTTATTGGTCACTGGAATATTCTCTTTCATGAAATATTGTCTAGATCTATTGCCCATGATGGATTGTCTTATTTTTATTGATTTACAGACAATCTTAATATGTTCTAGAATCAATCCTTTTGTCAGTTGTGTATGTCACAGGTAATTTTTCTCTGTTCCATTAGTCTATTTGTCTTTGTTCAAAAATTAGATTGGCCTGAAACTGTCCTTTTTCATAGTGTCCTTGTCAGGTATGGGTATCAGGGTTACACTACTATCATAAATGATGTTCAGTATGTTCCCCTTTGTCCTCACCTCTGAAAGAGTTTATATAATATTAGTGATCATTCTTTCTTAAATGATTGGTGGAATCATACTAGGGTCACAAGGCCCAAAGTTTTCCTTCTGGGAAGTTTTGGGTTTTTTTGTTTTTTTTTTTTTGTTTTTTTGTTTTTTTTAAAGATTTTATTTATTTATTTGACAGAGAGAAATCACAAGAGAGGCAGGCAGAGAGAGAGGAAAGGAAGCAGGCTCTCTGCTGAGAGAGAGCCCGATGTGGGGCTCGATCCCAGGACCCTGAGATCATGACCTGAGCCGAAGGCAGTGGCTCAACCCACTGAGCCACCCAGGTGCCCCCCTTTCTGGGAAGTTTTAAATGATAGAGTTGGTATATCCAATATTTACAGAACGATTTCTTTTATATCAGATTTACTGTTTTCTTCAGAATTTGTAAATTTCATCTCCATTTTTATAAAAATTTTATTTATTTATCTTTTGAGAGAGAGAGAGAATGCAAGTGCGGGGAGGGAGAGGGACAAGCACACTCTGCACTCGGTATGGAGCCCAAAACGGGGCTTGATCTCATGACCATGAAATCATGACCCTAAGATCATGACTGAGCTAAAAATCAAGAGTCAGATGCTTAACTGAGCCACCCAGGTGCCCCAATTTTTTTTTAAACATTTCATTTATTTATTTGACAGACAGAGATCACAAGTAGGCAGAGAGACAGGCAGAGAGAGAGGAGGGGAAGCAGGCTCCCTGCTGAGCAGAGAGCCCGATGCGGGGCTCGATGCAGGGCTCGATCCCAGGACCCTGGGATCATGACCTGAGCTGAAGGCAGAGGCTTTAACCCACTGAGCCACCCAGGTGCCCCAATTTTATCTACATATTTAAATATACTGACATCATGTGGGTCCCTATATTCCATATATTTAATGTTGATAAGATTTCTTTTTAAGATTTTATTTATTTATTTGACAGAGAGAGAGAGAGCACAAGCAGGAGTGGAGAGGCAGAAGAAGGCTCCCTGCTAAGCAGGAAGCCCCATGGGGTCTTGATTCCAAGACACCAGAGGTCATGACCAGAGCCAAAGGCAGCGGCCCAACCGACTGAGCCACCCAGGTGCCCCAGTAAATTCTGTAATGATGTTGCTTTCTTCATTCCTGACATTGGTTTTGGTCATCTTTTCTCTCTCACCCCCCTCTTTTTTTTCCCCCTTAATCTGAGCAGTAGTTTTCCAGAGTTTCTCCAAAGAAACAATTTTTGGCTTATTGATTTGTTCTATTACATTAATTTTATTTAATCTTATCCTTATTCTTTCCTTCCTTCTATTTTAAGGTGGTAATTGTTTTCTAACTTCATGTCGTAAATGGCTAGCTCTTTGATATCCAGCTATCCTCATTTACAGAATTACAAATTTCCCTTTAAGTATGGTTTTAACTGTATCCCACAGATTTCAATATGTACTAATTATTCTGTCCAAACTATTTTCTAATTCCTGTTATAATTTCTGCCTTGACCCATGGGTGATTTAGAAATGTATGGCACCATTTTATAAATCTCTCTTTATAATTGATTTCTAGCTTAATTCCATGGCAGACTCAAAACAGACTTTGTTTCATTGGAGTCTTTTGAAATTGTTCATCTACGTCAGGTTTCAGAATACAGTCAATTTTTGTAAATGTGCTATGTGGTTTTGAAAATTATTGTACATTCTGCTACATACATACATACATCCTCCGTGTATGTCTACTAGTTGTTTGCTAACTAGGCTGCTAAATCTTCTGCGTCCTTTTTGATTTTTGTCTCCCTTACCAATAACTGAAAATGTTGTATTAAAACTTCCTATTATGAATATGAATATCTATTTCTTTAGCACTTTATTTAAGGCTATATTATTAGGGGCATATAATTTAGCTTTATTATATACTTCTTATGAGTAAAATCCTTTATTCCATTAATTATGTCCTTTATTTTAAATTCTTTAATGCTTTTTTAAATGAAAAATGCTTTATCTGATATTAAAATAGAAAAAATGACTATTCTACATTAGCTTTCTTCTGGTTAGTCTTTGAACTTCAACCTTTTTGTCATCTCATGTTTTGGGTGTATCTTTTATAAAGCTTATATATTTTTAATCTAGTCTGAAATTTCTTTTATCTTAATTTGATCACAGTCTATTTACATGTATGTAATTTCTGTTGTATCTGGTTTAAAACTATAATTTTACTCTATGTCCTCTATTTGTTCCACCTGCTTTATCTTCCTCTTTTCTGATTTTCTTAACTCGATTCAATTGACTTGGTATTTGTTATTACATTTTTGCCTATAAGTTTCAAGGTTATAAGCCTTTTTACTATTCTTTTTAATGGTTACCTGTAAGTTTAAAACATGCTTTCTTGACTTACTAGCATGCAATATTCATCAGCACTATTGCCTTCCTCTTGGACAAAGCAACAACTAGAATACTTCAATGCCATCTACCAGCCTCCAGACTTAGGTCTAGAAGACATTTTTATTATTGTTTTATACAGCTGGTATTCATTCAGATTTATTCATAAAGTCCCTCTCTATTGCTCTTCCTTTCTCCCTGCTTCTCCTGCCCTCCATCTGGGAACATTTTTATTCTGCCTAAAAAATATCCTTTGGAATTTTCTTATGATTAGGTATAGTGGTGATAAATTCTCTATGTTTTGTTCATCCGAAAATGTTCATTTCACTTACATTCTCTAAGGATGAAAATAGAATTTTAAGTTGGCAGTTATCTTCTTTCACTACTTTATTACAGTTTTTCATTTTCCTCTGGCTCCCTTTATTTCTTATATAAAGTCAGCCCACAGTCTAATTTGTGTAATGTAAGGTAATATATCTTCATCATCCCCACCCCTGGCTGCTTTTAAGATTTTTCTCTTTGTCATTTCTTTTCAGCAGTTTAACTGCGATGAGCATAGGTAAGAAGTTCCTTTTATTTATCATATTTATAGTTTGTAGGACTTCCTAATCTGTGCCTTGATATTTTCACCAGTGTTATAAATTTCTTAGTCATTACGTCTTCAATTATTCCTTCTATGACATTCTTTCGGGAACCACACTTACTAGTATCTTAGAACTTTTCACTGTATTCTCTATGTATTTTATTTTCTTCATATTTTTCTTACTTTTGTCTTTCTGTGCTTCATTTTTGTTTGTCTTTCAGTAGCCATGTGCTCTAATTTTCATTTTTTAGTTGTTTGAGCTAGTATATAAAAATATAATTGACTTTCTGTGTACTGAGCTTTTATTCAATGACCTTAATACATTTATTTATTAATTATAATAATTTACCTAAAGATTCTTTTGGATTTTCTTCAAGAATGCAAACATACAGTGTGTAACTGGTGGTTACTTCTCCCTTTCCAATGTTTTATTTCTTTTTCTTGATTTAACTGCCTTGACCAGAACATTCAGTGAATTGGTGATGGTAAGTGGAGGCATCCTTTTTTTTCCCCTAATCTTAGGGGAAAATTTGTAATATTTCCTCATGAAGTATTATATTTTCTTATTCTTACTTTGTAGGTAACTTTTTTTAAGATTTTTTTTAAAGATTTTATTTATTTATTTGACAGAGAGAGCTCACAAGTAGACAGAGAGGCAGGTAGAGAGAGAGGAGGCAAGCAGGCTCCCTGTTGGGCAGAGAGCCCGACGTGGGGCTCCATCCCAGGACCCTGGGATCATGACCCGAGCTGAAAGCAGAGGCTTTAACCCACTGAGCCACCCAGGCGCCCCTTAAGATTTTTTTTATTTATTCATTTGACAGACAGAGATCACAAGCAGGCAGAGAGGTAGGCAGAGAGAGAGGAAGGAAAGCAGGCTCCCTGCTGAGCAGAGAGCCAGACAAGGCAGGGCTTGATCCCAGGGCCCTGAGATCATGACCTGAGTCTAAGGCAGAGGATTTAACCCACGGAGCCACTCAGGCACCCCGGTAACTTTTATTCTATTTTTAAAATTCCCATCTTTTGCCAGTTTGTTAAGAGTTTATTATGAACATGATTGAATTCTATCAAAATATTTTGACTAACATCTATTGAAACAATCATTTTTTCCTTTATTCTGAGGTGACTGATTTTCAAATATCTAAATAAACTTCCATTCCTGGGAAACAAACAACTTGGTCATATTGTGTATATATTTTCTGCGTATTGATGGATTAGATTTACTAATATTTTATTTTGGATTTTTGCATCCTTTTTCCTAAGAGTAACTGGCCTATCATTTTCCTTTCTCGTAATATCCTTCCCAGGATTTTTATTTGATTCCTTCAGACATTCAAAGGCATAACATTCTAGAATCATCTTGGCCCAATTTCAGGACTAGGGATGATTCCAAACTGACTGCATTTCCTGAGGGCACCAGGCTGATCCCTTTTTGTCCCTATTTCTAGGTGGTGACCTTCTAAACATCAACCCAAAACATGGATTTACCCACGACCATCACTCTGGCAAGCCTTCAGCCTTCGTCTTCCTCAGCTTTGGAAGCTTTAAAAAGTATTACTTAGCTCTCAGCCTATTAGCCACCTTTTCTAAAATTTGCAAAGCTCCCCAAGGAAAAGCAGCTCCCAAAACCATGTTCACCTCTCCAGATTTCCATCATTTCCCAGGATTATAGTTTGGCAATTTTTCATTGCCTTGAGTCTCCATCACCTTGAGGAGGATTCATAAAAATATCTTGATCAATTTATCATGATGAGCACTGTGTAATGTATAGAATTATTGAATCATTATATTGGACACATGAAACCAATATAGCACTGCATATTAATTATACTTGGATTTTAAAAAAAATTTTGTTCAGTAATACTAGTTGAGCTTGCTTTAGCAAATGTTTGACCCAATTTTTTTGTGCATCATCACTGGAATCAAATGCCCCAGGCTGTTTTTAAGTAATTCAGTGATTGAATACAAATAAGGTTCTAAGATTTACTGGTGGTCACCAAAATGGTCACTTCACAAAGAAAGAAGTGCTTTTCTCTTGCATAATGCAAGAGGAAGTCAGATTCAAAGCAAAGTTTAAAAAAAAATAAAATGTCATTGACTATAGGACTGAAAAAGAATTTAAGTTCTCTACAGAATAATTTTATTCATGAAGCAGTTTTCTTAATGGATAAATCAGTTTCTTCACTACTGAAGAAGAGTCAGGAAGTGTGTGTGTTAATAGCACCTAGAGACAACATTAAAGATTTAGAATTTTTTTTAAAAAAGACATTGGATTGACATTGATGTAGGCACAACGTAACTACAATGGGATTGAATGATTAAGCTTACTACCATTAATACTATCATTAAAATAATCAATCCCTTAATGTGTCCACATTAGCCTGGTGGACACTGGCTCTCAACCCACTCTTTTGTTTAAAAAAAAAAAAAAGTTAACGGATCCGACTCAGAGTAAGAACATCCCCTACCTCATTCTCAGCCAGGAAAAAATAGAGAATAGAGCTGGCAAATAACCACCTGCAATGAAATGCCCTTTTGTTTGGATGTATTTATTTCTTAATGTACTTACTTCTGCAACTCCAGACAGGTGTTTCCTTTTAAGAAGATGTTCTCTAAAAAGAGGAGACAACTACCAGTCCGTGTGCAAATGCAGAGTGTGAAAATAAGCTTCCAAGAAATCGCGTGGGAAGACTCCCTGACTGGCGTCTACACTGGACGAGATTCGCCTCCGTTGCTGCGGAGGAGCAGAGAGACAAGGTTGTCGCAGCGTAATAAATACATTCGTAGAAAACATCACCAAACCCTTCCCAATCTCAAGAGTCAAAAACGAGGCTTTAAAACAATATTATGAACGACACAGGAAGTAAGGAAACAAAGCACACAGTATCTTGGAAGAGAGCAACACGATGACTGACCTCCCCCTGTTGCCTCAGGTTGTGACTGATGGGGTCCATGATCAAAGGAGGGAGACTGATACAAAGCGAAGGTCAAGCAAAGCTTTATTTGGCACCAAGCATCGAGAATCAAACCGACTGGTCCGGGCAGCCTCTTACAGACAGAGCGACCCCTCCCAGCCTCACAGACTAACTTTTATAGAGCAAAGGCCATAGGGTGGAGCCTGGCCCCACACACAGGTGGCCAATGAGATTGTAACACACAGAGAAAGTTGCCAAGTCATGCTAGGTCACACAGGGTGGCCAACTGAATTACAATTCACCCTACAGTAGCTATTTGAACTAGCCTATCATCTTGGTCAGAATTGGCACCCAAAAGGTGCCCAAAAGGCAGGGCCCACATTCTTGAGGCAGATAGTGATTGGATGTCTCCACCTGGCCTGACTCATCCTTGCATTCGGGCTCTGTTATCTCCACCTGACCTGACCCGCCCTTGTATTTGGGCTCTGTTATCAGGGACTGGTCGACCATATTTTACTTCATAAACAACAAAATGGCTTTCTAATCCGAGATGGAATCGCTCTGGCTAATTAGGCCCTCCCAGTGACAACAACCGCGTTTGCATTTCCACAGAGGTCTAACACTAGGGATACAAAGATCTGTTCCACGCAGGGACCAACACAGACAAATCATATCTTAAGAGGTAGTTGGGGGAGCGTAGGCATTAATCTCTTCCCTCGTGTTTTATCATCAGTGTCAGTGAACATTTACGGAGTTCTCAGAAAGCGTTTAGCCGTGCGTGCAAACGCTTGTGGTAAAAAAAGACGGAGACGATTCAGTCCTTTCCCCCAGGACATTCCATTGGAAAAGAGGAAGATGTATGTTCTCTTTCTGCAGGCAGACATCACTTTTATTTTTCTTTCCCCAACATGGGGATTCTTAGCATCTACCTCTAAATGAAGATTAAATGGATGGGATTTAAATGTGTTTTTGCAGAAATGGGGAAGAAAGCCAGCTCAAGGACTGTGTACAAAGATGTTCCAACTAAATGGAATTGTGAAGACATTGCTGCAGAACAAGATCCACGTGCAACCTGGGTCCACGAAATCAGAACCCAGGAGGCAGGCCCAGTCACATCTATGAGCAGATAGGCGCTTTCCCTCTCTTCCTGAAGGACAAGACCCTCTCCGATTATCTTTTATTTTTAGAGACCCACGAGTTCAGAAAAACATTTCTCGGGGCACCTGGGTGGCTCAGTGGGTTAAAGCCTCTGCCTTCGGCTCAGGTCATGATCCCAGGGTCCTGGGATCCAGCCCTGCATCGGGTTCTCTGCTCAGTGGGAAGCCTGCTTCCTCCTCTCTCTGCCTACTTCTCCGCCTACTTGTGACCTCTGTCTATCAAATAAATAAATAAAATCTTAAAAAAAAAAAAAAGAAAAACATTTCTCTACATAAGAAAGGCTACTGGCAAGTCTGATAATAAATGGTAATCAAGCCGCAGTGTGGGAAGTACAGAGAGCAGAGCAACTGGGGCGGATCCAGGGTTCATGGAATCTAAAACGGAAACAATTACGGAGCCCTCTTTAAGAAAAAAATGCAAAAGTGGGATGTGTGACTTAGTCAGTTAAGCCTCTGCCTTTAGCTCCCTCATGATTCCAGGGTCTTGGGATCAAGTCCCGCCTTGGACTCCTTGCTCAGCAGGGAGTCTGCTTCTCCCTCTGCCTGCTTCTTCCCCTGCTTGAGTTCCCTATCTCTCTCTATCAAATAAATAAATAATCTTTAAAAAAAAGAAAAGAAAAAATACAAAATGATGAACCAATATTAAGGAGAGGGCCTTTGAGCGCCAGCGTCCTGCCTCTTGAGATTCCTTATCTTTAAAATACAGGTACCTCGGTTGTGTGTCTCAAGAGCGCAGGCTCTCCTCAGTCCCTGGTGATGGTTCCCTGTAGGGGAAAATGGCCTTCTGATATTCCAAGAATAGCCAGAAATCTGGAATTTTGTGGGAAATTTCCCCCATTTTTAAGTATTGACAAGAACATTTTTAAAAATTTTAAAATTAAAGAATTTTTTTAAAAACCCTCTGTCAGACTCAGCCTTTGGTCGTCACACTGGCAAGACTGGAGCTGGAGTGAGGCAGTAACTGAGATACAAGGAAGACTGTTGCCCCAATTATTCAGCTGCACCCCCAGACGTATGCCTGGGGTGGGGGGGGGCACTGACTTAACTGGAGTCGTGGCTCTCATAGAAGCCACGCACTTGGAAGGATTCAGGATGACGAGCTTGAGAAGAGGGTACACACATAAAGAAAATGTGAGAACAGAGCAGCAGAAGGGGGTGACAGATTGAATGTAGGAGGAGAAAGAAAAACTACTTCCAGACCCCTTCCTTTGGAAACAGCTAGGAGTGTGGCCCCTCATACAGGGGTTTGATTGCTGGGAAGGCTTTAAGGCAGCTTTTCTGATGGTGTGGTACACAGACTGTCTGATTCTAGAATCCCTGCAAGGATGCCACAGGTATCTGGGCCCAATCCCAGAGTCTCGTGCGTAAGTTCCTGTGAGCAGGGCCCAGGAATGCTCACTTGAACCAGCACCAGGTGATTCATGGGCAACAAGACATTTGAGAAACACCAGAGAGATCCTTTAAAAAAACAAAAACAAAAAACTGGACAAGAGCCGATGGGAATGGATGCACAGAGAAGTTTCCAGAATTCTAGTTATCTGAATTGGGACTTCTAGAATGTATTAGTAAGTGGTTCTCCAATAATTTGTTGCCTTCTTCCTGTCCTGCACACTTGGAATGCTGAACCTGAATGGTTCTCCAAGCTGCTGCACTGAACGACCACTGACAACTTCCTCCTGGATGTCTTTGCTGACACATTGCAACCTCAGCTGTATTTTGTTGATGCTTAACAGATGAAGTGTTTCGAAAAAAACCCAAGGTCTGCTTTGCTTGCCAAGGACAATGTTAATACCTGGGCTGCATATGAACACATTCTTCATTAGGCTAATTGTGTACGTCTTGTGTGAAAGAAAAGTTTGCTGGTGTTTCTGTGCTACGGTAAGGGTGCGTGTCCGTGTGGGAAAACCACAGGAAAGCCCCCTTTTCCAAAATATCTCAGTTGCCCTGCCACATGTACCGGAACCTCCCCCACTGTGGTCTGGACTTCCCTAATTAACATAAATAGTTTGACATCATCTGTTTATAGACTTCCTCTACCCATCAGAATTTTATTTATTTACTTGACACAGAGAGAAAGAGCATAAGCCGGGGTCAGTGGCAGAGGGAGAAGGAGAAGCTGACTCTTCGCTGAGCAGAGAGCCTGATGTGGGGCTTGATCCCAGGACCCTGAGATCATGACCCAAGCCGAAGGCAGGCGCTTAACTGACTGAGCCACCCAGGTGCCCCTACCCATCAGAATTTTAGCACTTTAAGAGTAGAGACTGTATTTTATTTAATAATAAGTCACTAGCAACCAACTAGGAAAGAAGGGTAAGACAAGAAGGGTTAGACAGCATTAAGGCCTTGGGAAAAGGGAAGATAATGTGAGATACCAGATTTTACCCTGACAAAGGCAGATCCTGGGTGTGGGACTGTGTGGCTTGTCAGGGCTCTCTAAATAATCCACGCCTGGGACAAGATAAGGCCCGTGTACAAAGGTAATCTACATAGCTGTCTGGCACTGACAGATTAAATTTCAAATGTCTTTTCCTCAGTCCTAACACAGCTCATTGTATTTCCTCATCCCCTGTGTTGTCTTTTCTCTGGACTCGACTATTAGCCCATTCTGTCTATTCTTAGCTTTGCTTTCTGAATCTTGTTTTCTTCTTTCCCCTCCTCCCCTGGATAATTATGGGAGGAACTTTCAAGTCACACCTTCTACCTCAACTTGTTCCCAATGGCCATCAGCCCTGTAACCCTACAAGTCATGAATGGGGCCCAGGTACTGACGGAAAGGATGTGTTGAAAGAGAAGGGGAGATGGGAAGCCTGTCTCATGAGAGTAAGGTCCATACAATCACTTCAATGAATGCAGAGAAAATAGAGTTTAATATTCTATGCTAAGAAATTATTCACAAACTATGACTAGGAAGCAACTTGTTAATCTGAAAAAATATACCTATAGAACTTATGGAACAAATATCATTCTTGATGGGGATATCTTGAAATTATCTCTCTTGAGATCAAGAATGCAACAAGAATTACTGCTACCACTATATTTATTCAACATTTTATTAGAGGTGCTACTGGCCGGTGGTAAAGTCCACTTATAGCCCATCAGTTCTACCCTGCAGTGTATAACTAACAGAGAAACATACATTAAGGGACACCTGGGTGGCTCAGTCGTTAAGTGTCTGCCTTCAGCTCAGGTTATGATCCCAGTGTCCTGAGATCGAGTCCCGCATTGAGCTCCCTGCCCAACGGGGAGCCTGCTTCTCCCTCTGCCTGCTGTTCCCCCTGCTTGTGCTCTCTCTCTGACAAATAAATAAACATCTTTTTTTAAAAACCCACAAACATATGTACATTAAAAACCTAGACAAGGACATTTAGACCAACAGCAATTGACAATAGCCCGAACTGGAAAACAACCCAATTTATCAAGAATAGGATAAATATTCATACCTCAGTTTCACAAATATTTGAATCTCACAAACATAATGTTGAGACTAAGAAGCCAAACACGCACACAAAAACACACACTATATTATTCTCATTGAAAATTTAGATATTCTCATATCAAACTCCAAAGTAGGCAATCATCTTTTGATGGATCAGAACAGCTGTGGCCTTAGGGAGGGACATAAGGAGGATTCTCAAGTGTTGAAAATATACTGTTTCTCAGCCTCAGGGATGATAAATTGGATGTGATCACTTTCAAAAACGTCACCAAGCTTTACACAGATGCATTTTATACTTCTCTGTGTGTTCATTTGTCTAAGCCAGTATGGGTTGCCGTAATGAAAATACCACAGATTAGGCAACGTCAAAACAAACACCTTTTCCTCATAGTTCTGGAGTCTAGGAGTCTGAGAGCAAGGTGCTGGCAAATTCCGTGTCTGGCAAGAACCCTCTTCCTGGTTCAGGGAGCGCCATCTTCTCACTATATCCCAACATGGCAGAAGGAGCTAGAGAGTGCCCTGGAGTCCCTTTTATAAGGGCACTAATCCCATTCATGAGGGCCCCACCCTCATGACCTAATCACTCCCAAAGGCCCCCACCTCCTAACACCATTACACTGAGAATTGGCACTCCACATATGAATTTGGGGATGGGGGGGAGACACAAACATTCAACCCATAGATCATCACACTTTAAAGGAAAAATACCATTTTTTACAATGTGACCTCAGTTGACTACCTGGAAGTAATTGATGCCTTTAGCAAACGCAGTGGGTGGACATAAGGGAGGTAAAAGTCAGTCTGAAATAGGTTTCTCACTGATTGAGTGACTGCTTAAAAAATGCGGGCAACTCTTGAAAATTTGATTACGGATGAGAATAGGAAAGTAAGGCAGAAATACAGAGAGCCAGGGAGGGCTTGGTGCTCTGAGTATTTGGTTTTGTTAATGTGGGATATTGAATTGGAATACATTTGTTTGTCCTCCATTCCTCCCAGATGCTTCGCACACTCAAGTTGGAGAAAAAGCAGATGAGGATGATGAGCGAGGAGAGGAACAAAGAGAACTGTGGGAACAGCAGGGTCGCAGAGAAGAGAGGACTAGTGGGGAGCAAACTCCAAGCGTTCCAGGGAAGGAAAGTCTGCTGAGAACAAC
This sequence comes from Meles meles, assembly GCF_922984935.1. Taxonomy (NCBI): domain Eukaryota; kingdom Metazoa; phylum Chordata; class Mammalia; order Carnivora; family Mustelidae; genus Meles; species Meles meles. Next base: position 52,212,167 of record NC_060076.1, read on the forward strand.
TTCTTTTGAGGGTTTTAGTTTCAATATCCTATGAAGTTTCCTTATCTTTTCTTCCACAATAGAAATTTTGTTCCAATGTATTTAAAGACAAACAAAGTCAAAGGCCTGGGGCATTTAAAAAAAAAAAAAAAAAAAAAAGACATTTCCCTGGGGTTCAAAGTGATTGGAAAGGGAAGGAGGTGGAGAAGTCTCCTATTTCTTGCCTCACTTGGGGTGAAGGGTCCAAGGATGGACCCTTCTGTTCCATGAGGGTCAAGGCCATACCTGGTTAGGGCTCACCATCCCCTCCCCAGCATACGGCCTGGAGGATAGAAGGTACTCCATAAAGATTTAGAGACAGAATGATGAAAAGCCCTACAGTTGCTCAGTGGATAGGCAAGTCATGTGACTCTAGTCACGCTGAAGAATCTATCGGGCTGACTCTCCAGTCCAGGTGTTAGAGCCTCTCACCTGGGTGGGGAATGATCTTCCTTATCTGACTGAAGTGTCTCCCCATGTGTCTTTGCTTACCCTAAGCCCTGCCTGGACAGGTAGTTCTTAGCTATTATGACAGACAACTGGGGTTACACTGGCCATCACAACCCCCAACTCCAGCGAATGCTTTTCTCTGAGTGTCTTAGCTAAATGAGAAAGGTGAACTTCTGCTCTCTATTACAGATACTGTGTGCTCAATGACATCAGCCCTACTCATAAAGGATTTTAAAGGATTTTCGCCACACTCCTGAACCAGAGTGCAGTTATTGTCAAACATTTTGGATATTCATGACCAAAGTAATACTAAATATCCACGGAGCATTTCCTATGTGCTAAGCATGATGATTACCCTCCTAACAATTCCGTCAGGCAGTATTATTACCTGCATTTTACAGAGGAGGAGACTGAGGCACAGAGGGGGACAGCAACTTGCCTGAGGCCACGCAGAGAGTGAGCAGCAAGACCAGCTTGCTGCCCGGTGGCTTCTTTCTGGGCTCTCAAGAGGGGGAGCCCCCCGCCAAGTTGAGACCTGGCCCCCAAAGCCCTCTCTCCCACAACGGCCCCCATCCTGCCAGTGGTGTCACTGTTGTGGTATTTGAAGCCCAGACTGTCAGCTGGCCCTAGGCGGTGAGCTCCGGAGCTCTTCCGAGAACGTTGGAGAACCTGCCTGGGGGCAACCAGGTGAGTCCTGCTCTCAGGGTATCCTCCCGTCGTTAGTTCACTGAGTTCACCCAGGAATGAGAGCTCCCATAGGCAGGAGGCTGCTCACCCTCACTGCAAATGGATAGGCGTCAGCTCCTCATCTCCAAGTTCTGTTTTGATTTTTTTTTTCTCATCTTCATGTTTGAACCCATTTTCTCTGCTATTGATGCTAAGAGTTGACTCTTTATCTTTTGCCAGTTAAAATTTCCAACCATTACAACTTTAAAAAGAGGACATGGAAGACTTCTAAATAAAAGGAGATTAATTCCAAAAGAAACATTAGCCCCACCCCCTGCCCCAAAGACGTTGATGGCTTATCAGACTTTTAGGAGGTCCCTGAGCACACCCCCTTTTTGGTCCCATCAGAGGCTGGCATTCCACAGGAGACCAGTATAGAGATCCCCTGTCCCTCAGATACCAGCCTATTTCTTTATTCAGGTCACTGTTATAAGCTGAATTATGTCCCCCCAAATTCACAAGTTGAACCCTAACCCCCAGTACCTCTGTGACTATATTTGGAGACAGGACCTTTATGGGATAATTAAGTTAAAATGAGGCCTTGAGGTGGGCCCTAATCCAACCCGATTGGTGTCCTGATAAGAGGACCTTTGGGACACAGAGAAAGAGACACCAGGGGTGTGCATGCGTAGAGAGACAAGCATGTGAAGGGGCAGTAAGAGAGCAGCCATCTGCCAGCCAAGGACACAGGCCTCTCAGGAAACCAACCCTCCTGACACCTTGATCTCAGACTTCCAGCTTCCAGGCTAGAAGAAAATAAACTTCCGTTGTTTTAGCCACCCACCTGTGGCACTGGGTTATGGTTCTAGCAAACCAGTATTCCCTTAAATGGTCCCTTCAAATAAGGAGGGCTACAATCCAAAATGGCTCCTTGTCCCCTATATAATTATAGGTCTAAGTGCGATGTAACGGCACCTTAGTCACAGTGTGGCCGAGCAGAGCACAGGGCTTCAAGCAGCATCAGGGGAAGCTTGAGCCTGGCTGAGGATGGCAACACTGCCTGGCCTCCCAGAGCTTGGGAGGGAACCAGGAATCAAGATGACTAGTGAAAAGCGGGTATAGACCCAATTTTCTTAACCCTGACTCCAGAGTTTTAAAGACTACCCATGATTGCCTCTATCTACCCCAATACTTACCCTCTAGGGGTGAGTCCTGGGAATCTGTATTGTTCTAATCCTCCAGATGATTCTAATATGCAGCCAGGTCTGAGAAACACAGAGTTAGGAGATACATCTTACTTTGTTCTTTACCGTTTGCTGAGATACCTACTTGGAATCTCTCTGATATTAAAATCCAGGGGCATTTCACTGGTTACAAAGGCCCATTTACTAGGCGATAGGACTTGCAGAACATACCATTCTTGATACTCGCAGATAGCCAAAGCCGTGTGTGTGTGTGTGTGTGTGTGTGTGCATGTGTGTGGCTGTATGTGAGCACACATGCACAAACATTTATAATTACCCTGTGGTGATCCTTTCTTGTTTATGAAGCACTTTCACCAACAGGGTCTTACCCAGTCGCCAGAGACTCTTATTAGAGAAGGCTCACTGCTGATACTGTCCCCCTTTTACTGATGAGAAAAGGAAGCTTCCTTGAAGACTAATGCGAGTGTCCTGTATGGATGTGTGGGTGGGGTCCTGCATGAGAGCTCTGGGCAAAAGCACAGTGCAGCTGAAATAAGCTCGTGCAGGGCTCTCAAGCCCTGGCCCAGGGTTTTACCCACCCTAAGGAATGCTGAGTTCTTCTTGTTCACACAAAGCTATTGTGTGTGCTAGTGGCAGCCCCCAAAGTTGAAGGGTCAGTTGTCAGAGCCTATAATTCCTACCCCCACAACCCGTACTATAAATATCTACCACTGATCCCCACGCGGTACTCAGCTCAAAAGGCTGGGAACTGGTGCACTCCCTCGCTAGTGGTGTGTCCTTGCTGCCCCCCCTCCACAGAGGTAAGAGGACCAGAGCAGCCAGCGGCTGTGCAGTTCATGGGTGGGGGGTGGCACTGGTCTGAGATGGGCGTACTCTTGGCATGGTCCTGGGACCTATACTGACCAAGAGACTGAACAACATGCTCTTGCTTCTCTGGGTTTCCATTTCCCTAGATGCTGTACGCCTACTCCTAGCAATCGGTATGTTTGTTTAAACAATCTGTATGTTTAGAAAGCTAAACCTATCTATTGACTCCCAGTTCTTCATAAGAAGAAACAGAGAGGGGTGCCTGGGTGGCTCAGTGGGTTATAGCCTCTGCCTTTGGCTCAGGTCATGATCCCAGGGTCCTGGGATTGAGCCCCACATTGGGCTTTCTGCTCAGCAGGGAGCCTGCTTCCCTCTCTCTCTCTACCTGCCTCTCTGCCTACTTGTGATCTCTTACTCTCTGTTAAATAAATACATAAAATCTTTAAAAAAAAAAAAAGAGGAAGAAACAGAGAGTGGGTATCTGGGTGGCTCAGTCATTAAGCATCTGCCTTCGGCTTAGGTTGTGATCATTGTGTCCTGGGATTGAGCCCCACATCTGGCTCCCTGCTCCACAGGGAGTCTGCTTTTCCCCCCTGCCCCCCCCCCGCCCCACTTATGCTCTCTCTCATTCCAGGAAGGAAAGAAAAGAAGGAAGGAAAGAGGGGCACCTGGATGGCTCAGTTGGTTAAGCATCTGCCTTCAGCTTGAGTCATGATCACTGGGTCCTGGGATCGAACCCCATGTTGGGCTCTCTGCTTCACAGGAAGTCTGCTTCTCCCACTCCCTCTGCCACTCTCCCCCACCCCTGCAACTCGTGCTCTCTCTCTCTCTTTCAGTCTTGCTCTCTCTCTCTTTCAAATAAATAAAATCTTTAAAAAAAAAAAAAGAAAGATGAAACAGAGAGGGAAGGGTTGCTGATACTACTTTAAGAAGATGTTCAGATCCATTAGAGAAGTCTCCCCTTTGCTAAAATAAGAAATTCATCTAATTTCAGTAGGCCTGGAGGTGAGATCTATAGAGTGCGAATAAAGGGTAAGCTCAGACTGACAGTGACAGAGATATCTCTTTCTTTCTTCTCTTTCCATTTTTTAAATTATGAAAGTAAGCCCACATCACTAAATGCAGAGTCTGGCATTTATAGTTTATATATTCAGAATTATAGAACATACACTCTAAAATCTTAAAGTCACGAAAATGGATTTTTCTTCTCCCACCTTAACCACTATGGGGTAATGCCCTATTCCCACTACAGGAAGGCTCTCTCTCTCTCTCTCTCTCCCTCCCCCCTCATTCTGTGGAGAGACCATGCTGTTGTCTCCGTGACATAATTTTCTTCCATAGCTACTCACTATGGAAAAAATCCATGAACATAAGGCTACACTCAGTACTGGTTCCAGGGCAAGAATGATTGGGAAGGACTGAGGCTCCCTGTCCCTGCCTCTCCTAACAAGGAGCTCGAGGTGGGCAGGGGACAGAAAAAGACACGGGCTCAAGATCACATTGTGGTGACAGTGCTTTTCAATACAAGGATATATAACTGGGCATCTCACCCCTCACCGTGGACAAGCTAGATAGCACAATGTAATCCTTTCTCCTGGAAGATTTCCTGACAGTGACTCAGACACAAGTTATAAGTCCACAGATGCACAGGACTTAAAAATACAAAATACTGTGTTCTTTTGACACATCTAAATCCAAGCCTCTTTGCACTCTCACTTTGGATGCCATCTCTGTTAGGATGCTAATAATGTCACCAAGTTAAAAAGGACTCTACAAGGGCCTGTCTGCTTTGCCAAACAGTCTTGTAGTTTATCAAAGGGTTCAACATCGACTTGTCATATGACACAGCACTTTTGCTCTTAGGTATCTACTCAAGATAAATGAAAACATTTGTCCACATCTAACTTGTACATGAATGTTCACTGTGGCATTATTCATAATGACAAAAAAAAAAAATAGATACAACCCAAATGTCCTCCAACTGATGAATGGATAAGTAAAACCTGATGTCAGTAATAAAAAGGAATGAATTGCTAATACTTGCTACAACATAGATGAACCTTGAAAACATGCCAAGTAAAAGAATACTGTCACAAAAGACCACATGTTATAGGAATTCTTTTATATGAAATGTTAAGAATAGACAAATCTACAGAGACAGAAAGTAGATTAGTGTTTTCCTAGGATTGGTGGTTGGTGAGATAGGAGGAGCAAAATGGGGGTGAGAAGGTGAGGGACTGCTAATGGGTAAGAGTTTTATTAAAGGGGGAGTAGTTAAAATAACCTAAAATTGATTGTAGTGATAGTTACATAACTGTGAATATACTAACAGCCACCAAATTGTCCATTTTAAATGGTGGAATTGAGAGGCACCTGGGTGCTCAGTTGGATGAGCAGCTAATTCTTGGTTTTGGCTCAGGTTATCATCTCAGGGTTGTGAGATCAAGTCTTACATCAGGCTCTGCATTCAGCCGGAAGTCTACCTGAGATTCACTGCTTCTCTCCTGGCTCATGTGAGCTCTCTGTCTATCAAATAAATAAATAAATCTAATAAATAAATGGTGGAATTAAATAGTATGGAAATTGTATATTAAGATGTTATTTTAGAAGGGATTAGACAGAAGCAAACGGATAACAAAAGTGAAAAAGAATTCCAATCCAACCTAAGTGCATAATTTTCTGGTGCTTTATTTAAAAATGAGCTATCATTGCCTAACCCACCAGCTCTTTAGTTCAGGAAACAAAAACCTTCCATGCTGCTGGCAGTTGGTTATAAAACATCAAAGTCAGGTGGGTGGGCCATCTATGATGGGATGGAACTATCTGAGAACATCTAGCCAATCTCTGCCTCAGAGCCACATCCTGACTAAATCCTCCCAGGAACAGAAATAAGGTTGCCCACCTGGTCAGCCATACTTCCTGAAAGAAGATCAAGTCTGTTCATGAGGTACAGCTCTTTGTAGAATGGTGTGGTGCCTCAGGCATACCTCATGCCCAAGCCTCCCAGAAGGAGCATACAAAGACCTTTCAAAGGGTAGGACATTGAGAAAGAGACAAATTTCAGGCTGAATGGTTGGAGGAGAGGGATGTCCACAAGAATAGGAAGAGTCCCCAGTTCTGTGAGGAAGAAGAGAACTACCATGACTTGGGAGTAACTTGGGACACCCAGGCAGTGATCTCTGGCTATCAGAGATCATACTAGATATGCCAGGATGAAGGCAGAGCCAAGGCCAGAATTCAGTTGTTGCAAGATGATCTTTCATGCCCTTTTTTTCCATCTAGTCATTCACCCACTTAGCCGCTCATTGAATGAACATTTACTTAGTCCCTACTAAGCGCAGTATCAGGCTGATCTGGGAGACAAAAAGATCCCTCTGGGACCTTACAGCCTCAGGGTCTAAGATGTGTCCCAACAGTCTTTGGAGCCAGAGGACCCTTCTGCAGCCAGGAACAGCAACAGCTTCCTATTTCATATAAGACCTTGGAGATAGGGCGCCTGGGTGGCTCAGTGGTTTAAGCCGCTGCCTTCAGCTCAGGTCATGATCTCAGGGTCCTGGGATCAAGTCCCACATCAGGCTTTCTGCTCGGCAGGGAGCCTGCTTCCCTCTCACTCTCTCTGCCTGCCTCTCTGCCTACTTATGATCTCTCTCTGCCAAATAAATAAATAAAATCTTAAAAAAAAAAAAAGACCTTGGAGATAATCAGAGCGCTTATGGCACACTCTACAATCTCAACCAATAGGCAAGAAAATTATCACCTGCCTGGACAGATAACAAAATAATGGCTCTTAGGGCCTCAGGGGCTTAATCCAGATCTCTCCGTGGGTGGCAAAGCTGGCCTAGATTCCAGGTCTTTTGACTTCTTACTGATGCTCTTTCTGTGGCCACTTGAAAACCAGTCACCCAAAAAGCACCCACCGCCCTAGAGCCTTGTGCTACACACAGGAGCTTGTTGGGAAACGCGGGCAAGCCGTGGCAGCAATGACCAGTTTGTCCTATGGGGCACCTGGATGGAGCTATCTTGGCAGGATCAAGGGCAACCAGGAAGCCTGGCGCATTTGACAACTCAGCTGTTCCAACCCAGCCCGCACTCCCAGATAAGCTCAAGCTCCGCTCAGTCGTTGAACTCCCATGACTCAGACACAGTGCACAGGAACCTACCACCAAATATCACGACACCATTGTGTAGACACAGTTCACTGGCTTATCTGACTCCTCACCATCCTCCCCGCCCCCCAAGCCCGGTTCTGGCCAACGCGATGTAAGTGGATGTCAGTGATGGGGTTCCTAGCTAAGCTTTCGGATTTGGGGTGCGAGTGTTGCCTACATCCATCTTCCCCTTCTCTCCTTGCATCTCACAACCATGAGGAAAAGGTCAGGACAATCACACCATGAGGCCAGCAAGCAGGCGCCTTTCTGCATAAAGAGACAAAATAAACACTTTCGGTTATGAACTACCGAGGACAAATTCCGTTCCTTGATTTCTTGATTGACAGAAGGTGTAGAGTTTGCAATTAGACACATTCAAATGCTGAGGAGTTGGAATGTCTGTTACCTGATCTCCCTCACCCTCCTCTGTTTCTTCATCGGTAAAATGGAAATAATAAACTAGCCTCTTAGAGTTTCTGGAAGGCTATAATCTGGTAATTATGAAGGTGCCTAGCACATTGCCTGGTACATAGTATTAGCTCTTTTCCCTTAAGAATCCTGAATTTGTGGGGGTGCCTGGATGGCTCAGTTGGTTAAATGTCTGCCTTCACTAGGGTCAGGATCCCAGAGTCTCAGGATGGAGGTAAGCTCAGCAGGGAGTCTACTTCTCCCTCTGACCTCCCTCCTTTCCCCTCTCGTTCTCTCTCACACTCTCTCTCTCAAATAAATAACATCGTAAAAACAAAAGAATCCTGAATTTGTTACTAATGCAATTTAATAATTGCATTACTGCTTCTTTTTCTCTTAGGTGCACTAACCTACCAAGAAACTTGTCAGAGATTTTGTAAAAAGACATTAATGTTTAAAATATATTTTAGTTTGTAAATTCTTCTGTATCTTAAAAAAATTCATAAAATTACTTTCCTATGATGATATATAGTACAAGTATTTCTGATAGATGTACCTCTCACCCATAATGAATATTTACTAAAGCAAGATAACATTCAACAATATTGAAGCAGCCAGTAAGCACTTCTAGAATACCTTTTCTTGGTTTAGATCACATGCGAAATATCCCAAATGCTAAAAAGATAACAAAAAGATGTGATTTTTCTCAGATGTTTGATTTCTAGTAGAGGCATATGAAAGGTTTTGGGAATTTTTTTTTTCTTTTAAGTTTCTCTATCCAGGGGGTAGAATTAAAACAATCAAAGGCAAAATCCCATTATAAATTTAAAAAAAAAATAGTTAAATAATTAATTGTAAACCAGTATTTTTTTACTCTGATAATTTATGATATATGCATTTAAATAATTTGTTACTGGGCACCTGGGTGGCTCAGTGGGTTAAGCCGCTGCCTTCGGCTCAGGTCATGATCTCAGGGTCCTGGGATGGAGTCCCGCATCGGGCTCTCTGCTCAGCAGGGAGCCTGCTTCCCTCTCTCTCTCTCTGCCTGCCTCTCTGTCTACTTGTGATCTCTCTCTGTCAAATAAATAAATAAAATCTTAATAAATAAATAAATAAATAACTTGTTACTAAAATTTAAAATGAGAGTTGTTTTTTTTTTTTTTCCATTCACAGCAGGGAACTGCATTTTTCATTCTGAGAGTGTGATAGCATAATGGTTAATAGTAGAGCTTCTGGTACCAGGCCATTTGTGTTCAAATCCCTGCTCTGATACTTAATAGTTAATATGTCCTGACTGGGTCATTTAACATTTCTATACCCCGGGTCCCTATCTATAAAATAATCATGACCCTTTACCCTATAGGAGCCTTATAAAGACTAAATACGTTTGAACAGTGCCAGACACTCCCCACGCGCTGAAAGCACTATAAACAGTTAACTAACCAATAGCTGTTTTCCATGAGAAAATTTCAGTTTATATACTTATTTCCAAGCAGGATCTTAGATAGTGAGGATTTCTTTTTCTTCTGCACTCTGCACAAAGATTCCAGGTAGCTTTCCAAAGGCTTGAGACCTTGGTATTCCCCTATTTCTGACTGATTTTTAGTGATCTTCCTTGCCTCGTGTGCCTAGAGTTAGAAGAGCTGAGCCAGGGGCAGATGGCCAGGGCATTGTAGAAACCCGGAAAAAGCCCCAGGTCTTCTCAGGCACAGCAAAACCGGAGGGGAGATGCCACTGTCCATCCTCCAGCCAACGCTGCAATGGGCTCAGCTGGACCATGCACCTTGTCCAGGCGCCTAGGAAGGCAGGCTCTGGGTTTGTGGTTCTTAAACCACAGGCAGCTCCAGATAACCTCAAAGTTCCTCCCCAGGGTACCTTTGCAGCCCCTGTCTCAAGGAGACAACAGCCCTCAGGCAGTTGCAGAGCAAAGCTCCTCCCCCCTGCGCCACGCCCCCAAGCTCTCTTTAGCTCCGCCCCTCAAGGCTGGCCTAGAATCCACCCCAAGCTTGCTCAGGCACAGGGTGTCTCACTCCTCTCAAACGGGAATGTTTTTATTTAGGAACACGGAGATAAGTAGTTAAGGACAGTTCTTGGTGATTCTACCATGAATATGAGACAAGACAATTAAAAAAAAAAAAAAAAAGGCTGTCCTAATTTGGATTCTAAGAGGTAAAAAGGCAACGTAATTTGGAAGGTCCCATCAATTGTCAAAGTGAAAACTGAATTCTCAAACTGAATCAGATCCTCTGATTGACTTAAGGTCCAAATGAACAACGCTTTGGATCACATATATCTGTATATCTCTTGAACAACAGAAAGTATTGGAGAAGTTCCTTCCGAGAGTGGAGACTTAGAAAACCAACGTTTAATTAACTTGATTTAATTAGTACGGTTCAAGAAAACAAGTCGCACATGCTGTGTATTACTGCCCCCCAGTGTCCACTGCCGTTATTGGTACATATATTTTCTTGGGAAAGAACCGCACTCCTGGTGACTTCCTGACTTGTAGTATAATTTTGACGAAGAGGTTTGCTTTGGTCAATGTCCAATGAATTCTCACTGTCCTCCTGAGTTGATAATTTAGTATTCAGAATTGCGAGTCTACAAATCAAGGAAGAGAAAAAACAAAAAACAAAAACAGAACAAAACACACCTGGGTAACTCAAGGGGTTGCTGTAAATATTACACCTTGTTAAAGACTCCAAAATTGACAATATTTCAGAAAGAAAAAGTATCCTAGTAATTCCTAGTTGAAACTTCTCAGGCAGCTTTCTATAATAAAGGACTAATTGTCTTCCTCCTTTGGTTCCATGACTCTAGGCTAATAGCATTTTCTGCCCTGAAGACAGAGACAGGTACTCTCCAGCCCATCAATTGGTCCCCACTTAGTACCTCTTTTGAGAAGTCTGGTGAGAGCAGAAAGTGAACTGTATTCACTACCAGCACCTACTTCAAATAAAAATAACAGATGATCTCAGTGAAATCTGGGTATTTCCTTAAATTCCCATGACTCTGACATCAAATCTTTGTTACCAGTTGCTGCCCAGATGTCCACATTAGGTTTAGAATTATCTCCCTTGTCTGCACCTGTTCCTTCAGCTATGCAGAGTCAGCAAATACACTCGACAGGCCAATTCTTTACTCCTTGAAAGCCCACAAGGCGGTAGACTGACTATAAAATTCATCTGTGTGCATGAATGAGTGGCCATTGGCATTTATCACATGTATAAATAATTATATTTGTTCTAAATTAATTTTAATATTTCCAAGCCCTTATTCTGTTAGGCTGATGGGGATCTCAACCAGACCAATTATTGGGGTTTTCCCCCTCATCCTAGCCCCAGAATCATCAAAGGGTCTGAGGCATCTTATGCAGAACAGAACATTCAGAAAAGGCTTCCTCATATTTGATCCACATTTGTGGTCACAGATACAGGTGAGGAAAGTGAGTTCTAGTCATCAGACAATTTGCTTCATATTTCACAAGTCATTAGAAGAGTCAATGCCAAAACCTAAGTCTTCTTCTGATCACAAATTTTTTAAAAAACAGTGCATTTTTTTTCATCTTGTTGGAGTTGTTACAATTCATAGTGTTTTTTGCAACACGACTCACCTCACCCCCTTCCTCCTTCCCTCAAAATAATGATAAAACCTGTCATTTATTCAGCTGTGCTAGGTGCTTTGCATTCATGATCTGATTTGAATTTCCCATCAACCCTGTGAGTATTCTCATTTTACAGAGGAGATTCAGAGAGGTTAAATAACACACACATGGTCACACAGACAGTGAACTTGAGTTTGGCTGGCTAACCTATGTACTTCACTATCATGCTATGTCACCTTAGGAGAAGGGAGAAAACAGTATATATTTTTAAAGACCAAATTGAATCAAAACGTTGTTTTACTTCTTTGGGGAGAATTTTAGATACTATTTTATGAAACCACTGGTTGGGATTCCTACATTAGTCTCCACTCTTTTGTGGCATACTAGGACAGTGAATAAATTCATTCCAAAAATTCAGTGTAAAAATCACCGTAGACAGGATAGTAACTTAGACCTAATATTCTAAGGCTTCTTAGAATTAAGGTCTTACTGATAATAATTAAGCCTTCTCATAGGGGCAGCACAGAATGCGACTCCCTGGTCCCATCCTACTACAATATTTGCCTAAATGTATCTCTTTTTCCATTTTTCTCCATTTTAAGAGGCTTCTAGATTCTCACAACTGGCTTTGCTATCTTGAGAAAAAACTAGAGTAAAATCTCAAGGCCCTAAGGAAATAATGAAAAAAATAAAGACAGAAGAAACAAAGCCAGAATTTTTTTAAGAGTCAATATGAGGAGATGAACCATGAGAGACTATGGACTCTGAAAAACAATCAGAGGGTTTTGAAGGGGTGGGGGGGGGCGGTGGTGGGAGGTTGAGGAACCAGGTGGTGGGTAATAGGGAGGGCACGTACTGCATGGAGCACTGGGTGTGGTGCAAAAACAATGAACACTGTTATGCTGAAAATAAACAAATTAAAAGAAAAAAAAGAGTCAATATGAGGTAAGAAAAAGATCATTTGTAACTTTAACTTCAAAGAGAACTTTTCAGAAGCCCAGAATTTAGAAATGGAAATATCTTTTATTCAAGCCTGCCCTCTTGAGGTCAACTTGAGAAACAGTCTTTGGGGAGAATCTATACCATATAAAATGAAAATGACTGTTTGGAGTGATTTTTTTTTTTTAAACCGAATTAATAAGTAAAAAATCATGGATTACTCTCAGAAAACATAAATTAAAAGCTTGCCTCTTTCAACATGTTAACAGTCATCATTGATTAAACCATGCTTTGGCCAATGTCCTCCAGCCAAAGACCACCAGCAATCTAAATGTTGCTGAACAAATTGGATGACTACGGGTTGCTGAGAGGGAGAATATACATGATGGGAGAAATGCCGGGAAGGTTCAGCTGAATCTCAGCAGAGTTCCAAATTTGTTAATGCCCTTCAACCAAGGACTACCTATAATGGAATGTGTTGGATTATTACTCATTGCAGCAACACATAACATAGGGAACCATGGAGCAACTTAGGAAGAAATGTCAGAAAGAACTTACAGGGTTTGAGGAAAGTTTAAGGAAGTGGCTTTAGATTCAGTACTGTCAGGAAATGGGGGTAATTCTATGGCTGAGTCTCTGAATAAGCCTTATCTAGAAAGAGGGAAGGCTAGAGTTAGGCTTAATCTATAATTGTTAAGAAAGAAGCAATCATTCATATTAGCCAGGACAGGGAGATAGTTTGGCCATTTTATGGTTTAGACAGAGTTCATGCTTTTCTCTGTTCTCAAACACAACCAGAAAGTGGTTTTGTTGTTTTTGCCTTGATTCATGATGATTGTAGAGTGGTCTGATTTTGACATTCTGAGAGCCTGTTCATGTTTAATAGAAAAATGCCAATCCAGCTCATAGGCACAATAAGGCCTAGAAGACCTTATTAGCTCCCAGATATCAGGGCTGTTTTTCCTCTCTTTGAAATGTCTATGACCCAAACCTTGAAAAGAGCCCAAAGTACACAGCCAAGGATGTTTTGATAGAGAACTGAATCAGAATCAATAAAAAAAACAGGGTTTTAAAATTTATAACTAATAGCTATGCTCTTAAGAGCCTTCATAGAAGCTGCAAATGAAGTTTAATCAGATTAAATGTGTACGGTTATGGAATATTGTGATGGTTAATTTTATGTCAACTTAATTGAGCCACAAAGTACCCACGTGTTTGGCCAAACATTATTCCAGGTGTGTCTGTGAGGGGCTTTCTGGGTGAGATCAACATTTGGATCAGTAGGTTGAGGAAAGCAGATTGTCCTCCTTGATGTGGGTGAGCCTTGTGCCAGTAATGGAGGATCTGAACAGAACACACACACACACACACACACACACACTCTCTCTCTCTCTCTCTCTCTCTCTCTCTCCTTCTCTCTCTCTCTATTAGTTCTGATTCTCTGGAGAGTGTTGACTAATACAAAATATCAAGGTACGATCAACTGGTATCAGTCATATACAGAAAGTCCATTTACAAACAACAACTTCTTTAACCTTTTTCATTTTGGGAAACATTTCATACACTTGACATAAGAAAGAATAAAGAGATCTTTTCAAGAGGAAAACTGTTCTTTGTGATCTTTGACCTAGAAGTTTCTGTGTACCTGCAGGGGCATCAACCCTGTAATGGAGGGACACAGTCAGTTGCTGAGTGCTCCTTAATGCAAGCTTTAGTCGAGGGCTCTGCCATAGGTCCAAGCTTCCTTATGGGATCCCTCTTAAGAAATAAAAACATACCATCTATTCAATTCCTAAGATATAAGTGTAAAAGCTCTGGAAGTCTCAAGGATACTAAGCAAAATGTCCCAAGAAGGAAGGACAGACGGATGGACAGACAGTATGAAGACTTTGGAAGATGGGACCAGGATTTTTTTGGGACTTGGAGAAATGGTCAGGAACCAAAAGAGGATTTTGTCCAGGATGTCAAGTGAAAGGAAAATCTAGGGAGACAAGAGCCAGTCAGATATGTGTCTGGGCATCAAGTCTCAGAATAAGATTAATTTTTTAAAAAAGATTTTATTTATTTATTTGACAGAGAGAGAGATCACAGGAAGGCAAAGAGGCAGGCAGAAAGAGGGGGGAAGCAGGCTTCCTAGAGAGCTCAATGTGGGGCTCGATCCCAGGACCCTGAGACACTGAGCCACCCAGGTGCCCCAAGATTAACTTTTTAAAATGTTTTCATATTTGTGTATTCTCATGTGTATCGTACAAATACTATGACCTCACGACCCCTGTGCCTCCGGAGAAAGGCAGACCACTTTCAGTGTGTGCCCCCCAAGCCTGCCCTTCCCAGTCAGCCTGAACCTTCAGGGTTTACCAGTGTCGCACTCTAGCTTCAAAAACCAAACGCAAGGAAATCCCAGGATTTCTTCCCCCATAGGCGTCCAGCCCCTCAAGTAATTCCAAGGCTGCAGAACCTATGATGGGATTTCATATCTGGCTTGAAGAATCAAGGCCAGGATGGCATGCCAGTAAAAGTGTGCAAGTCCAGAGCTTGGATATTCAGTGCTCTCACATACTGAATGTGGGATCAGGGGCAAGTTAGTACAAGAGCCTCATTTTCCTTATAGGGCTGTTTTAGGGATGAAACGAGTAAGTACAACATCCAGTCCATGCTCAGCAAATGGCAGCCATCCCTACTGCTGTTACCTAAATTGCACCTATGAAGGCCAACTTTCATTTAAATGGCGTCTACCTCATAGGTGAAACATAAGGAACAACACGGAGGACCACAGGGGGAAGGGAGGAAAAGCTAAAGAGGGAGAAATCAGAGAGGGGGACGAACCAAGAGAAACTCTGGACTCTGGGAAACAAACTGAGGGTTTCAGAGGGGAGGAGGGTGGGGGGGGGGATGGGATAATATGGGTGATGGGTATTGAGGGCACATGTTGTAATGAGCATTGGATATTACACATAATCATGAGTCATCGGACACTAAATCAAAAACTAATGCTGTACTATACAGAGGCTAACTGAACATAATAAAAATAAATAAATGTTTAAAAAATCGCATCTACCATGTGACAGGCACCACCCAACTCATTTTCACATGTTATGTCCTTGAACCCTTACAACGTCCCTGGGAGACAGTTCTTGTTCTTCTATGTCATAGGAGACCGGAACTGAAGCCCTATTACAGCAAAGTAGAGTAGAAACTGTGCTGAGGGGCGGGGGCTGTCGGCCTCTCACTGTAAGCTAAATCCTCTTTGAGCGGACAGGTCACAATTCAACGTTGTGATAACGATGAAAGTCCTATGGACAGAGTTCTAGTCAGCTTTCTCCATACTGACAGGCATTTTTTTTTTTTTTTATTTGACAGAGAGAGATCACAAGTAGACAGAGAGGCAGGCAGAGAGAGAGGGAAGCAGGCTCGCCGCTGAGCAGAGAGGCCGACGCGGGACTCGATCCCAGGACCCCGAGATCATGACCTGAGCCGAAGGCAGCGGCTTAACCCACTGAGCCACCCAGGCGCCCCTGACAGGCATTTTAAAGAGGAAAATAAAATCTTGAGCTATACGTACAGTGAATCTACATTTGCAATTTTTAACACTTGGAAGAAACTATCAGTATCATTCTTCCAGAACTTGTGTAAGCAGGCCCAAATCTGAAATACATTTTGTCCCGGAAGTTCTGGCTCTACTGTCAAAGATAACTGTGGTTACAGTGCTGCTTGAAAGGAACCGACTTTCTTCGGCTTTCTCTCACCTGCAAAGTTGTGAGTTACCACCTGGTGATAGTAGAGTTCCACATCATCTGAGAGAAAAGGGGGCTCCTAAATGGGAAATAAGCCACATAGAGATGCTGTTTAGGTTTTGTTCGAGGAGGAGGTTTCTCTATAAGAAAATGACTAAAAGCTAGGTTATTAAGTTAAACAAGTATTATCCACCCAGACGTACTCAAGAGTGAACTGGGGCATGGGGGAAGGAATTATGCAAGTGAAAAAGCCTTCTGCTTGTCCTCATTCCTAGAATGAGCTAAACCGAATTTCTGTTCTGCTCAGTTACAGAACCTAGTCACAGGGCTGTTCTCCTGGTTCACTTACAGCTCAGATCATTCTAGCAGCATCTTGGCCGTCTCCTCTCCACCACAGCTTCCCTACTGTTCTTCGTGTCCCATTTCTCCTCCCTCTCCCCACTGCTCTAGACCACAAGGAGCCTCTTTTCTGTCTTCGGGGACCCTCAAACCAAAATACTGGCAGAATCTTTAATCAAAACTTGCAATTTTTCTTTCTGCTTGTTTTAAACTTCGTTTTGACAACTGTCTTGGGCCTCTCTCCCTATATTATTTGTAGATAAATAGTTTGAAGGCTCATGTATTCATTTTCTAAACTTGGATGGCAAGCCAAGTTTTCAGTTCTAGGGCAAATAACAGTCCACGGACTTTCTCATGCTTCAGACCCAAATTATGCTTTAGAACCAGAAGAAGAGGGCAGCTTTAATTAACTTATTACACAATAGATGGCTCAAAACAGACAACTGCCATTGTCTGGCCTCGATCACCAAGGCCTTAAGGCCAGGGGGCTGCCCTGACCATGAAAATCAGGGCTTTTCTTTGTTGCAAACACACTTCTGAAATCTAATGGAAATAATTTCAGGAGAAATTATAAACATATCAGCTGCTCTTTTGTTCTTCACAAAAGAAAAATGTACTAAACTCAGCTCTTGATTTTATCCTACCACTAGCCAGCACCCCATTATCCCGGGATCCTGGGATCGAATCCCACATAGGGCTCCCTGCTCAGTGGCCAGCGGGAAGTCTGCTTCTTCCTCTCATTCTTCCTGTGTGCTCCCCTCCCCTTCTCTCAAATAAGTAATAAAATCTTTAAAAAAAAAATAAGCAAGCCTTATTTTCAATAAAGAGTTCTTTTTTTTTCATTGTGCACTTGGTGGGTGCTCTGGACATCTCAACAGGACCGTCTCCTTTCCACAGTTGGCCACCGTGTTACCCAGAATGCTCTGTTTAGTTCAGGGTTAGATTTCTGCCCCGGGAGGAACTCGCATGGGGTTTAGAAAGCTAAGCCATCCTTCTCAGGACATGGTGGCTGGGGGTGATGGCTTCTTGGGCTTTGTGCTGACAATAGCTCCCTGCCCTGCCCCAGATCCTCAGGCTGAAGTCCTTAGTGTACTATTTCTCTGATCTTTCCCTGAAGTATCCAGGGCCTCCCTCCCTCAGCTGTCCCACATGTACGGAAGCCCTATTTGTTATAGTAAATCCCTTTACTCCTGCAATACTGCTAGTGGTTGTTTTCTGGATTGAACCCATTTTCATTACTAAAAGTTGTGTCAGTGGTGGTCAGGATAGAAAATTAGACCAAAAAAATAAAATAAAAAAAAAATAAAGAAGAAGAAGAAGAAGAAGAAAAAGGAGAAGAAACTTCACAATGTCCTGTAAAAAGTTTGTTCAGTGAAAGGAAAAAAACAATACTCATTAATGGAGCAGATGGAAAAGACTTAACTACTTTTACAAATGGCTGAACTCATACAAGAAACAGAAGCATTTGAATGCAAGTAAAGATACTGTATTAGGTAGGTTTATTGATAAAAATCCTAAATTTTTATTTTAGAAAACATGGCTCTTTGATTCTTCCCTATCCTCTCAGAGAGGGCTGAAAGCCCTGCCCGATTCCCTGGGATTCTTTAGCATATTTCCCAACATGCCTCTTGCCTCACCCCTGCTACACTGTAGCCTTATGTCCTGTTTTTTAATATCTGAAATAGGAACTCTACTGACACTTAATGCATTCCACTGACATTGGCTAGCTGACTTCTTGTAATTGTCTGACCTTCTCATCTTCTCTGCATGTTAAAATTACTTAAGGAATGGATGTGCTAAAAGTTCAGTGTCCTAAGATTGTTGGAGGAAAAGGTCACATGAATCCAATAAACACATAATTTTTTTTTTCACTGGTGATGAAATCCAATATCCATTACCATATGCCTGCCAAGAAAAAAGTGGAGAAAAGTATTGAGCCTTCAGAGAATGCTGGCAGGTCTCCCTTCCTCCCAAACATACCTCCATGTTGGTCTATGTTTAAATTAAATTTATAACTTAGAGTTCTAGAGTAGTGAACTTTTGTTTTATATACCTTTTAAAATTAATATGTAATAAGACAAGTAAGGAGGTAAATATTAAGCAACAAACTTGGAAAGGTTGTATTGTAATTATGCTTTAAAGATTTATGGGAGTTTTTCCTTGTGAGGACTAGGTTAAACTTAAATTACGATGAGAAGAGTTAATTTTATGCCTATGACATTTTTCCCCAACCAGTACTGTATTAGTCAGGATGAGGTAGGTTTTGTCATAGTAACAAACACCCTGCCCCCACCCCCACCAAATCTCAGTGGCTTTTCATAGCAGCAGTTTCTTTCTCACTAACAAATGTGGCACACTGTGAGCTTTGAGAGAAGTCCTGCCCGTTGTTCTCACTCAGGCATCCTGGTTACTGGAGACCAAGCACCATGTGTTTCCAGAATTAGAGGAGCAGAAGGAAGAGAGCTAGAGACTCGTGCACTCACTCTTAGAGCTTCCAGCTGGAAGAGACACATGGCACTTCCTTTCACACTCTAGTGTTTAAATCAAATCATGTTTTCTCACTTAGTTTCAGAGTGGATGGAGAACTATAATCCTATCAGAGACCAGAGGAACAGCTGGAACATGGATACATAAGTCTTCCCCAAGTTCTTTTTTAGATCATTGGGGGAAATATTCTCCCTAAGGGATTAAAACTTGTTCTCTGGGGGGAATCTGAAGTTATAATTAGGGACTTCAACACCCCTTTCTCAGCTACCAATAACACTACTGGGAAAAAAAAATCAGCAAGGATACATGAGCTCTACACAGCACAATCAACCAATAGGTTCCAGTTGATATTTATAGAACATTCTGCCAAACAACGTAATACACATTTTTGTCTCAACTGCACATCGAACATTAGTGAAAACAGTCCCTATCTTTAGCCATAAAACAAATCTCAATAAATTTAAAAGATTGGAAATAGTACAGACTGTGTTCTGTGGTCATAATGGAATCAAGCTAGCAATCCGTAACAGAAAGACAATGGGAAAATGTCTAAACCCATGAAAATTATACCACACACTTCTAAATAATCCTTGGGTCAAACAGAAAGTCCCAAAAGAAATTTAAAAATATGTAGAACTGAATAAAAAGAAAATACAACATATAATGTCAATAAAACTGTACTAGGAGGAAGATTAATAGCACTAAATGTCTACCTCAAGAGACTAAAAAAAGAGCAAAATAAACTCAAAACCAAAAGAAGGAAGGAAGAAACAGAGCAGAAGTCAATGAAATTGAATATAAGAGAATAAGAGAACAAAACAAAAAACTGACTCTTTAAAATTTTCAATAAAATTGATATACCTCCAGTAAGATGGCAAAAATCAAAGGAAGACAAACCACCAATATAAAAAAATGAAGTGGGGGGAGCACTTGGGTGGCTCAGTTGGTTAAACAACTGCCTTTGGCTCAGGTCATGATCCTGGAATCCTGGGATTGAGTCCCACATCAGGATCCCAGCTCCTCGGGAAGTCTACTTCTCCCTCTGACCTTCTCCCCTCTCATGCTCTCTCTCACTGCCTCTCAAATAAACAAATAAAATCTTTAATAAAAACAAATGAAGTAGGGAATAGCACTACAGATCCTACAGCCATTGAAATGGTAATAAAGGAATAATATAAGTAGTTTTATATTCACAAATCAACAACTTAGAAGAAATAAATTCACTCCTCATGACCCAGAAACTCTCCAAATTCAATGAAGATGATATATATAATCTGAATAGCCATTGAAGAAATTGACTTCATAACTTCAAAGCTCCCAGAAAATAAATCCCCAGACCCAGATGGTTTCACTGGAGAAAATTATCAAATATTTAAAGAATTAGCATCAATTTTACAAAATTTCTTCCAGAAAAGAGAAGGGGGGGCACTTCTGAATTCTATGAGGCCACTATTACTCCAACACCAAAAGCAGACAAAAATGGTACAAAATGAGAAAATTACAATAACCAGTATCTCTCATGAACATAGACACAATAATCTTCAACAAAATATTATCAAGCTAAATCCAATAATGTGTAAAAAGAATTATATATTATGACCATAGTGGGATTTATTTCAGGTATGTAAGACTGTTTAAGTATTTGAAAATTAATCAGTATAGCTCATCATGTCAGCAAATTAAAAAGAAAAATTATATGATCATGTCAGATGATGCCACTTCCCCTCTGTAGCCTTTAACAAATCCAGTACTTACTCATATAAAAATTTTCACCAAGATAAGAGGAAAAATTCCCCAACTTGATAAAGAAAGCCTACCCAAAACCTACAGCTATCACCACATTTAATGGTGAAAGATGTAATGCTTTCTCCCTAAGATGAGGAACAAAGCAGGAATGTCCATTCACTCAGACAACTCTTGTTCAATATAGTATTAGAAATTCTAGCCAGTGCAATAAGGTAAGAAAAGGAAATAAAAGACATACCTGTTAGAAAAGAAGAAATAAAACCATCTCTATTTACAAATGGCATGATTGTCCATGTAGACTATTTGAAGGCATCTACCAAAACAAAAACAAAAACAAAAATGAAAAAAACAAACAAAAAACAAAAAGAAACACTCCAAGAACTAATAAGTGAATTCAGCAAGGTTACAGGACACAAGATCAACACACCAAAACCAATCATGTTCCCATGTACTAATTATAAACACATGGAAACCAAAATTTAAAATACAATACCATTTCAGTTTCTTCAAAGAAAACAAAACACCTAGGTATACATTTAACAAAACACGTGTAGGATTTGATTATTATGAAATTCTGACAAAAGAAGAAATCAAAGATCTAAATAAATGAAGAGACATACGTTGTAATGGATTATAAATCTTAACACACTAAAGATATAATTCCTTTCCAAATTGTTGTAGAGCCTGCATGTAATTCCTATGAAAATCTCAACAAAGTTATTCTGAAATTATACAGAAAGTCTCACAAACATAAAAATAGCCAAATTAATCTTGATTAAGAAAATAAAATGGAAGAAACCATTCTACATGATATTAAACTTAATATGTAGCTAGAGTTATCAACATGGTATAGTATTGGCAGAGGGATAGACACATAGATCAGTGGAACAGAATAGAGAATTCAGAAGTAGACCTGTGCAAATATGCTCAACAAATTTTTTAAAATGTTTTATTTATTTCAGAGAGAGAGAGAGCACAAGATGGAGAGACAGGCAGGGGCAGAGGGAGACACAGACTCCTGGCTGAGCAGGGAGCTTAAAGTGGGGCTCAATCCCAGGACCCTCAGATCAGGGCCTGAGCTGAAGGCAGATGCTTAACTGAGTCACCCAGGTGCTGCTGTGCTCAACTAGTTTTTGACAAAATTGCAGAAACAACTAAAAAATGATAGCCTTTTTAGCAAATGGTATGGAGCAATTGAACATCCCCAGGCAAAAAATAAAGTGAAACTTGACTCAAACTTCATACTGTAC
Organism: Meles meles; assembly: GCF_922984935.1. NCBI lineage: Eukaryota > Metazoa > Chordata > Mammalia > Carnivora > Mustelidae > Meles > Meles meles. Next base: position 52,233,968 of record NC_060076.1, read on the forward strand.
ACAAAAATTAACTGCAAAATGTACACTCAGATGGCTCAGTCTGTTAGGCATCCAACTCTTGATGTCAGCTTAAGTCATGACTTCAGGGTGGTGAAATCAAGCCCAGCGTAGAGGATCCACTCTGGGTGTGGAGCCTGCTTGGGATTCTCTCCCTCCCTCCCCTTTGCTCCTCTCTCGCCTCTCTCCCTCTCTCTAAAAAATATTAAGAATAAGCCTGGGTGGCTCAGTGGGTTAAAGCCTCTGCCTTCATCTCAGGTCATGATCCCAGGGTCCTGGGATTGAGCCCCACATCAGGCTCTCTGCTCAACAGGGAGCCTGCTTCCCTTCCTCTCTCTCTGTCTGCCTCTCTGCCTACTTGAGATCTCTCTCTGTCAAATAAATTTTTTAAAAAAATTAAAAAATTAAAAAAAATTTTTTTTTTAAATTACCTGCAAAAGAGTCACAGACTTAAAGATACAACATAAAACTATTTTTAAAAAATGGGGGAAAAATTGGGGGGACCTAGAGCTATTTAAAGATTTGTTAGAATTGCCATCCAAAGCATGAAGCATAAGAAAAATTGATAAATCGGACTCCTTCAAATATAAAAGATTTTGCTCTGAGAAATCACTTATATATTGCTGATGAGAGTGTGAAATGATACAGCCTGTCTGGAAAACAGTTTGTTAATTTCTTTTCTAAGATTGATTTATTTGAGGGGCGCCTGGGTGGCTCAGTGGTTTAAGCCACTGCCTTCAGCTCAGGTCATGATCTCAGGGTCCTGGGATCGAGTCCCGCATCGGGCTCTCTGCTCAGCAGGGAGCCTGCTTCCCTCTCACTCTCTCTGCCTGCCTCTCTGCCTACTTATGATCTCTGTCAAATAAATAAAATCTTTTTTAAAAAAAGATTGATTTATTTGAGCAAGAGAGAGCGAGCAAGGGAATGCATGCACGAGTGAGAGGGGCAGAGGGAGAGGGAGAGAGAGACAAGCAGATTCCCACCTGACCGCAGAGCCCAAGGTGGGGCTCCATCTCAGAAGCCTGAGATCATGATCTGAACCACAATCAAGAGTCTGGCATTTAACTGACGGAGCCACACAGGCACCCCAGTTTGTCAATCTCTTAAAAGCTTATATACCTAATTCCCATACTAACCAAAGATTAGACACTTGGTCATTTATTCTAGAGGAATGGAAATTTGTTTACACAAGAACCTGTACATGAATGTTCCTAGTAGCTTTATCTGTAATAGTCCCAAACTGGAATTGATCTAGCTGTATTCTTTTTTTTTAAATTAAATTAAATTAATTTTTTCATTGTTCTAAAATTTATTGTTTATGCACCACACCCAGTGCTCCATGCAATATGTACCCTCCTAATACCCACCACCAGAGTCACCCAACCCCCACCCCTCTCCCCTCCAAAACCCTCAGTTTGTTTTTCAGAGTCCACAGTCTCTTACAGTTACTCTCCCTCTGATTTCCCCCAACCCCAGCTCACTTCTCCTCTCCATCTCCCCATGTCCTCCATCTTACTCCTTATGCTCCACAAGTAAGTGAAACCATATGATAATTGACTCTCTCTGCTTGACTTATTTCACTCAGCATAATCTCTTCCAGTCCCATCCACATTGATACAAAAGTTGGGTATTCATGCTTTCTGATGGAGGCATAATACTCCATTGCATATATGGACCATATCTTCTTTACCATTCGTCTGTTGAAGAGCATCTTGGCTCTTTCCACAGTTTGGTGACTGTGGCCATTGCTGCTGTGAACACTGGGGTACAGGTTGCCCTTCTTTTCACTACATCTGTATCTTTGGTGTAAATACCCAGTAGTACAATTGAAGGGTCATACAGTAACCCTATTTTTTTTTTAGATTTTATTTATTTATTTGACAGACAGAGATCACAAGTAGGCAGAGAGGCAGGCAGAGAGAGAGGAAGGGAAGCAGGCTCCCTGCTGAGCAGAGAACCCGATGTGGGGCTCGATCCCAGGACCGTGGGATCATGACCTGAGCTGAAGGCAGAGGCTTTAACTCACTGAGCCACCGAGGCCACCCTGGGATCATGAACTGAGCCGAAGGCAGAGGCTTCCACTGAGCCACCCAGGTGCCCCCGGGAGCCCTATTTTTAATTTCTTAAGGAATCTCCACACTGTTTTCCAAAGTGGCTGCACCAACTTGCATTCTCACCAACAATGTAAAAGGGTTCCCCTTTCTCCACATCCTCTCCAACACTTGTTTATTGTCTTGATGATTTTGGCCATTCTAACTGATGTAAGGTCATATCTCAATGTGGTTTTGAGTTGACTTCCCTGATGGCTAATGATGAACATTTTCTCATGTGTCTATTAGCCATCTGTATGTCTTCTTTGGAGAAGTATCTGTTCATGTCTTCTGCCCATTTTTTGATATGATTATCTGTTTTGTGTGTGTTGAGTTTGAGGAGTTCTTTATAGATCTTGGATATCAACCCTTTGTCTGTAGTGTCACTTGTGAATATCTTCTCCCATTCTGTGGGTTGCCTTTTTGTTTTGTTGACTGTTTTCTTTGCTGTGCAGAAACTTTGGATCTTGATGAAGTCCCAAAAGTTCATTTTCACTTTTGTTTCCTTTGCCTTTTGTAACATGTCATGAAAGAAGTTGCTGTGGCCGATGTCGAGGAGGTTACTGCTTATATTCTCCTCTAGGATTTTGATAGATTCCTGCCCATGTTGAGATCTTTTACCCATTTCAAGTTTATCTTTGCATATGGGGTAAGAGAATGGTCAAGTTTAATTCTTCTATACATAGCTGTCCAATTTTCCCAGCACCATTTACTGAAGAGACTGTCTTTTTTCCACTGTATACTTTTTCCTGCTTTGTTGAGGGTCCATATCTGGGCTCTCTACTCTGTTCCACTGGTCTATGTGTCTGTTTTTGTGCCAATACCATGCTGTCTTGGTGATCACAGCTTTGCAGTAAAGTTTAAAATCAGGCAACGTGATGCGCCCAGTTTTTTCTATTTCAACATTTCCTTAGCAATTTGGGGTCTCTTCTGGTTCCATACAAATTTTAAGATTGTTTGTTCTAGCTCTTTGAAAAATGCTGGTGGAATTTTCATTGGGATGGCACTGAAAGTATAGATTGCTCTAGGCAGTATAGACATTTTAACAATGTTTATTCTTCCAATCCAAGAGCATGGAATGGTCTTCCATCTTTTTGTGTCTTCTTCAATGTCTTTCATGAGTGTTCTGTAGTTCCTCAAGTACAGATCCTTTACCTCTTTGGTTAGGTTTGTTCCCAGGTATCTTATGGTTCTTGGTGCTATAGTAAATGGAATCAATTCTCCAATTTCCATTTCTAATTTTCATTGTTAGTGTATAAGAAAGCAACTGATTTCTGTACACTGATTTTGTATCCTGCCCCATTACTGAATTTCTGTATGAGTTCTAGTAGTTCAGGGGTGGAGTCTTTTGGGTTTTTCCACATAAAGTATCATGTCATCTGTTTGCTGGCGAGGATGCGGAGAAAGGGGAACCCTCCTACACTGTTGGTGGGAATGCAAGCTGGTGCAACCACTCTGGAAAACAGCATGGAGATTCCTCAAAATGTTGAAAATAGACCTACCCTATGACCCAGCAATTGCACTACTGGGTATTTACCCTAAAGATACAAACATAGTTGGGGGGAGTCAAGATGGTGGGGAAGTAGGAGGAGGCGCCGTTTCAACCTGTACCCTAAAGTGAGCTGATTACCTACCAAAGAACTCTGATCACCTATGAAATCAGCCTGAGATCAGAATTATACACTTCTGGATCTCTACAGGAGCAGAAGATGCCAGTGGGCAGGTAAAGCTGAGTGGGAATGTCGGACTGATATCGGAAGATAAACAAAAGGGGGAGGGAGCCACCAGAGGTGACCGATTGGAAAGTAATATCCCAATATGAGAGTGCCCTGCATCTGGGGGACCAGCATTAACTTGGAGTCTGGTTGAAAGCACTCAAAAAAAAAAAAAATGAGCAAAGGAACACGGGGGAAATTGTGGAAATTGGGGCAGTTAGGGACAGGGGACTAAGTCCCCGGACCCAGGACAGCCTCCCCTGGCGCTGAGCCAGAGAGAGTGCGGCGGAGAAATCAGTTCCCAGTCCCTGAGCCGCCAGTGTGCCCGAGCCGCCAGCGCGCCTGAGAACGAGTGGGGTCTGGCTCCTGTGAGGGGCTGGGAGCCTGGCCAGACAGCAATCCTGAAATGTGCACGTCCCACACCCTCCCCTGGGAGAGGTGCTCATAAGTGATAGCCTGGAGCTCTGGCATCCGGAAAAACCAGACATTCCCAGCCCGGGACAGCAGGAAAATTTCAGTGTGCGATCTCTGCTTGGAACCTCTCTGGTGGTCTGGAGCTACCCAGACAGCCGCTGCTGCCCTGGTATTGGGTACAACGAGGAGCTCCTGCATCCCCAGGGACTGTGACTCAGAACCGACTCTGCCAGCAGCTCTGCAGAGCATTCTGAGGCTTCTCTCTGAGAGGGAGGTCGGGGTGAAGTTTGCTCTCTAAAACTCCAAAAACCATCAAAAGCTGTCAAGGCAAGAGAAAACAGATGAAAGAACATAAAAATCCCCAGAGAACAAAAGCCTGAAAAAAACAGTTTCCTCAGAGCCCACCCCCTTGAGGGGAGCAGGAGGACCCAACTCAGGGAACATCATTGTCTGAAAACCCACATGGCAGGCCCCTCGCCCAGAAAACCAACCAGGAAGGAAGAAAAAAAAAAAAAAGAAGACTACAAGAGAACAACCACCACTACTTCATAAATACAACTTTTATTTTTAACTCTTTACCAATATTCTGGTTCTTTTTTTTTTTAATACATACAGATAATTTTTTAACCTATTTACCATCACACTGAGATGTCCAGTACATCAAATTCCTTAATAACCTTCTAACCCGAACTTTTTGATACATACACCCGTGTTTTTCTTTTGCTTTTCTATTTTTTTAATTTTTGTTAATTTTAATTTAGTTTAGTCTAGTTCATTCTTTTTTAATTTTTATTTTCTAATATACATATAGAGTTAAACTTCAAGGTAATCCCCTTCCCCCAATCAATGCTACCCCTATAGGCAAACCAGTTTTTAATACCCCTGTAACTTAGGAAAGTTGAGTCCCTTAACAAAAACATCAAGATACATCCAGGAAGAATCAAAATAACCTTCCTCGCCCACACTGAGAATTTATAACCACTCTCCCAATTTTTCCTTCTGCCAGTGTTTCTGTGAATTTGTGTTTGTCCTGATAGTATATAAATCTTATACTTGGGGTTCTCTCTGATGAGGTTCTTCCCCTTTTTTGCTTATATGTATATATTTTTTTCTCTTGTCATATACTTTTATCAGTCTTTTTGTTTGTCTCTTCTGGTTTGTATACTTCATAAATCTTACCTTGTGGCCCATTTGGGCTGAGCCTTCTCTTTTATCTTCCCTTTTTTTTCCTGTCTCTCTCTCTCTCTCTTTTTTTCCTTTTTTCTTTTCTTTTTTCTTCTCTATTTCTTTTTCTTTTCTTTTTTCTCTCATTTGGGTGGGGAATCCTGATTGCACAGAAGCGTTCCAGGGTGCACCTTGACTGCACCACAATCGATAAATCCAGCTGCATCTGTTCAGTCATCTCTCACCAAAATGACTAGGTGGAGGAATACCCAATAGAAGAAAAATACAGAGGATGGACCTTCTGCAACAGAGCTAATGGCTATCGACATAGACAATATGTCGGAAAAGGAATTCAGGCTAACAATTATCCAGGCAATAGCTAGGTTGGAGAAAGCCATGGATGACCAAATAGAATTGATTAGGGCAGAACTGAAAGCCATCAGGGATGATGTTCAAAATGCTCTCAATGAGTTCCAATCTAATCTAAATTCTCTAAAAGCTAGGGTAACTGAGACAGAAGATAGAATTAGTGATCTGGAGGACAAACAGATAGAGAGAAAGAATCAGGAGGAAGCCTGGAACAAACAGCTCAGAAGCCACGAAAACAGAATCAGGGAAATCAATGATGCATGAAACGTTCCAACGTCAGAATTATTGGAATCCCTGAAGGGGAGGAAAAAGAAAGAAGTCTAGAAGATATAGTGGAAGAAGTTGTCTATGAAAATTTTCCCAATCTCACGAATGGAAACAATGTTCATGTACTAGAGGCAGAGAGATTTCCCCCCAAGATTTTAGATTCTCAAAAGTCCCTGCGACACCTTATAGTTAAAATGAGGAATCATGTTTCAAGACAGACCCTCTTAAAAGCAGCTAGGACAAAGAAGCTCCTTACATACAGAGGAAAGCCATTAGAATAATGTCAGACCTGTCCACAGAGACCTGGCAAGCCAGGAAGGGCTGGCAAAATATATTCAGAGTATTAAATGAGAAGAACATGCAGCCAAGAATACTCTATCCAGCAAGGCTGACATTCAAAATGGATGGAGAGATAAAGAGTTTCCAAGACCGGCAAGGCTTAAAAGACTATGCAACCACCAAGCCGACACTGCAGGAAATATTAAGGCGGGGTCCTATAAAAGAGAAAAAATCCTAAGAATATCATTGAACAGAAATATAGAAACAATCTACAGACAGAAAGACTTCAAAGGTAACACAATGTCAATAAAAACCTATCTCTCAATAATCACTCTCAATGTGAATGGCCTAAATGCACCCATAAAACGACACAGGGTTGCAGATTGGATAAAATGACAGGACCCATCCATATGTTGTCTACAAGAGACCCATTTTGAACCCAAGGATACACCCAGATTAAAATTGAAGGGATGGAGAAGCATCTTTCATGCCAATGGGCCTCAAAAGAAGGCCGGGGTAGCGATTCTCATATCAGATAAATTAGATTTCAAACTAAAGACTGTAGTCAGAGATACAGAAGGACACTAAATAATTCTTAAAGGGACTATCCACGACGATGATCTAACAATTGTAAATATCTACGCCCCCAATATGGGAGCACCCAATTACATAAGAAAACTATTAATCAAGATAAAGAGTCATATTGATATGAATACAATAATAGTAGGAGATCTTAATATGCCTCTCTCAGAAATAGACAGATCATTGAAGCAGAAAATTAATAAAGAAATAAGAGCATTGAATGAAACATTGGACCAGATGGACCTTATAGACATATACAGAACATTCCACCCTAAAACAACAGAATACTCATTCTTCTCAAGTACACATGGAACCTTCTCCAGAATAGACCACATACTGGGTCACAAAGCAGGACTCAACCGATACCAAAAGACTGACATTATTCCCTGCATATTCTCCGATCACAATGCTTTGAAACTGGAACTCAATCACAAGGAAAAGTTCAGAAGGAACTCAAACACCTGGAAGCTAAAGACCACCTTGCTTAAGAATGCTTGGATCAACCAGGAGATCAAAGATGAACTTAAACAATTCATGGAAACCAATGAGAATGAAGACACTTCAGTCCAAAACCTATGGGATACAGCAAAGGCGGTTCTAAGGGGGAAATACATAGCCATCCAAGCCTCCCTCAAAAACATTGAAAAGTCCAGAATACACCAGCTGTCTCTACACCTTAAAGAACTGGAGAATCAACAACAAATCAAACCAACTCCACATGCAAGAAGGGAAATAATCAAGATTAGAGCAGAGATCAAAGAGGTAGAAACGAGAGATACAGTAGAACGCATCAATGAAACTAGAAGCTGGTTTTTTGAAAGAATCAATAAGATCGATAAACCATTGGCCACACTAATCCAAAAGAAAAGAGAGAAAGCCCAAATTAATCAAATTATGAATGAAAAGGGAGAGATCACAACTAACACCAAGGAAATAGAAACAATCATCAGAAATTATTACCAACAGTTATATGCCAATAAGCTAAGCAACCTAGATGAAGTGGATGCATTCCTGGAAAACTACAAACTCCCAAAATTGAACCAGGAAGAAATTGACAACCTGAATAGACCGATATCTAGTAACGAGATTGAAGCAGTGATCAAAAACCTCCCAAAAAACAAGAGCCCAGGACCTGACGGATTCCCTGGGGAATTCTACCAAACTTTCAAAGAAGAAATAACACCAATTCTCCGGAAGCTGTTCCAAAAAATTGAAGCAGAAGGACTTCCAGACTCTTTTTATGAAGGCAACATTACCCTGATCCCCAAACCAGGCAAAGACCCTACCAAAAAGGAGAATTTCAGACCAATATCACTGATGAATATGGATGCAAAGATTCTCAACAAGATCCTAGCAAACAGGATCCAGCAGCACATTCAAAAGATTATCCACCATGACCAGGTGGGATTCATCCCTGGGTTGCAAGGTTGGTTCAACATTCGCAAATCAATCAGTGTGATAGAACACATCAATAAGAGAAGAGAGAAGAACCACATGGTCCTCTCAATTGATGCAGAAAAAGCATTTGACAAAATCCAGCATCCGTTCCTGATGAAAACGCTTCAAAGTATAGGGATAGAGGGAACATTCCTGAACTTCATAAAATCTATCTATGAAAGACCCACAGCAAATATCATCCTCAATGGGAAAAAGCTTGCAGCCTTCCCGTTGAGATCAGGAACCCGACAAGGATGCCCACTCTCACCACTCTTGTTCAACATAGTATTAGAATTCCTAGCAACGGCAATCAGACAACAAAGAGAAATAAAAGGTATCCAAATTGGCAAGGAAGAAGTCAAACTCTCTCTCTTCGCAGATGACATGATTCTTTATATGGAAAACCCCAATGACTCCACCCCTAAACTACTAGAACTCATACACCAATTCAGTAACGTGGCAGGACACAAAGTCAATGTACAGAAATCAGTGGCTTTCTTATACACTAACAATGAAAACACAGAAAGGGGAATTAGAGAATCGATTCCATTTACTATAGCACCAAGAATCATAAGGTATCTGGGAATAAACCTAACGAAAGAGGTAAAGGACCTGTACTCGAGGAACTACAGAACACTCACGAAAGAAATTGAAGAAGACACAAAAAGATGGAAGACCATTCCATACTCTTGGATTGGAAGAATAAACATTGTTAAAATGTCTATACTGCCTAGAGCAATCTATACTTTTAATGCCATTCCGATCAAAATTCCACCGGTATTTTTCAAGGAGCTGGAGCAAATAATCCTAAAATTTGTATGGAATCAGAAGAGACCCCGTTTTGCTAAGGAAATGTTGAAAAACAAAAACAAAACTGGTGGCATCACGTTACCTGATTTCAAGCTTTACTACAAAGCTGTGATCACCAAGACAGCATGGTACTGGCATAAAAACAGACACATAGACCAGTGGAACAGAGTGGAGAGCCCAGATATGGACCCTCAACTCTATGGTCAAATAATCTTCGACAAAACAGGAAAAAATATACAATGGAAAAAAGACAGTCTCTTCAATAAATGGTGCTGGGAAAACTGGACAGCGATATGTAGAAGAATGAAACTCGACCATTCTCTTACACCGTACACAAAGATAAACTTGAAATGGATAAAAGACCGCAAGGTGAGACAGGAATCCATCAGAATCCTAGAGGAGAACATAGGCAGTAACCTCTTCGATATCAGCCACAGCAACTTCTTTCAAGATATGTCTCCAAAGGCCAAGGAAACAAAAGCGAAAATGAACTTTTGGGACTTCATCAAGATCAAAAGCTTCTGCACAGCAAAGGAAACAGTCAACAAAACAAAGAGGCAACCCACGGAATGGGAGAAGATATTTGCAAATGACAGTACAGACAAAAGGTTGATATCCAGGATCTATAAAGAACTCCTCAAACTCAACACACACAAAACAGATAATCATATCAAAAAATGGGGAGAAGATATGAACAGACACTTCTCCAATGAAGACATACAAATGGCTATCAGACACATGAAAGAATGTTCATCATCACTAGCCATCAGGGAGATTCAAATTAAATTCAAATTAAAACCACATTGAGATACCACCTGACACCAGTTAGAATGGCCAAAATTAGCAAGAGTATCCAACGTGTGTTGGAGAGGATGTGGAGAAAGGGGAACCCTCTTACACTGTTGGTGGGAATGCAAGTTGGTACAGCCACCTTGGAGAACAGTGTGGAGATTCCTCAAGAAATTAAGAATAGAGCTTCCCTATGACCCTGCAATTGCACTGCTGGGTATTTACCCCAAAGATACAGATGTAGTGAAAAGAAGAGCCATCTGTACCCCAATGTTTATTGCAGCAATGGCCACGGTCGCCAAACTGTGGAAAGAACCAAGATGCCCTTCAACAGATGAATGGATAAGGAAGATGTGGTCCATATACACAATGGAGTATTATGCCTCCATCAGAAAGGATGAATACCCAACTTTTGTAGCAACACAGAGGACATGGGGAAATGGAGAGGAGAAGGGAGTTGAGGGAAACTGGAAGGGGAGATGAACCATGAGAGACTATGGACTCTGAAAAACAACCAGAGGGTTTTGAAGGGGTGGGGGGTGGGAAGTTGAGAGACCAGGTGGTGGGTAATAGGGAGGGCACATACTGCATGGAGCACTGGGTGTGGTGCAAAAACAATGAACACTGTTATGCTGAAAATAAACAAATTAAAAAAAAAAAAAGATACAAACGTAGTGATCCAAAGGGGCATGTGCACCTGAATGTTTATAGCAGCAATGTCTACAATAGCCAAACTATGGAAAGAACCTAAATGTCCATCAACAGATGAATGGATAAAGAAGATGTGGTATATATATACACAATGGAATACTATGCAGCCATCAAAAGAAATGAAATCTTGCCATTTGCGACGACGTGGATGGAACTAGAGGGTATCATGCCTAGTGAAATAAATCAATCGGAGAAAGGCAACTATCATATGCTCTCCCTGATATGAGGACGTGGAGATGCAGCATGGGGGTTTGGGGGGTAGGAGAAGAATAAATGAAACAAGATGGGATTGGGAGGGAGACAAACCATAAGTGACTCTTAATCATTGGGGAGGGTATGTGCTATGGTGAGTGCTGTGAAGTGTGTAAACCTGGCGATTCACAGACCTGTACCCCTGGGGATAAAAATACATTATATGTTTATAAAAAAATAAAAAATTAATAAAAAAATTTTTTTTAAAAAGATAATAAGAAAAAAAAGTATCATGTCATCTGCAAAGAAGGAGTTTGACTTCTTTATTGCCAATTTGAATACCTTTTATTTCTTTTTGTTGTCTGACTTCTGTTGCTAGCACTTCTAGTAATATGTTGAACAAGAGTGGTGAGAGTGGGCATCCTTGTCATGTTTCTGATATCAAAGGGAAGGCTGTCAGCTTTTCCCCATTGAGAATGATATTCGTTGTGGGTTTTCATAGATAAATTTTATGAAGTTGAGGAACGTTACCTCTATCCCTATACTTTGAAGCATTTTAATCAGGAAGGATGCTCTATCTTGTCAATTGCTTTTTCTGCATCAACTGAGAGGACCATGCGGTTCTTCTCTCTTCCTTACTGATTTGTTCTATCACATTGATTGATTTGCAAATATTGAACCACACTTGCATCCCAGGGATATATCCCACCTGGTAATGATGGATAATCTTTTTAATATACTGTCAGATCTTATTAGCTAGGATCTTGTCAAGGATCTTGGCATCCATATTCATCAGGGATATTGGTCTGAAATTCTCCTTTTTAGTGCAGTCTTTGCCTGGATTGGAGATCAGGGTAATGCTGGCTTCATAAAAAGAGTCTGGAAGTTTTCCTTCTGTTTCTAGCTTTTGTAGCTCCAGCTGTTTTTGCTAGCTGAATACTTTTAACAGACTTCTGTACTTTCAGGTTGTGGTATATTACTCAGCAATAAAGAGCAACAAATTATTGAAACATAGACATTGAATAAATATACAGGGCATTATTATGAGTGAAGAAAGTTACAAATTCCAATTCCAAAAGTTACATACTGTAATAATTCCCTTGATATAGCACTTCAAAATGACAGCATTTTAGAAACAGAAGGCAGTTAACAGCTACAATGGGGGACCAGGGAAGTAGTATGCTTACAAAAAGGCAGCACCAGAGGTGCCTGGCTGGCTTGACCAGTAAAGCATGTGACTTTTGATCTTGGGGGTCATGAGTTCAAGCTCCATGTTGGGGGTAGAGTTTACTTAATTTTTTTTTTAATTTTTATTTATTTATTTTTTCAGTGTAACAGTATTAATTGTTTTTGCACCACATCCAGTGCTCCAGGCAATACGTGCCCTCCCTATTACCCACCACCTGGTTCCCCCAACCTCCCACCCCCCGCCCCTTCAAAACCCTCAGGTTGTTTTTCAGAGTCCATAGTCTCTTATGGTTCGCCTCCCCTTCCAGTTTCCCTCAACTTCCTTCTCCTCTCCATCTCCCAATGTCCTCCATGTCATTTGTTATGCTCCACAAATAAGTGAAACCATATGATACATGACTCTCTCTGTTTGACTTATTTCACTCAGCATAATCACTTCCAGTCCCGTCCATGTTGCTACAGAAGTTGGGTATTCATCCTTTCTTTTTTTTTTTTTTTTTTTAATAAACATGTATTTTTATCCCCAGGGGTACAGGTCTGTGAATCACCAGGTTTACACACTTCACAGCACTCACCATAGCACATACCCTCCCCAATGTCCATAACCCCCTCCCCCACTCCCAACCCCCCCTCCCCCACTCCCAACCCCCCCTCCCCCCAGCAACCCCCAGTTTGTTTTGTGAAATTAAGAGTCACTTATGGTTTGTCTCCCTCCCAATCCCATCTTGTTTCATTTATTCTTCTCCTATCCCCCTAACCCCCCATGTTGCATCTCCACGTCCTCATATGAGGGAGAGCATATGATAGTTGTCTTTGTCCGATTGACTTATTTCACTAAGCATGATACCCTCTAGTTCCATCCACGTCATCGCAAATGGCAAGATTTCATTTCTTTTGATGGCTGCATAGTATTCCATTGTGTATATATACCACTTCTTCTTTATCCATTCATCTGTTGATGGACATCTAGGTTCTTTCCATAGTTTGGCTATTGTAGACATTGCTGCTATAAACATTCAGGTACACGTGCCCCTTCGGATCACTGCGTTTGTGTCTTTAGGGTAAATGCCCAGTAGTGCAATTGCTGGGTCATAGGGTAGTTCTATTTTCAACATTTTGAGGAACCTCCATGCTGTTTTCCAGAGTGGTTGCACCAGCTTGCATTTCCACCAACAGTGTAGGAGGGTTCCCCTTTCTCCGCATCCTCGCCAGCATCTGTCATTTCCTGACTTGTTAATTTTAGCCATTCTGACTGGTGTGAGGTGATATCTCATTGTGGTTTTGATTTGTATTTCCCTGATACCGAGTGACGTGGAGCACTTTTTCATGTGTCTGTTGGCCATCTGGATGTCTTCTTTGCAGAAATATCTGTTCATGTCCTCTGCCCATTTCTTGATTCGATTGTTTGTTCTTTGGGTGTTGAGTTTGCTAAGTTCCTTATTGATTTTGGATACTAGCCCTTTATCTGATATGTTGTTTGCAAATATCTTCTCCCATTCTGTCAGTTGTCTTTTGGTTTTGTGAACTGTTTCCTTTGCTGTGCAAGAGATTTTGATCTTGATGAAATCCCAATAGTTCATTTTTGCCTTTGCTTCCCTTTCCTTTGCCGATGTTCCTAGGAAGATGTTGCTGTGGCTGAGGTCGAAGAGGTTGCTGCCTGTGTTCTCCACAAGGATTTTGATGGATTCCTTTCTCACATTGAGGTCCTTCATCCATTTTGAGTCTATTTTCGTTTGTGGTATAAGGAAATGGTCTAGTTTCATTTTACTGCATGTGACTGTCCAATTTTCCCAGCACCATTTATTGAAGAGGCTGTCTTTTTTCCATTGGACATTCTTTCCTGCTTTGTCGAAGATTAGTTGACCACAGAGTTGAGGGTCTATTTCTGGGCTCTCTATTCTGTTCCATTGACCTATGTGTCTGTATTTGTGCCAGTACCATGCTGTCTTGATGATGACAGCTTTGTAATAGAGCTCGAAGTCTGGAATTGTGATGCCACCAACTTTGGCTTTCTTTTTCAATATTCCTTTTGCTATTCAAGGTCTTTTCTGGTTCCATATAAATTTGAGGATTATTTGTTCCATTTCTTTGAAAAAAAATGGATGGTATTTTGATAGGGATTGCATTAAATGTGTAGATTGCTTTAGGTAGCATAGACATTTTCACAATATTTATTCTTCCAATCCAGGAGCATGGAACATTTTTCCATTTCTTTGTGTCTTCCTCAAGTTCTTTCATGAGTACTTTATAGTTTTCTGCATATAGATTCTTAGCCTCTTTGGTTAGGTTTATTCCTAGGTATCTTATAGTTTTGGGTGCAATTGTAAATGGGATTGACTCCTTAATTTCTTTCTTCTGTCTTGTTGTTGGTGTACAGAAATGCAACTGATTTCTGTGCATTGATTTTATATCGTGACACTTTACTGAATTCCTGTACAAGTTCTAGCAGTTTTGGAGTGGAGTCTTTTGGGTTTTCCACATATAGTATCATATCATCAGTAAAGAGTGATAGTTTGGCTTCTACTTTGCCAATTTGGATGCCTTTAATTTCTTTTTGTTGTCTGATTGCTGAGGTTAGGACTTCTAGTACTATGTTGAATAGCAGTGGTGATAATCCCTGCCATGTTCCTGACCTTAATGGAAAAGCTTTCAGTTTTTCTCTATTGAGGATGATATTTGCGGTGGGTTTTTCATAGATGGCTTTGATAATATTGAGGTATGTGCCCTCTATCCCTACACTGTGAAGAGTTTTGATCAGGAATGGATGCTGTACTTTGTCAAATGCTTTTTCAGTATCTATTGAGAGTATCATATGGTTCTTGTCCTTTCTTTTATTAATGTGTTCTATCACACTGATTGATTTGCGGATGTTGAACGAACCTTGCAGCCCTGGAATAAATCCCACTTGATCGTGGTGAATAATCCTTTTTTTTTTTTTAAGATTTTATTTATTTATTTATTTATCTATTTATTTTATTTATTTATTTATTATTTATTATTTATTTTATTTATTATTTGACAGAGAGAGATCACAAGCAGACAGAGAGGCAGGCAGAGAGAGAGAAAGGGAAGCAGGCTCCCTGCCGAGCAGAGAGCCCGATGCCGGACTCGATCTCAGGACCCTGAGATCATGACCTGAGCCAAAGGCAGTGGCTTAACCCACTGAGCCACCCAGGTGCCCCGTGAATAATCCTTTTAATTATATGTACTGTTGAATCCTATTGGCTAGTATTTTGGCGAGAATTTTTGCATCTGTGTTCATCAAGGATATTGGTCTGTAGTTCTCTTTTTTGGTGGGATCCTTGTCTGATTTGGGGATCAAGGTGATGCTGGCCTCATAAAATGAGTTCGGAAGTTTTCCTTCCATTTCTATTTTTTGGAACAGTTTCAGGAGAATAGGAATTAGTTCTTCTTTAAATGTTTGGTAGAATTCCCCTGGGAAGCCGTCTGGCCCTGGGCTTTTGTTTGTTTGGAGATTTTTGATGACTGTTTCAATCTCCTTACTGGTTATGGGCCTGTTCAGGTTTTCTATTGATTCCTGGTTCAGTTGTGGTAGTTTATATGTCTCTAGGAATGCATCCATTTCTTCCAGATTGTCAAATTTGTTGGCGTAGAGTTGCTCATAATATGTTCTTACAATTGTCTGTATTTCGTTGGTGTTAGTTGTGATCTCTCCTCTTTCATTCATGATTTTATTTATTTGGGTCCTTTCTTTTTTCTTTTTGATAAGTTTGGCCAGGGGTTTATCAATTTTATTGATTCTTTCAAAGAACAAGCTCCTAGTTTCATTGATTTTTTTTCTTTCTTTCTTTTTTTTTTTTTTTTTTTTTGGTTTCTATTTCATTGATTTCTGCTCTGATCTTTATGATTTCTCTTCTCCTGCTGGGTTTAGGGTTTCTTTCTTGTTCTTTCTCCAGCTCCTTTAGGTGTAGGGTTAGTTTGTGTACTTGAGACCTTTCTTGTTTCTAGAGAAAGGCTTGTACCATTATATATTTTCCTCTCAGGACTGCATTTGCTGTGTCCCACAGATTTTGAACTGTTGTGTTTTCATTATCATTTGTTTCCATGAATTTTTTCAATTCTTCTTTAATTTCCTGGTTGACCCATTCATTCTTTAGAAGGATGCTGTTTAGTCTCCATGTATTTGGGTTCTTTCCAGCTTTCCTCTTGTGATTGAGTTCTAGCTTCAGAGCATTGTGGTCTGAAAATATGCAGGGAATGATCCTAATCTTTTGATACCGGTTGAGACCTGATTTGTGACCCAGGATGTGATCTATTCTGGAGAAGGTTCCATGTGCACTAGAGAAGAATGTGTATTCTGTTGCTTTGGGATGAAATGTTCTGAATAGATCTGTGATGTCCATCTGGTCCAGTGTGTCATTTAAGGCCTTTATTTCCTTGTTGATCTTTTGCTTGGATGATCTGTCCATTTCAGTGAGGGGAGTGTTAAAGTCCCCTACTATTATTGTATTATTATTGATGTGTTTCTTTGATTTTGTTATTATTTGGTTGATATAGTTGGCTGCTCCCACGTTAGGGGCATAGATATTTAAAATTGTTAGATCTTCTTGTTGGACAGACCCTTTGAGTAGGATATAGTGTCCTTCCTCATATCTTATTATAGTCTTTGGCTTGAAATCTAATTGATCTGATAGAAGGATTGCCACCCCAGCTTTCTTCTGATGCCCATTAGCATGGTAAATTGTTTTCCACCCCCTCACTTTAAATCTGGAGGTGTCTTCGTGTCTAAAATGAGTTTCTTGTGGGCAACATACAGATGGGTTTTGGTTTTTTTATCCATTCTGATACCCTGTGTCTTCTGATTGGGGCATTTAGCCCATTAACATTCAGGGTAACTATTGAGAGATATGAATTTAGTGCCATTATTAGCCTGTAAGGTGACTGTTACTGTATATTGTCTCTGTACCTTTCTGATCTACTACTTTTAGGCTCTCTCTTTGCTTAGAGGACCCCTTTCAATATTTCCTGGAGAGCTGGTTTGGTGTTTGCAAATTCTTTCAGTTTTTGTTTGTCCTGGAAGCTTTTGATCTCTCCTTCTATTTTCAGTGATAGCCTAGCTGGATAGAGTATTCTTGGCTGCATGTTTTTCTCGTTTAGTGCTCTGAATATGTCATGCCTGCTCTTTCTGGCCTGCCAGGTCTCTGTGGATAAGTCTGCTGCCAATCTAATATTTTTACCATTGTATGTTACAGACTTCTTTTCTCGGGCTGCTTTCACGATTTTCTCTTTGTCACTAAGACTTGTAAATTTTACTATTAGGTGACGGGGTGTGGACCTATTCTTGTTGACTTTGAGGGGGGTTCTCTGCACCTCCTGGATTTTGATGCTTGTTCCCTTTGCCATATTAGGGAAATTCTCTCCAATACTTCTCTCCAATAGACCTTCTGCTCCCCTCTCTGTTTCTTCTTCTTCTGGAATCCCAATTATTCTAATGTTGTTTCGTCTTATGGTGTCACTTATCTCTCGAATTCCCCCCTCATGGTCCAGTAGCTGTTTGTCCCTCTTTTGCTCAGCTTCTTTATTCTGTCATTTGGTATTCTATATTACTAATTCTTTCTTCTGCCTCACTTATCCTAGCAGTGAGAGCCTCCATTTTTGATTGCACCTCATTAATAGCTTTTTTGATTTCAACTTGGTTAGATTTTAGTTCTTTAATTTCTCCAGAAAGGGCTTTTGTATCTCCAGAGAGGGTTTCTCTAATATCTTCCATGCCTTTTCTGAGCCCAGCTAGAACGTTCAGAATCGTCATTCTGAACTCTTGATCTGACATATTACCAATGTCCATGTTGATTAGGTCCCTAGCCTTTGGTACTGCCTCTTGTTCTTGTTTGTGGTAATTTTTTCCGCCTTGTCATTTTGTCCAGATAAGAAGATATGAAGGATCAAATAAAATACTAAAAGGGTGGCAAAGACCCCAGAAAAATGCGCTGTAACCAAATCAGAAGAGACCCCAAATTGTGGGGGGGAGAAAGGGGATGAAAAGAGGTTCAGAAAAAAAAGAAAAAATTTAAAAAATAAAACAAATAAAGAAAAAATATAAAAAGAAAGAAAAATATATATTTTAGATAAACTAGTCAAAAAACATTAAAAAAGAAAAGGGTAAAAGTTTAAAAAAATTTAGCAGAAGAAGAAAAAAGAAAGAAAGAAATTGAAAAAAAATTGAATTAACTGCAAGACTAAAGAATCATGGGGAGAAAGCCATGAGTTCCGTGCTTTGCTTTCTCCTCCTCTGGAATTCTGCTGCTGTCCTAGGCATTGAACCTGCTTTCCTTGATAGATGAACTTCATCCTGGCTGGATATTTTGTTGATCTTCTGGGGGAGGGGCCTGTTGTAGTGACTCTCAAGTGTCTTTGCCCGAGGCGGAATTGCACCACCCTTACCGGGGGCCGGACTAAGTAAGCCTCTGGGGTTCGCTTTTGGGAGCTTCTGTTCCCTGAACACTTTCCGTAGAGTTCCAGAGGACGGGAATGAAAATGGCGGCCTCCCAGTCTCTGGCCTGGAGGAGCCGAGAGCCCGGGGTCCCACTCCTAGTGTGCCCCCAGAGGACAGCACCCAATCAGTCCCGTATCCCCAGCCTCCAGCAGCACTCTGAGCTCACCCAGCCCGCGACCAGTTCAAGGTAACCCCGAGCTGAGAGTTCAGTCCTCGGCTCTGTCTCTGTAGCCAGCTTCTCTGTTCTAACGCCTGCGAGCTCTGCCACACTACGACACCCCCGATCCTTCTGTGACCCTGCGGGACCTGGGGCACGCTGACCCTGCGTGGGCTTCACCCCGGTTTAGCCTCTGGAGCAATGTCCCTCAGTGGAACAGACTTTTAAAAGTCCTGATTTTGTGCTCTGTTGCTCCGCCACTTGCCAGGAGCCGGCCCCTCCCCCCGTGGTCTATCTTCCCGTCGTTTTAGATTCACTTCTCCGCCAGTCCTACCTTTCAGAAAGTGGTTGATTTTCTGTTTCTAGAGTTGCTGTTCTTCTTCTCTTTGCTCTCCCGTTGGATTTGTAGGTGTTTGCAATGTTTAGATAAGCTATCGAGCTGATCTCCTGCTACCTGGTGTAGTCTCAGCCTGCTACTTCTCTGCCATCTTGACTCCGAGTTTACTTAATTTTTTGAAAAGAGGCACCTGGTGGCTCAGTTGGTTAAGCATATGCATTGGGCTCAGGTCATGATCCCAGGGTCCTGGGATGGAGCAGGGAGTCTGCTTCACTCTCTCTCTCACCCTCTGCCCCTTCTCCTGCTTGTGCTCTCTCTTAAATAGATAAATAAATAAATAATATCTTTATTTTTTTTTTAAAGGCAGCATGAGAGATAATTGCCTGGGAACTACTCACTGTCTTGAGTGTGGTGGTGGATACACGAACTTACGCATGTGATGAAATTGTATGGAACTGAACACACATTAATACATAAATGAAGACAAGTAAAACTGGCTGGGGAGATCTGAATTAGATCAGTGTATTGTATCAATATCAATTTCCCTGTTTTGATGTTATATATTATGCTTTCTAAAATGTTGCTACTTAGAGGAAACTGGGTAAAATGTACATAGAGTTCTTCTCTGTTTTGTTTCTTACAATTGCATTGGAATCTATAATTATCTCAATAAACATTTCAATTAAAATTTTATTTGGAAGAGAAACTGCACAATAATAGGCTTCCAAAAATACAATGCACACAAACAAATGAACACTAGAGGAGATAATATCATACCACATATCAAGAAGTAATGTAAAACCACAATAATTAAACAGAGAGCTATTAGTACAGGAAGTCAATTGCACATTATAGAGAATCCATAAACAGAACTATGTATACTTGAGAAATTAGTATACTAGGAAGGGAATTCTTCATATTATTGGGGAAAAGGAAATGCTAAAGGATGGAAAAACTTACTCTTAATTTGGAAAAACAATAGGTCCCTAATCACATGACACATAAAATAATTTCAAGATAGAGACAGATTAAAACCAACATGTAAGGAACAATGCTTTTTAACAGGAGGATATAACAGGATTTAACAAGATATATAGGAGGATTTTAAAAATATATAATTTTTTAAGGTAGGGAAGAGATTTTTGAGAAAGGTAAAAACAACAGAAAATGGGAAGACTAGTTTTAAGGAATTATTTGCATACAACAGCTACATCAAAACATTTAATTTCACTCAACTAAATGGGATAGGACCACAGTTTGGAAAACTCAATGAACAGTTAATTTGCTCTTTTGTGATACCTACAAAACAGTCAAATTGCCCAGAAAAACTGATGAATTTGCCTTCAAGGACGTGTGATTCTACTGTGAAATGAGATCCTACCCTAACATATAACTTGCTGGGACTGACGATACCCAAATTAGAGAAAGCTCTGTTCAGTTACATAGCCTTGATGAATCATGTCTGTAGTCTGCCTGAAGCTGCTTTTTACATACAGTGTAGTCTTTCTCCAGAAATCTGGGGGTCTGTGCTGTAATTCTTCTATGGGGGCTTGTCAGAAAATCCTCTCAGCACTCTTATTTACCACAGATACCTCCAGCACTATGAGATATCCTGGGTCACTGGTCCGAAGGGAGTATTGCTTATACCAGTCTGAATCTGTCACACTCCTCCCTTTCTCCAAGACCTTCTGAGTCACCCCATAAACAGATTAGAAAAATATTCCTAATTTTGGCCATTCTAACTGGTGTAAGGTGGTATCTCAATGTGGTTTTAATTTGAATCTCCCTGATGAACATTTTTTCATGTATCTGATAGCCATTTGTATGTCTTCATTGGAGAAGTGTCTGTTCATATCTTCTCCCCATTTTTGATATGATTATCTGTTTTGTGTGTGTTGAGTTTGAGGAGTTCTTTATAGATCCTGGATATCAACCTTTTGTCTGTACTGTCATTTGCAAATATCTTCTCCCATTCCGTGGGTTGCCTTTTTGTTTTGTTGACTGTTTCCTTTGCTGTGCAGAAGCTTTTGATCTTGATGAAGTCCCAAAAGTTCATTTTTGCTTTTGTGTCCTTTGCCCTTGGAGACATATTTTGAAAGAAGTTGCTGTGGCTGATATCGAAGAGGTTACTACCCATGTTCTCCTCTAGGATTCTGATGGATTCCTGTCTCACGTTGAGGTCTTTAATCCATTTTGAGTTAGAATGGCCAAAATTAGCAAGACAGGAAACAACATGTGTTGGAGAGGATGTGGAGAAAGGGGAACCCTCTTACACTGTTGGTGGGAATGCAAGTTGGTGCAGCCACTTTGGAGAACAGTGTGGAGATTCCTCAAGAAATTAAGAATAGAGCTTCCCTATGACCCTGCAATTGCACTGCTGGGTATTTACCCCAAAGATACAGATGTAGTGAAAAGAAGAGCCATCTGTACCCCAATGTTTATAGCAGCAATGGCCACGGTCACCAAACTGTGGAAAGAACCAAGATGCCCTTCAACAGATGAATGGATAAGGAAGATGTGGTCCATATACACGATGGAGTATTATGCCTCCATCAGAAAGGATGAATACCCAACTTTTGTAGCAACATGGATGGGGCTGGAAGAGATTATGCTAAGTGAAATAAGTCAAGCAGAGAGAGTCAATTATCATATGGTTTCACTTATTTGTGGAGCATAAGAAATAACACGGAGGACATGGGGAGATGGAGAGGAGAAGGGAGTTGAGGGAAATTGGAAGGGGAGATGAACCATGAGAGACTATGGACTCTGAAAAACAACCTGAGGGTTTTGAAGGGGCGGGGGGTGGGAGGTTGGGGGAACCAGGTGGCGGGTAATAGGGAGGGCACGTACTGCATGGAGCACTGGCTGTGGTGAAAAAACAATGAATACTATTGTGCTAAAAAGAAATAAAATAAAATAATCCTTCTTTTAAAAAAAAAATTCCTACGTGAGACATACGCTATCTCCAAAATCTGAAACAGCCTACCTAGTGTGGTGCTTTTGTGTACATGGGACAAATTGCAAGAACTTCTTCTGCATCTTTGAGGGTATGTTCTGGAAATCCTCAAACCATTAGATTATCTAAAATTTTTACTGGTGCAATAGCCCTTCAAGTCTTTGTGGGATTGATTTCCATCCTCTGGAGTGTGTGTGTCTGGCATTCAGAGTACTTGCCCCTTCCTGCTTATCCAGTCCAATCCACCTGATCTCATTAACGTGGCAGACCAGGTGATATTTGGCAGAGTGTCCAGTCAGGATTCCTGTAGACTATTATTCCAGCAATATATTAAGACCAAAATAAAAATATGAGAAAGAATGGGAGATATACAACTCTGGGCAAAATCATGAATGCCTTTTTCTGTCTGTTCCAAATAAAGGTGTATTTGCCTACTGCTCTGGTCTTCTTTCCCAATAGGATTGAGAAGAATTAGCTTGTCATATCAAGAGCTGCCTAGGGCTCTGCTTGACCAGTCTTATAAAGACATCAGTTCAGTATAGGAACTGTAACTGGAGCTTCCAACTTAGTTAAGTTGTACATTCCACCACCAACTTTTAGGATTTTTACAAGGTCAAGACTGGTGAGCTGAGTGGAATCATGGTTGTTGGCCATCTTGGCAGCTTCCAAGTCTTTAAGATTGGCCTAGTTTCTTCTATTATATCCAAGATGCAATACTGTTTCTGCTTTGCTATCTTGGCTCAGGCAAGAGGCAATTTCAGAGGCCCTCACTTGGTCATTCCTATCATTACGATGCTTTCATAACATTTCAGGAAACTAGTCTCATGATTCTGTCAGCTGAAAATTATATCTATTTTGATAATATCCTCAATGGAATGAGGAAAATTACCACAGAGTAGATGCCTGGGCCCACAGAACCTACTGTGGCACAGACTTGGACCAGAACTCCACTTAGTACCTGATCTCTGTGTGATTGATCCACTTTAATCAGGGGTCATGTTAGTGGGGTCCCTGGGACCAGTGTCAGATCCTACATCCAAAAAAAGAGTATTCCCTTTTTCACAGTAGACAATTACTCTGCAACTGTAGGTCCCTTTGGGGTAAAGAACTGGGAAAATCCCTGCAGTACACATCAGTTGTTGGCCTGGTTCTTCTGTAACAAAGTCTTCAGCCAATGCACTCTAGGCCCGAGAATAGGTTCAAGTCTGGAAACAGTGTGAGGAATTGTAATTTTTTTTTTTTATTGCAACAGATGACATCAGTCGTCTCCCACCTGTGACCTTTTTAGATTATATAGATCAAAAACTACCTACTTGACTACCCATTCATCTATTCCACCCTTAGGAACACTGTGGTCTGCCAGCCTTCACTACTGGTCCTAGAGGATTAAGGCCTCCACTTCCATTCTGGTTTGTCAGTATGGCAAGTACATCCATCTTGCCTCTCATTGTCTTGGAAGCTGTCACTTGGCTTCTGATATTTCGGGATCCTCTCATCTTAATTGTCACTAGGGAGCTCATTTCCATCGCTGCAAGCCCAGCCTACAAGAGACAGTCACCACTGAGCTGCTTAAGGTTCTTAGTGACCCCCTCCCTAGAGAATTCTTATTGTTCCAGCAGAGTGTCCTCCAGGCCCTCCTGGGCACCATAATCAGCTGGTGATATAAATAGAGTCTCGTATGCTCACTCTGAACTGTCTGACCCATTCCTTAATTACTAGAGTAATTATGGCACCTCCACCTAATTTAAAAAGGGTATTTTCCCCCTGAGATTCAAGGAATTATTCCATTTATACAGCAATATATATTCTATTTATACAACAATATATTAAGACCAATCTCAGGTGTCCTTGGCAGAATGTTAAGTGATGAGTTACAGGACAGTGTCCCATATCAATGAACTCTTCTGTATCCAGCCTTATATTCTGTTCAGCACCCTCAAGATTGATTTCCAGGCATGTGTTTGTTTTCCCAATTCTTTTTTTTTTTAAGATATTTTTTTATTCATTTGAGAGAAATACAGAGACAGAGACAGAGACAGAGACAGAGAGAGAGAACAAGCATGGAGAGAAGCAGTGGGAGAGGGAGAAGCAGAACTCCCTGCTGAGCTGGGAGCCTGACATCGGGCTCAATTCCAGAATCCCAGGATCACGACCTGAGCCAAAGGCAGACGTTTAAACATCTGAGCCACCCAGAAACCCCTGTTTTTTCAATTCTTGATGATATTATTTTAGCTAGAAACTGTAGCTATTCTGTGAAATACCTCTTTACTTCTGAAGCCTGGGCATATGTCTGTGGTCAAACAGGGCCACAATTTGACTCTAATTAGTACATTCACAAAGCTTATGCTACCATCCCCATTATCCACCTCCAGATTTTCATTTCCCCTTTTGAGTTATTCATTTTCAATTGAATACAACTTGAATTGTGTCCTATAGGGTGTTTTTTTTTTTTAAGATTTTATTTGACAGAGAGAGAGAGAGAGACAGCGAGAGAGGGAACACAAGAAGGGGAGTGGGAGAGGGAGAAGCAGGCTTCCTGCTGAATGGGGAGCCTGATGCGGGGCTTGATTCCAGGACTCAGGATCATGACCTGAGCTGAAGGCAGTCACTTAACCAACTGAGTCACCCACGCGCCCCATCCCATAGGTTTTTGATGAAAAATGTTCTCATTGTAGTTACTTTCCAGGTAATTTGCCACTTCCACTTTCTTTGTCTTTGCTTCAGGTATGGTTTAAGAGAGTTTTTAATACTGTCTTTAAATGGAAAGATAAATATAGGTTTATGGGAACATTGAAACAGCATAAAAAGATATCATTGTAGGGGCGCCTGGGTGGCTCAGTGTGTTAAGCCTCTGCCTTCAGCTCAGGTCATGGTCTCAGGGTCCTGGGATCAAGCCCTGCATCGGGCTCTCTGCTTGGCAGGGAGCCTGCTTCCCTCTCTCTCTCTGTCTGCCTCTCTGCCTACTTGTGATCTCTGTTTGTCAAATAAATAAATAAAATCTTAAAAAAAAAAGATATCATTGTAACAACCAAGTCTTGTCTCTTAGCAAAGACCCCTTAGTCCTCTCTCCTGAGATAACTAATCTTACTCAGATTCTTGTGTTTCCTTCCAGTAATATGAATATATTGTACAAATATATATTTTGCAAAGTGTTCCTTAACTGGTGCAGCCATTGTGGAAAAGGTAGGGAGGTTCCTCAAAATTTAAAAATAGAACTACCCTA
This sequence comes from Meles meles, assembly GCF_922984935.1. Taxonomy (NCBI): domain Eukaryota; kingdom Metazoa; phylum Chordata; class Mammalia; order Carnivora; family Mustelidae; genus Meles; species Meles meles. Next base: position 52,259,099 of record NC_060076.1, read on the forward strand.
CAATCCAGCAATCCTACTACTGTGTATTTACCCAGAGAATACAAAAACACTAATTCAAAGAGAGACATACACCCCTAGGTTTATTGCCACATTATTTACATAGCCAAGATATGGAAGCAGCCCAAGGGTCCACCAATGGAAGAATGGTTAAAGAAGATGTGGTGTACCTATACAATGGAATATTACTCAGCCATAAGAAATAATGAAATCTTGCCATTTGCAAGACATGGACGGAGCTAGAGAGTATAATGTTAGACAAAATAAGTTAGAGAAAGACAAATACTATATGATTTCACTCACACATGGAATTTAAGACACAAAATAAACAAGCAAAGGGGGGAAAACAGAAAGAGAGGCAGAGAGAAAAAGTGAGAAACCAAGAAAAGTGAAAGAGAAACCAAGAAACAGACTCTTCACTATGGAGAAACTGATGGTTACCAGAAAGGAGGTGGGTGGAGGGATGTGTGAACTTGATGGTGGGGATTAAGGAGTGTGCTTGTCGTGATGAGCACCAGGAGATGTGTGGAATTGTTGAACCACTATATGGTACACTTGAAACTAATAGAACCCTGTTTGTTAACTAACCGGAATTAAAATTTTAAAAATTAAAAAAAAATCAAAATCAAAAAACATTTCTTAAATTCTAGTTTAATTTCTTAGGAGGCTTCCCCAGGCCATTGGTATGGTATATGGTAGATTTGAGGAGCCCCAGGCTTGCTCTTTTCTGGTCTTGAAACTAACATTTCATACTGCCTGCTTCTGGTTTTTAACATGTTTCTAACCTCAAATCTGAGAAAGAGCCATAGAATAGACTCAACTCGGCTTTCTAAATTTGTAGATTTCTGATACTAGTTTTATTTTGCTGTGGAAGCTTAATTGTGCTGTCCCAGCCTCTTGATTTCAAGTCTAGAGCTGAGAATCAATTACTTCCTTAAACTTACCTGTTCAGCGTCTTTAAGTGACAGCACTCACTCCTGGTAGAGAGGGATTCTTTTGTTTAGATCTTATAGTGGTGGTGCCAAGAGGTATTTGCAATTTTGGAACCCATCTGCTCCATCTGTCTTCCTTCCCCAAATTACCACAAATAAACAATTATTCTATAAGTAAAATTTATGCTTACCTTGCAAAGATGGCTTCAAGGGAAATGCTCCAGTAGCCTCTGCTCCATCTAGATTGTCAAACTTAACACCTGCTGTGGTCGGCAGCACCAGCAGTTCCTAATGATCTCCACGTCCTATTATTCACATTAATGTGCAATCTCCTTCGAGCGTGCACGCGTGTGTGAGAGCGCGCGCGAGAGAGAGGTGAAGCAGATTACCACAGCGAATAGACCCATGGGTAAAGCACCGGGGACAGCCGCTAGCCGACAGCTAGCAAGGAGCTAAAGTCCTTGGTACAATAGTCTGCAAAGCACGGAAGCCTGCCTACTATCTCAGCGAGCTGGAAAGCGGATCTTGAGTCACACCTTGCTCTGACCGCTGCCTCTGGAAGGCGCAGTGCTGGAGAACCCAGCCAAGCTGTGCTCCGACTCCTGACCAACAGAACTGGCCTAAATAAATGTTGTTGTTCCAAGCCTGTAGGTACTAGGGTGATTTGTTACACAGCATTAGATAATGCAGAGACCTGCATTTTGGAAATTTCTTGTGAAATCCACAGTGATTACTGGAAGTTCTTTCTTCAGGTAATTAGTCTGGAAAATCAGTCTACCCAAACCGAAATCATCTTGTTTCCATCAGCTCGCACTTTCTGAAAATATGATTCAGGCAGGTTTTGGGGAGAGAAAAACAAATAATGATAAACGTGATTAGGTGGATAATAGAACTTAAAAATCAAAATATCACCACTGCAAGCCTGTTAGAATGGCTAAAACAAAACAAAAAAATACTAACAGTACCAAGTTCTGAAGAACTAAAGATCAAGACCAGTTAGATCTCTCAGACTTGGCTGTGGATCGGTACATTGGTTTAAGTGCTCTAGAAAGCATCTTTGCACTTTCTTACCAAGTGAAACACACACTTATCGCATTACCCACTGGTCATACTCATGCATATATATTCTAGAGAGATGAAAACTTTGCCCATACAAAACCCTATACTTGAATGTTCATAGTAACTTTATATGTAACAGCCCAAACCTAGTGTATTAATCATGGTCTTCAAGAGAAACAAAAACAAATCTTTATTTTAAGGAATTAGCTCACAGAGTTTTGGAGGCTGGCAAGCTTAAAATCTGCAAGGTGGGCAGGAAGAAGCAGAGTCAATGCAACTTAAGTGCAAAGGTTGTCTGCTGGCAGAATTCTCTCTTCTTGGGGGAAAGTCGGTCTTCTGTTCTGTTCAGGCCTTCAACTGACTGGATGAGTGCCTCTCCCCCATTATGGAAGGCAGTCTGCTTTACTCATAGTAAATATTAATATTAATTTCATCCCAAAACACCCTCATGGAAAAATCCAGAATATTTGACCACAAATCTGGCACCACGGACCAACCAGCTTAACACATAAAATTAACTATCACAAGGCCATGCCTTCTCTCTTTCTCTCTCTCTCACACACACACACACACACACCCCAAAGTAAGGAGGAAATACTTAAGAAAACAACAATTCTTGCTTCTGTGAATAGTCATGTGGTCATAGCTGGTATTTATAATACCTTCTTCCACTTATCCATTCTGTAGTCTCTTTGTCCACATCAAACACTTCAGTTGGTTTTAGTTCTTTGCCTGTTGGGAGGATCCAAACCTTTATTCCTGAAGGGTCTGGGCCATTAGTAGTGCTAGCTGGTTTGGATTTTCCAATGACTTTCTTTCCTTTTTTTTTTTTAAATACAAAAGATTATTATTTTTTTAAACTTATTTAAATTCTATTAGTTAACATATAGTGTATCATTAGTTTTTAATGTAGAGTTCAGTTACTCATACATTGCATGTAACACCCAGTGCTCATTGTATCACACCACAGGGCCTGGTAATATTGAGAGATGCCCTATGGCATCTCCCATGGAGTAGTAGTGCAATTTCCCCTTTTTTGAGCTCTCTGAGTGGGAAAGTGAAGATTTTTGCCTCCCATGTGAATGCTTACCAAAGGGTGACCCCAGCAGAGGAGGATTTTAATAATCAAGTGAATAGAATGAACTGTTTTGTGGTTCTCATTCAGCCTCTTTCCCAGCCACCTCTGTCATTGCAGCAGGCTAGTGAACAGAGTGCTATGGTGGCCAGGGTGGAGGTTAAATCAAATATCCCAACCAGTACAGTAACCATCTTCTTGGCCTGTTGATTCAGAGGCATATGGCAACGCAGGTGACGAGATGGGTCTCCACTTCAAATTCAATGGAATCATTCCTGTGTCTGCTGGTGGAAACATTCTTCCTTTTGATGGTAAGGCTTAGGCCAGCAAAGTATAAGTTCATGGGGGTAAGAAGCAAAAATTTTGCTCGTGAGTCATTAGTAGTAATAGAGAGAGGCGCCACTCATTTCTACCCATTGATTCCTGGATCTGGGAATCCTGGCTACAGATAAAGCAACACCATACGCTGGATACAAATTCATAGCACACATAGCCTCCCTGAGAATCTTGCCTCAGCCCCGCAAGGTACTGCCACCGAGGTCGCCCTATAACTGAGTCTTCCATAGCCATTCCACCATTCTAACTAGCTGTTTCATGATGGTGGGGAATGCAGTAGGACCAATGACTCCCATGACCATGGGCCCATTGACCCACTTCATTTGTAATGAAGAGAGTTTCTTGATTAGAAGCAATACTTGGTGGAATACCATGATGGTGGATAAGACATTCAGGAAGTCCACAGATGGTAGTCTGGACAGAAGTACTGCTTGTAGAGAAGGCAAATCCATATCCAGAGTGAGTGCCTATTCCAGTAGGAACAAAGCTTCTATGGTGGAAACAGTCAGATATTGTCAGCCCACCACCTGGGAGCTGGCTGATCACTCTGGGGAACTGTGCCGTATCAGGGACTTAGTGTTGGGTCTCTACTGCTTGAATATTGGACACTCCCTAGTGGCTGTAGCCAGGTCAGCCTTGGTGAGTTGATGTCCATGTTGCTGAGCCCATGCATAACCTCCACCCTGGCCACCATAGCACTCTGTTCACTAGCCTGCTGCAATGACAGAGGTGGCTGGGAAAGAGGCTGAATGAGAACCACAAAACAGTTCATTCTATTCACTTGATTATTAAAATCCTCCTCTGCTGGGGTCACCCTTTGGTAAGCATTCACATGGGAGGCAAAAATCTTCACTTTCCCACTCAGAGAGCTCTATCCACATAGCTCTTCCCCAGACTTCCTTGTCACCTTATTCTAAACATGTTCCTTCCAAGTCCCTGGCTATTCAGCCCATGAATCAGGACATCACCACATGTATTTGTTGATGGGTACATGAATAAACCGGCTGTGGTACATTCATGTATGGGGATGCTACTCAGCAATAAAAAGAAATAAACTATGGATACACACAACTTAGATAGATCTCAAGGGCATTATGCTGAATGAAAAGAGCCAATCTCAAAAGGCTATATGCTCTGTGCTTCTGTTTATGTAACATTCTCAAAGTGACAAAATCATAGGGATGAAGAATAAATAAGTAGTTGCAAGCCTTAGGGTTAGAAAGAGGATATAAGCACTAACGAGCAACATAAGAAATGTTCTGTGTCAATGGAATAGCTCTGTAATGTAATTATGGTGATGGTTATATAATTTATATTGTGTGACAATTATTCATAAAACTATATCCCAAAAAGTGAATGTAAAAACTTGTGAAATCCACATGTGGTCTCCCAGTGAATAACATTGTCCCAACATCATGCTCTTGACTTTGACAGTGTGCTGTAGTTACGTAAGGTACTAATCATTCAGGGAATCCGAATGAAGTGTACTCAAGGACTCTCTGTATTACTTTTGCAACTTCTTGTGAATGTTACACTATTTCTGAACAAAAATTTATATAAAAATAAAGGAAAAAGAAAAGCTGGAATAAAAATGACTTGAATATGCTTTTCTTTTTCTAATTTGCTCCCATCACTGAATAAAGAATATAAATAAAGAAGAATGGGGACAATCCCTTTTAAGACAAAGGATGTTGACAGGTGTCTATGAGCATGCAATGGAAATTTAACTCCAGAAAAGAATGAGGCCCTGAACCAAAGCAATTTGTCAAGGCAACAGGAAGATTTTTTTTTTTTTTGTACACTCAAATTGAATAGTAGTAACTTGAGATAAGATATTGAAGGAAAATGCAAACTTCACTTATATTTTTTATTTTTTTTCTCTCTTAATTAAATTTCATCCCCAAATATGTTTAGAGTACTTTAAGTTGGTTCAGGTTGTAAAAAATGTATTTCTCCAGTGTATTGAGTGGGATGGGACACAAGCCAATGAAGTATCTGGTACTTCTTTACTAACAGCTCTGGGGTCCCTCACCCCCGATTTAGCGTTAACAAAGAGTGACATTTTCTTTATTATAAACTATGAGTACAAGGATGCAGGAGGACAACTTATTCTTAGTGATGATATCCAGAAGAAAGGAAGACTGAATGGCAACAAGTGCTGGAATCAAGATTGTGGTATCATGGACCATGTGTGTTGGTTTAAGATTAAAGAAGAAAATTGAAGATTAGACCATGGAGAGGAAATCCTGGTAGTGCCCACCATTCCCTAGTGAACAGGGAAAGCAATCAAATATATGTTTGCATGTTTAAGAATCAAAAGGTAAACAAAGGCTTTTAAAAAAATTGAAGTATAATTAATATACCATGTTATGCTATTTCAAGGGTACAAAATAATGATTCAACAATTCTATACACGACTCAGCACTTGTCACTCTTAATCCCCTTTACCTACTTCACCCATCTGCCAACCCACCTCCCCTCTGGCAACCATCAGTTTGTTCTCTGCGTTCAAGAGCCTGTTTTTTGTTTGTCTCTTTTTTTTCTGTTTTTGTTCACTGTTTTGTTTTCTTAATTCCACATATGAGTAAAGTCATGCTATTTGTTTCTCTGCCTGACTTATTTCACTTATCATTGTACTCTCTAGGTCTACCCATGTTGTCGCAAATGGCAAGATTTTGTTGTTTTTTTTTTAATAGCCGAGCAATATTCGTGTGTGTGTGTGTGTGTGTGTGTGTTTATGTATACACACATACCATATCTTCTTTTAAAAATGTTTAACAAAACTTTGGCTTAGAGGCAAACAAACAGAAAAACCAAAAACCAAACAACAAAAAAAAGCTTTTTAAATTCAATTATGCTGTATTAAATCACTGTTATACATTTTGTAGTAATTCCAAGGGCAGTTACATTGCACAGGTATATAGAATTAAAGGTAGCAACTCTTGTGACCACTTACTTCGTGGATCCTCTAAACCCAAAAAATAAAGGGCTCTCTCAAAATGTTTCCTGGCACTCACCCCTTCTTTTTGGTTTTATTGTGGCTATACACTTTATAGAAATTTTCTTTTTGGACCATCTAAATCTAAACGATTCGTCTTACTTGCAGAGTCCTGTGACATTTTGAGAATTAAGTTAGTATTTGTCGGTCTTTATTGTGTCTCTTTGATCCATGTGTCTATCCCTCTGACACCACCACAAACTCTTGATCGGTGTATCTTGATAACACATCTTGCGGTTGGGTGGAGTGATTTCTCCCTCTTTAGTCTTCCTTAAAAATCTTTAGCTACTCTCATTCCTCTGCCCTTTCATACAATTTTTAGAAGAATCTTATCTCTATTTTCAAAATATCTTGCTGTGATGTCTGTAGGAACTGGATTAAACCTGTATATCTATTTGGAGACAACTGTCATCTTTGCTACATTGAATATCCCAATCCACGCTCTCAGTATGTCTCCCTACTTAATCTTCTTTCATCAGGGTTTGTAGTTTTCAGTATACAAGTCTTATACATGCTTTGTTAGATTTACACCTAAGTAATTTTTTTTTTTAGCAATGGTGAATTTTATTGTAAATTGTGGTTTCCACACACGTATTACTAGTTCACTGATGCATAGAAATACACTTAATTTTTGCATGTTGATCTTGTATCTTGAGAAGTCACTTATTAATAATCTAGGAGTTTTACTTATGTAGGTATGTACTTACTTACTCAAGAGATAGATTTACTTCTTCCTTTCCAACCTGTATGGCTTTTACTTCCTTTTATGGCCTTAGTATGCTGGCCAGGATTTTCAATGTTATGTTGAATAAGAGTGCTGAGAGTAGACATCCTTGCCTTATTTCTGATCTGAGGGGCAAGTGTTCAATCTTCCATCATTGAATATAATGTTAGCTGTAGGCCTTTTGTGATTGTTCTCATCAAATTGTAGAAGTTCTTAATTTTCTGATTTGTTTTTTTTCTCACGCACGTGTTGAAGTTTTTCAAATGTTTTTCTAAAATTTTATGATCATGTGGTATTTCTCCTTTACATTGGTTTTTGAATATGGAATCAGCCTTGATTTTCTCTTCTGACCGATGTCCCTCATAAACATCAATAATACTTTTTTTTTTTAAAGATTTTATTTATTTATTTGATAGACAGAGATCACAAGCAGGCAGAGGGAGAGGAGAAAGCAGGCTTCCCACGGAGCAGAGAGCCCGATGTGGGGCTCGATCCCAGGACCCTGGGATCATGACCTGAGCTGAAGGCAGAGGCTTTAACCCACTGAGTCACCCAGGTGCCTCTAAACATCAATAATTCTAAACAGACTTTTAGAAAACTACATTAGTTTTCTATTGCTGCCATCACAAATTACCACAAACTTAGTGACTTGAAAAGGCAAAAATGTATTCTCTTATAGTTGTTGATGTGCAAAGTCAGTTTCACTAGGCTAAAGTCATGGTGTCAACAAAGCTGGTTTTTTTTGTTTGTTTGTTTTTTGTTTTTTCCCCTGGAGGCTCTGTGGGGGAGAATCTATTCTCTTGCCTTTTCCTATATCCAGGGACTGCCTTACAGTCTTCGGCTCCCGGCCCCTTTTCTCTACACTGAAAGCTGTTGGGGTAGTATTGTCAAATTTCTCTGTCCCTCTGTGTCTGTGGTAACATCACTCTCTGTCTGACTCCTCTTGCCTCCTTCTTGGAAGATAGAAGGTCCCAAACAGAGAATCCAGGATAATCTTCCCACTCAAGATCCTTAGTTTAATCACATTTGCAAAGTCCTTTTTTGCCATAAAAGGTAACAAATTCACAGGTTTCAGGAATTAGGAGGTAGACACCTTTGGAGGCCCTGTTTCAGCCTACCACGTTTTCTTTCTTTTTACTGCTCTTATTTGGTTTTGGTGTCAGAGTAATACTGTGCAGTCACATTTTTAGCTTTGTAACAAAATTCTGCTGTGATGAGATGCTACATTTTAAATTTTATAATTTTTTCTTACCATCGTCTTCTTCTGAGTTGGGAATACTGTCTTAAGTATTCATAATATTGGGTAATGTCAATAGACAGGGCATTTCTTTAGCATAGGTATAACGTCCTTGTATAATTAACGCAATGCTTTGCCACCTAGTTCAACAGCGCTAGGGCACTTCACTGTGCCCTAAAAGGTATGACATTTGAAGGTCATTTTTCTCTTCTTACTTTGACATGACGGGCAATGCACTGGTATTTTTTCAAGCATAGTAGAATGGTATTTGTGATTTGTAGCTCGCCAAGAAGTAGGGCCAAGTGACCCCACCACCATATATGGTCTGGGCCTCACACTCACCTGCACTGCTGTAGCTTGAAAGCAGCCATAAACAATACATAAATAAATGAGCATTGCTGTGTTCCAATAAAACTTTATTGATGGACACTAAAATTTGAATTTCATATAACTTTCACATGCTACAAAATATATGCTTTTCTTTTAAACCATTTGATAATGTAAAAATTATTCTTAGCTTGTGGGCCACACAAAAACAGGTGGCAGTCCAGATTTGGCTTCTGGGCCATAATTTGCCAACCACTGCCTTAACCTCAGGGGACCTATATTCTAAAGGGGGTTGAGGGGGGCAGAAATTAACAAGAAGATAAGTGAACAGGTAAAATAGATAATTTTCTGTGATAAAGGAAATTAAATAGTAAGATGGCCAGGGAAGGTGTCTCTCAGGGAACAGGTAAGGTGATCCTAAGTGATAAGAAAAGTCACGATGAGTCAGTCATGAGATAAGTTGAGAACAGAGTATTCTAGAAAAAGAAAAGCAAGAGTAAAGGCTGCATATGGGCAGAAGTTTGGTGAACTAGCGGAACCTTTTCCAAAAAGGTCACATGTGACAGGGACATAGTAAAGACCTGAAGTGGGGTGAGAGTATTTGGAAATCTAAAAAAGATGACATCATTGTTAAGAATTTAACTTTAAACTTAAGAAATTAACTTTAATTAGTTGACCACGGTAGGAGTTATGGTAGATCTAATTTTACACACTGGGCTTGTGGTCCCTTGCTAATTTCTAGGAGCACACTAAGTCTTGTGAATTTAAAAAAAGAAAGGGAGAAAAGGAAAAAATGTTTTTATTTTTGCCACATAGTTCTAGGAAAATACAGGATCTCCTATATCATCTGGTGTATCGAGAACAGATATAACTGGACCACACAATTTACTTCATTAAATGCTCATCCTTAAGATAATGGTGTTCCACATTTTATATTTGCTTGCAATACAAATGTGCTCTTCACTGGCTGGTTTAAGGCCTTTTATAGCGACATTATGTCAACTCTCTAGTTTCTTTATAAAACTTAAAACATTAAACCCTCAGTTTACCTTTTTTCTTCTTATATTCAGACCAATTTGTGTGTCCAAGCTTGTTCTAATTTCTTTGACTGCACTGGAAGGAAAATCATTTTTAAGTTTGCATTGATTTGTGGCAATATTTGTATTCAACAATCAAATGCTACACTATTTCCTTTTAAATGGCTATGTACTTAATTAGTTTCCCTTGTTTGGCAATTAATTAGTTTCAGAGCCTTCTTATTTTGGTATCGAACCTGACTATCGATAGCTGGAGTAGATACTGTATCAGATGGTAATGCATGTTTTCCAGTCACACTGCACAAAAAGTTTTCACTTCTGGAAGAAAATTCTTCATTGTAGTATCATCTAATATCTTTCATAATTGTGAAATATGCTTCAACTAGTTTCTTTCTTTCATTTATTTTCTCCAGTACTGCTTCTAGTAAATAGGAGGCAAAAGGAAGCTGGAAGAGAAAAACAGAAAAAAACATGATCAAAACCCTATATTTTCTCCAGCTCAAAAACACACAGTAAGTATCACTAAACCATTAGAACTCAGCTATCTGCAACTCTGTACCCATAATGGTACCCTACTGGGTCTCTTTTCAGCTGATCTTACTGGATAGTGGGGGTATTTTGTCTTTTATAATAAAAATGATAAAAGAGCAGAAGTAAAATGAAAAAAGATAAACTCCTTATTGAACAATTCATGGTTTACTGACCATGTTAATGATGTAATCTGCAATACAAGCAGCGAAGCCATTTGTCTTCAATCAGCTGATCAATAGCAGGTTACGACCATCTCCAGGGCCCACAGGCCCTCAGAAGTCGTACAGTATGCTCATCAGTCATCAAAGAATGAGAGAGAACTATCAATACACTTGTCTGTGTGGGAGCCAAACACTTTGAGAGTCGTAGGGTAAAATTTCAGAGGGAAAAAAATGGCTAAAGTATACCCATTGATTAAGTTGTTATAGAAAAGTTTGTTTGGCATATCAAAGTGTAATACACATGTTGCAAACTGCTGAGTTTATAAAATGTAGAGTACATTTTTAAATTTCATAATTTATATAACTTTTCTGGTAAAGTTTCATTGTTCCCTCTGCTTCCCTGGGCTTCCTGGAGAACTCCAACTCATACGATGCACTAAAATCTAAACTGTTCTCCAGTTACTCACACACCTCCTGCCCAGCTCTCTGGTCTCACAGAGAGGTTTCTGATAATTGAGAAGTTCATTACGTTACTTCTTGGAGCTGTCCTTTGGGTTAACTAGGGAAAGACTACTTTTGTTTCCCTGAGTAAGTTAGTTGAGAATGCTTGTCGCGCCCCGTCCCCTTTCCTGAGGGGAAGTGGCATCGGGCCCTTTTTTGTGCTAGGATGACCACTGGCAGTGTCACCCATCCGCACCTGAGCAAAGACTGATGCTCCCAGTAGGGGTTGCCTAGCTGTGCTCAGCTAGGGTGATTATAATTAGTTAAACCAAACAGAATGGGGTCTTTTCTGAATCGGAATTGGGGGAAAACAGAAAAGATTGCCCAGGGACAGTGAAACACCAGGCAAACAGATTGTGTAGCCCATGAGAGAAGCAGAGACCAAAGCCAGTCCATAGCATTGCCTCAGATCCCAAGGTTCTCACTAAGATTCCAGTTTAACTTCTTTCTTATCTTTGTAACAAACTACCTTCTCCTTAGGGCAGCCTAAGTCTCTGCCAGGAGCTTCACACATTGTCTTCCTTGAAACTTACCACTGAAGAAAGCATAAGATACAAAAAAAATCACATTTCTTCCGTTCTGAAGACAGACTTAATCAGAAGATACACACATTCACTTAAAAAACAGCTTTTTCTGGGGGGGAAAACCCCCCACCACATTAAATATATACATACTGTGTTGGCATTCCAATGTCAGAAAAACAAAAATGTGGGGAAAATGCATTTTAGAATCAAGGAAGAATTCCATTAGACTTCCTTCTGTAAGACAAGGATACTAAAAGCAAAGCCTTACTTTGACAGTTTGCCCTTCTGGGATGCAGAAAGGGTTATATTTGGCAAAACTGTCAGTCTTATAAATTAGATAACTTAAATTCTCAGGGCATTAATATTAGATGCTAAAGAAATGCACATACATAAAACAAAACTATCAGGCAACTTTCTTTTATGTTGGCCAAGGCTACCAGTACCATTCACATTCCTACCAAAAAAGCAAACAAACGGGGCGCCTGGGTGGCTCAGTGGTTTAAGCCTCTGCCTTCGGCTCAGGTCGTGATCTCAGGGTCCTGGGATTGAGCCCCGCATTGGGCTCTCTGCTCAGTGGGGAGCCTGTTTCTCCCTCTCTCTGCCTGCCTCTCTGCCTACTTGTGACCTCTCTCTCTGTCAAATAAATTAAACAAACAAACAAACAAACAAACGGGTGCCTGGGTGGCTCAGTCGGTTAAGCTTCCAACTCCTGATTTAGGCTCAAGTCATGATCTCAGGGTTGTGGGATGGAGTCCCATGTCTGCTTGTCCTTCTCCCTCTGCTCCTCCCTCAGCCCCTGGCTCACATACTTGTTCTCTCTCTCTCTCTCTCAAACAAATAAATAAAATCTTTAAAACAAATAAGAATTAAAAAAAAAAAAAAAAGACAAACAAGATGAGAATAACCTCTCTTTTCTTCCTGGTAGAAACAAAAAAGTTCATTTCCTAAAGCTGGTCAGGGAAAAAAAAAAAAAAAAAAAAAGAGTTCTCTGACCAAAAGCTTTGGGAAACAAACCAAACTTTAAAAATGTCTTTCATTTCAGGATTTCTTAGAGGTTTTAAGATACTAACAGGCACTGTGTGCCTGCAATATCCTGTTTCTGGATTCATTCGCCCATGCTTTTCTCATGGTCTATTTATCATGTGGAACCAGCAGTCCATGGAACCCACTTTGGGAAACACGCCGCTTCTGTAATTGCCTATGGGATGATGTCACCTGGTACTTTCACCAGGCTGAGATTTATCATTTGCATATCACATTTTCAAGTTAAAACCTAAACCTTATTATCTTGTGATCTGAACAGTTTTCAACATGTCATGCACTCAGAAATTTCACTTCCTTTGAAAAAAAAAATCTTATCTCCAAGAATTTGTCTTCCAGGAAGCCTCCAACCTGGAACAAGAGGTCCATTTACTAATTTACTACTGACACCTCACTTTCTTCTCTTCTTCTGGCTCCCAATAAAATGTAAAGCCCCACAGTTAAACACAACTGTTTGTCAATCCTGTTTGACTGGATTGTTAGCTTCTTTTAAGCTTTGTATGGAGGATAACACATAGGGATTTCAAAAAGCAATCAATCTTTTAATCATGATGCACACTATGTTCATGTCTATCTGCCCTGCAAATAGGTGAGAAGGATGTTACTATCTGTCTATATATGATGAAATGAAAGTTCATATATCCTACATGTTGGCTGGAGATGTTTATTTTAATTCAGCGGTTCTATTTCCTTTTTTATAAACCAATTCTGAAATTCTGCCTCTAAACACAGTGCTCACTGTACATTTACTGGGAACTATAAGGCCGGCTTTCAACAAGATCTTTCAGAAGTTTTTTTTTTTTTTATATAGGGATCAACTTTAATTTTCTAAAATATAAAATTAATGTAATTTTGTATTAAGCTCATTAATAATTAAAACAAACTGAGAGGAAGTCTAAGGCAAAGTCAGAATTACAAAACACTTCAAATGAACATAATAACTGAAAGTAACTGTTAATCAAAAAATTATAAGCACACGTCCCTTCTACTTTATAAATTGTTCCTTACTCATGGAGTTAGGAGTTCTACTTTATAAATTGTTCCTCTACTCATGGAGTAGACTCAATACATATTCAAATAATGAGTGTACTAGTGGTCTTGGGTTTACAAATAGCCTCTTTGACAAGTCCATACTATTCACCTATTGGCAAACTTCTTCCATAGACTGTACAGATAAAAACTTCTCCTTAGTCTAGGATGAGTTAATGAAAATTCTTGTTTTCTGAGTGACAAAGAATGGCATTCTGAGTTCACTGGCTATTTTAGTCAACTGAGAGTAATCACTTTTATCACTTACAGATTATTATTAATTCTTAAATCTTATAAATTACAGTTAACCTGAAGACTCATGGAACATATTTAATCTACTATGATTCAAGAGAGTTCTGCAAAATCCTAAGTACCAAATGAACATCAGTTCTCAATATACAGGTATAGATTGGGTATAGTTAAGACTGTCCTTAAATATGAGACGCCTTGGAAAGTGCTCTAAAGGGGTGTCTGGGTGGCTCAGTCCTTAGGTGTCTGCCTTTGGCTCAGGTCATGAGCCCAGGGTCCTAGGATCAAGGCCAGCATTGGGCTCCCTGCTTAGCAGGAAACCTGCTTCTCCTTCTCTCACTCCCCCTGCTTGTATTTCTTCTCTCACCATCTCTCTGTCTCTGTCAAATAGATAAATAAAATCTTAAAAAAAAAAAATTCACATAGCATGTTTGTTTGCCCTATTTTTTGTTTTTGTTTTTTAATTGCAAAATGTCTTAAAAACACAAAGAAGACCAGGAGACCTGAATTTTCTGCTACTTTGAGTCTAGATTCAGTGCTAGTTTATTTCCCACAGGGAGTTTAGCATCAATTAAAATCTCTGGATATACATTCTGGAGGGAACTCCCTTGGATACAGAAAGAACAGTGATAGGAGTTTGGAGTTGGACTGATATGGCGAGCTGACTGGCCAACACAAACTTTTTCACTTAGCCCATCACATGTATCTGAAACAACAAACCCAACAGTCATGCTGCCTAGGGTTGGCCTATGTCAGGGACTATCAAGTCTAGAAAGCCTGCATGAGCTCTTTCTTTCTCTTGCATAACAAAGGAGAAGTGATACTCTTGGGGTATGTCAACGTAGGATTCCCACCAGCTTGAACTCTTGGACAGAATGGCACAAATAGGTGAAGAGCTGATACTTTATGAGATTTCTTCATCTGGAAATTTAATGAGAACCTTGGAACAACAATTGAGTTTTGCTTGGTGCAGTGTCGTCCTAAAGCAGGTCTTCCTAGTCACTCGGCTATCCCATTTGTGAAAGGTGATTTCTCTTCTGGAGAGATTTCCCCAGATTTCACACAGACTTCCAGCTCATCTTACGTAAACACCTACAGATGTTTGCCTTTAGGAACTGGTATGTTGCTGACACAATCTCAAATTTATCCCTCACACTTAACGAATTGCGGTTTCATTTAGAGGTGTTTCTGTATAAAGGTTAAGATATGAGTGATGGTCGCAGATGTTTGAGAGTGATGCTGGAAAAATAACAAAGCCTAAAGTCTATGACTATAAAACACAGAGATAACTTAAAGCATGAGCACTTGTTGGAATGTGCTCTTAACAGTAAAAAAAAAAAATTTTTGTGTAACAAGAAAAAAAATGAAATAAGGATAATTTTTTAAATCAAAGGGGCAAATGAGCATTTTCCCCATTTTCATTCTTGTTTTAGGTTTGAAAACTATTACCAAGAAGATGTCATTTTTAAAACACAAGCTGACTTTAATCTAGCTTGACTCGTACTGAAAATAAAGATGTTAAATTTTATGTCATATATCTGCTTTTCCTGGAAACATGAGAGGTTTAACATTGTTTAAAAAAAAAATCTCAGGAAGGCTTTGAATGGAAAATTTTGAACTCTGGCTATTTCAGCTAGATGTGAGAAATCTGTGTGGGTGGCTGATTTGTGTGAGTTTCTGGGTGTGAGCAAGGGTGAGTGGGTTAGTATGTGCATGCATGTGTTTGCATGTGTTCTAAATGCAACAGAGTAGATGTGTTCAGAGTTCTAAGGAGAAACTTTCAGTTAACCTTCAGGCTGGAAGGTACCCTATTTACAAGAGCCAGGGACATTGATAAAACCCTTCTCACTGCCATAGTGCAAGGATTCTGTCGAAGGTAAGCATATTTTGCAGAAAGGCACTGGGGAAAGCCGTTTTAAATTTCAGCATTTGCGAGATCTGAAGCAACTAAGAGGAAAGGGATATTTAAAGCTAAAGAAAAACCACTGATTAAATTCCATACTTTAAATTCTCAACAGCTGAAGGCAGAAGGAATTTTTGATATGGTCCCAATGCAAGAAAATGATCTCTAAAAAGTGGACTAAAATGGACTGAAGGAAATCCAAAAAAGCATTAGCAGTAACAAAGAACAGGGCAACAACAAAATGAAATCAAGACACATTTTCCAGCCATGTCTGGCTCAAGGTTTTTATACAAATCCTAGTAAAGAACCATATTGTGTTTGTTAAGTGTATATTAATTGTTTTGTACAAGTATACATATTTTAATATATATACCCATAATTCTGTTCAAGTTAACTGTTTAATAAATTTCGTAGTTGATACAAATGGGCTCTTTGTTTATTGTCTTCCACCCCCAGAAATGTAAGCTCCATGAAGGCAGTGATTTCTGTCTCCTTGGTTCACTTCTTATCTCCACCGATTCCCTCCAATGCCTTTTAAAGTCCCAATTCAAAAGGACTGTTTCAGGTATTTTTAAGGCCTGAAAACAAAGCTAAATGACCTCTATGACAATTTAATTCTGAGGATCAAAATGGGCAGAACAAATAAACAGTTGTCTTTTAGAGGGCAGAGTATAAACCCCTCCTGGTCTGGATATGTGAGAAGGTAAGATTGACCAGAGTATCATAGGGGGACATCTCCTTCTGTGCCAACTGAAAGGAGCAAGATAAAGAGAAACAAAATAATTTATCTCATTTATTCATAAGTATGGCCAATAGACAGAAATTCAAATTCAAAGGCATTTAAGGCAATCTGTGCTAATTAATGGTGGAGGACATGGCACATGTGATATAAGAAATTTACTGAATTTTTTACTGAATCTTTTTTTTTTCCTCTTTTCAGTATTAAGGAGAGCATTTTTTAAATGGAGAAACAGTTCACATAACGCAAAACTCACCAAAGTATGTAATTCACTCGTTTTAGTATATTCACAAGGTTGTGCAACCATCATTCCAGAACACTTTCATCACTCTCAAAAGAAACCTTGTACCCATTAACAGACCCTCCCGTCTCCCCATTCCCCCCATCCCCTGGAAACCACGCTTCTACTTCCTGTCTTTATAGATCTGCCCGTTCTGGACATTCCATATGAATGCAATCATAGACAAATGTGGCCTTTTGTCTATGGCTACTTTTCACTTAGTTTAACAGCTACAAGGTTCTTCCATGTTGTAGCACGTATCAGTCCTTCATTCCATTTTACGGCTGAATAATAAACAGTCCATGGATGCACATGCCACATTTTGTTAATCTGCTCATCAGCTGACACACCTTTGGGTTGCCTCTACTTCTTTTGAGGTATTAAGGGTAACACCTTTGTGAATGTAGGAGTTCAACGTAGGAGTTTTTGTATGGACATGTGTTTTCATTTATTGTGGGCACTTACCCAGGGGATGAAACTTCGGGGACATATAATCTCCCTCCTCAACTTTCCAAAGAACTGACAGACTGTTTCCCAGGAGTGGCATCAATTTACATTCCCAGCAGCAATGAATGAGGTGAGGGTTCTAATTTCTCCACATCTTCACCAACCCTTGGTATTGTCTGTCTCTTTTGTTATAGCCTTCCTACTACTAGGTGTGAAGTAGTAACTCATTCTGGGTTTTGGTTTGCATTTCCTTCATGGTTAATGACGTTGCACATCTTTTCACGTGCTCATTAGTTATTTGTTTATCTTCTTGCAGAAATGTCTATTCAAATCTGTTTTTTGCTTTTCGTTGCTGAGTTGTAAGAGTTTGAAAAGTGTTCATAAATGGTTAAATTTCACTAAGAAGGGATAGATAGAAGGCTACGCTTAATTAACTAAAGCTCATGAGTCCTTGAATATTGTTAATGGGAGGCATCTACTAAATTTTCTACAGCTTCAGTACTGCATCTCCTCCCTACCAAATCTGATCTACGTCTTTGGGTTTCTTAAACTCTTAAAGGTATCATCATCTGTCTCTTTATGTAGGGTATTAAACTCACCCACCTATGGCTTCTGCTTTCTGACTTCACCTCATCTCATTACTGTTATTGATTCAATCACTGTAATGTGGATCACATCTACTTCATTCATTCTTTTTATGGCGAGGGCACATGCAGACCCTCATTGCCCTTTGCCTCAACTATCTTCCTGCTCCCAGTCTCTCTCCCTCCAGACCTGACGTGTGCTAATCTCAGGCTTCTGTTCCAAAGCACAACTCTGAGCATATGCCCTTCCTGCTCAAAAGTTTTCATAGTTTGGTCCCAGCCTACTTTCCCTATCTCTGTTTTTCTTCCTACTCCCTAAACTATGGAAAAAACAATTTTGAAGGGCTCTCCCATCCTATTATAATCATTAACTTGTTTGTCTCTGCCATAAATTATACATTTTTAAAAAATGTACCACGTAAAAAGAGGAAGTACTCCAAGTAAAAATATTCAAAGAAATTAAGAGGCGGCTGTGCCATAAAAAATGATACCAGATATTCGAAAGGTTTTTTTAAGTGTAATTTTTATTGCTAGCTATCTGTGGGATGAAGGTTGGGTGCAGACAGAGATTAAAGCATAAAGTTACTAACAATATCAGGACCACTTGAAGGAATGAGGACATATACTTGCATTCGTATGAAATATAGAAAAGTTAAGGTTTTAGACCTTTTGGTTCTCAGGGAATCTGGCTAACACAGCAGTAGGTATTACACTCTTACCCTGGAGTCCCACGCTGCCACATGGCAGAATGGCTTTTTATTCTGTGGTAAACATTTTATAAATACAAATTTTCATCCAATGATTGCTGAGAAAAATTACTTTGCAAGAAAATAATTTTGTGGCCCAATCCTTAAACCAAAGCTAAAACCACGGGGCCAGATGGACTCCTAAGATCTGTGAATTCCCTTACATACAGCACCCAACACAGAGGGAGGACGTAAAAGAGAGGTTTTCCGACAGTTTTATCCTTAAAGTATTTTAATAACCAAGTATCAATATTATTAACTCGTTTTTGAAGGAAATGTGCTCCACTATTCCACGGCCTAACAATCCTGTAACCCAGATACACAGAACCGTATGTCTTACTCAAGGGACATAGGAGGGAACACACACCCTTCTGGCCACGTGATCCTGAGAGCATCACCTAGCCTCTCACAAAATCGGTGCACAAAGAAACCTTCTCTACAATTCAGGACAAATATAATTACTGGAACTGAGAGAGAAGAAAAGTAGGCTAAAAAAAAAGAAAGAGAGAGAGATGTTTTCTATCTTCTAGATTTTTCTCTCGGGTGTAATTATGAAGTGACATCCAAGTGCAGCCAATGAAGTTCCTATTTTTTTCACAAAATTCAAAGACATCAGCAAAACCACCTATGTCAGTAATAAAAATAAAAAGTCTTTGACTTTCTAAATGTTTTCATACTGTCACAGTGGAATAAAATTAGCTTGAAAAATGATCTAAAGGCACATGATGCAGTTCATTATGTAGAACAGCAACAGCAGAGCTTTCCCAGTGTTCATAAAGGCCGCTCCATTAAATTTACCTCCAGTCAATAATTAGGAGTCCACAAATAAACCCGGGCAATTAAATCAATACTGCCAGGCAATTATATTCCCGAGTCCAGGCTCAGTGGCACAAAAAGGCACTACATCAAACTGCAGTATGAAGCGATCTCATGCCATTTTCAGCAGGATTTTTTTTTTCACTAACTAAAGAAAGCAGGCACACACTCAGGTAAGGCAGAACGTGTGCATGCACGTCTGCACAGGTGCATCAGACAAAATCAGCGCTGGGGTCAAGAGCGCTTTCACAGAATTTAATAAAGATGTACACCTGTGGACATTATTTTTATGGTTGTAACTGATGACAGAAGTTCCAGATTAGAGGGTCATGTTTACAAGCTGAACATTAAAAAAAATTCATTCATAAGTTTATTTTTATCATTTTCAAGCTTAAAAATATAACCCGACACAATCATTACTAAACTTCTTTGATGTGCCCAGCATTGGGCTGGGCGTGGGGCATGCAACATAACTAAGAAATGGCCTTTCTTCTCAAAAGTAAGTTGTCACCACATAAGACTCTGTCCAGTGCCCACACGTCTGCACTTGAATAACTGTACACCAAAGATTGCCGATCACCTTCTATTATTATTGAAGCGATTCCAGATGTTTCAAAACTATATAAGACTGATACTAAGAATATCAGTAGCTCAGATACAATTTGATTTATCCTTGACTCTTCCAAAAGGACAGATACTGTTCTTAATGTAAACGTAAAATAACGGCATTTAAGTCTGCCTTTATTTTTAATCTTGACACAGAAACATTTATGATGACTTTCCAAAACTTACGGGACAGTCAAGATTTTTTTTTTCTTGGTTCTTTTTTCTGAAAAACACGTTTGAGCTCTTTTAATTCTTGGATCTTTTCAAAAAGACACAATTAGGCTGAGCAGTAAAACTGTAAATGAAAGAGTTTCCGAATACATTACGTGCTGTCGGTGATGTCAACACAAAAGCTGGCTATGACTAGAAAGGCTGGGCTCTCACCTGCCAATAAACTGCCCTTGATCACTTACAAGAGGGGCACATCCCAGCAGACTCTATGTGTATTAAAAAAATACTTGAAAGGAAAGAAAAAGTATCACACAGGTCACAGCAGCAGTCTCAATGGACCCCGCAGGGATTTCAGCTCGTCTTGGCCTTGTCATCCTCTATGCAGCTTTCCACTCGGCCCAGAAAATGTCGATAGGAAAATGTTTGAGGGGCCTCTGGTGGAAATTTTTTCATTCTTTCTGCATTGACAGGATGCCAAATCAATATTTACTTCCCACTAACAAGCTGCTCGAGGTCTCAGTAGAAAATATTGTAGAGAATGCGGGAAGACACAGTAATAAACAGCTGTCTGGCTGTGAGGAAAACATGAATTGACTGGAAACAGGTCCATAGTAAAAGGTCACCGAAACCCATGAACTCCTCAGGTGTCCATATCAACCACCAACTTTAAAGACACATAATAAAGAATCTCTTCTCCTAAGAGGGCTGAGAGAATAGATCCTTTTCAGTGTAGCAGGCCTACAGGTTGACTCAATAATTTAATTAATGCATTTGCTAAGACCTGTGTTGCCCTTCCCAAGGTATTTGTTTCATTTGTTAAGTCCAAAAGTACAAATAGAGGGTTAACTTTCCTGTCTACCTATTGGAATACTTCTTTACCTAACTAACAGAAGTAAATGATGTGGTAAGTGTTTACAAAAAGTTAGACATCGAGTAAAAGTGTAAGGCTTGGATTATTTTTTTTAAAAGAAGTTTTTGGAGATGAAGCAGAAAAATAAAATACCTGTCCTTCAAGAAGTTTCTGAATGTACAACAGCCATTCTCGGTCATTCTCAGCATCTATCCTTGTCCTTTCTAGGTCCTAAAGGAAGAAAATCAAAAGACCCATGTTAATTCCATTTACATGAACTTGATCATACTGTTAGATACTGAATAAATTTAAAGAGATACTGGTAGAATAGGGTTCCATAAAGACCAGCCTGTCCTTCCAAAGTAGGGAATACACACATCTGTCCTCTTAATATTTAATTTATAAATACTAACATGTAGAAGATAAAGCTGTATTTCTATATTTCACAATACAATTCAGGAATATTTTATTTCTGTCTTCACAGTGGAGCTCAAGGTAGGGACAGAGATGGCAGTGAAAGCAATTAAAATAAAGTGAAAAATAAGACAAAGCTGTATGAAAGAATCATTTACAAGTGACTCTTGTAAGATTACACAAACCTTATATTAATTAAGAAATCTGACCTCTCAATAGATAATTAAGGAGTAACTGTTACAACTGCAAACAAAATAGGACATGGCGTGGCTCTGGTGTTTTTAAATGCTTGCTTATTGTAAACATCCAATAGTTAACTGATAGGTAAGGGACATTTCTACTTCAAGTGTTGTAAGCCCCTAAATATTTTCAACCCACCAATGATCAAGGTAAAGTATTCATATGTATTCATATGTGCAGTAGATTATTCAGTTAAAATCATGATTCAGCTTACAAAAAGGTGGACTTTTCAAAAAGGGACAGGTTTAGGAAACGAACATTTGTTGAAATTTACTGGAGGCCAGGTATCTGGGGAGGCACTTCGCATAGGTTATCACAGTTTTTACACTAATTTACTAGAGTTCAATGTGGTTTACATTCTTTAGAATGTAGGGTGGTTTGGGCTCTGCTTGGACAAGTTCAGTCAACTCTCTAGACCTCTGAAAAGATGCAGGGATCTTATTAAGCTCTGATCTACAATTAAATTTACTAAATGTATCAAGGTGCACAGATCCTTCTCAGAACACTTTGATTTCTACTGGAGACCTTTCTCTTCCGGGAGGATGCCCACTGAAGGCTGTGCGGTATGCATTTCACAGTGCTGTGTGTTCCAACTCTAGAATGTATCTGCCTAGAGGCTGGGGTGCCCTTTCTTCACAGAAATGTGCCAGCTACTCTTTCGGACTATGAAGAGAGATCTTCTAATTCATATATCCGAAATGGACAATGTTTTTCTATTCAGAGAGAGAGTGCTTTTTGCTAATCTGGAAGCCCAGAGAAGGCACCTTTTGAGACCACACAAAGTTGATGGGTCTGTCTTTCAGAATATGTATCTGTATTTGTGCCCACACATGTGTACACAAACACACACATATACACATGAGGGATTTGGGTCATCTACTTGTTTTAAAACTCTTAGGGAACAGTGAGGACTCAATCTTAATTTTTTGTTAGGACTCTCACTATCAATCAAGACATTTTAATTTAATGTCTATAGCAAGATATAGTTAACATCCTTGCCAGAGATACAATCATTTCCTGTGTGTCTCACATCTGATACTGTATTTGATAATGCTCTTGTACTTCAGCATTCAGAATTCACAAAGTGAATTCAAAGTGTAGAAAGTCACAGGCATTGGCTGGGGTGCCAAAAATAGAAAACGGAGAGTTCACTATCCTATTCACCCACGGGATGAAAATCATCTCTGCGGGATTCCTTTGACCTCTTTTCTAAGAATTCTTGGCAGTTTTAAAACCTTGGCAAATCGTAGATGTGCTCTACTCCAGGAGTTTTTCTGTTTTCATTATTTTCTTTAGAAGTTTTTTGAGCAGTTGATGGGGGGCTGGAGGATGTTCTCATACAAACATTTAAGTCTATCATTTTACTTATTCATAGTGCCATCATCTCTTTTTTTCCAAACAACCAAATCTAATATTCATGTGTCAAAGTCCAGAGACTTATTAGGAGAAAAGGAGTGAGTATCACCTTCAGGTTTCACAGAAGACTGGAAACAGGATAAGGTTCTGCCATCTAAGAGGTCATGACTATGTGTAAAACGCAGTGGCCTCCCCAGGAGAACAGAACTGTCACTGAAGACCCGTATCGACATGCACATAACTTCACTCAGACAGGAGTACTTCACCCAACTTAAATCCATAAATATATTTTTTTCTTTAACTTGATCAGCAATAATTTTGAATTTAGCTAGGAAAGCCAATATATTTACTACTTTTGCTCATACAGGAAGAAAAGTCTTCAAATCCATTCAAATTGGCTTAATTAAAAATACTAGCTTACAAGATGTATGATTAACTAAATTTAAGAAATAGAAGAGACAGGAAATGACTTGAGTAACTGATTTGAATAACCAACATGCTATTCTAAGGTTTTATGTACTGGCTTATTTCTGTATAATATAGTGAATTTTCTCTAAATGTTTTCTGAGTTGGTCAATAGCCACAATTTAACTTTTACAGGCATGTTACTATGCTGACCTTTATTAATATTATCTTGAAGATGAAACTCTAAGAATTATAAAACAAATAAAAATGTTTAAATTTGATGTGTTAAAAATATTTAAATGATGTTACCATTTCATCTTCTGTATCCATTATTTCCTCTAGATCTGACCGTGAAATGTTCAGGATCGAAGCTGCCAAGGTCTGGACTTTATGGGTTGAGGTTTTGCGAGCATCCCTGTTTTTTCGCATTTTTTGAAACTCTCTAATTTGTTGCCTTATCTCATGGACATCACTTTGTAACTCTTTGACCAAAGCCTGCAACACATTGGAAAGAATGTGGGCTCATATGGAAGTCATAAATGAAGACTAAGCAGTCACAATACAAAAATGCAAAGATACCAGCAAATCATGGCTTATTAGGATTACTTGGATTTTATTTATTTTGGAACATAGTAGATTGCTTTTTCCTTATTGTCTGTATGTAATGAAAGCTCTCTTAAATGCATACTTAACTAACTTGCTGGATTAACCAAACCCTCCAATCCCTCTTTCAGATTTACCAACTGATCCCCTGCTTGGTGAATGCTTGAAGCAGGCAGGCTACTTTCCATTATGCCGAAGCACAACCACTCCAGCCCACTGAGCTGATGCCAATTGTCATTCCTGTTTATTCTTAAATGTGTCTATATTCATTTTAATAGGTTAATTACATGATTAATTTACTTATTACATAAGCTGATGAAAAACAGCTGCAGAAAGAGAGTTGTTTCTATTTTATTAAGACTGGATCAGAAAGGACTTTTCTTTCCCCCAGAAAGGACTTTGCAAGGACTTGATAAAGACAAGTTGGGTAAATGTGTAATTAAATTATGTGTGGGCAAGACAACAATAAAGATTAAAAAAAATTAAAAACTTAGGACTGCTTCACAAAAGCCTTTAAGACATGAATCAATGCTGATCCATATCATGCCAATACACGCATAAGGAAAGGACATCCCTTACTCTGGGTGGACAGAGCTCTGGACCTCAACGCCTGGCTTTGTGATCAGAGAACAGGTTAGCTAAATGTTTGGGTTATTTTTAGGTCTTTTGCCAGCTCAAGCAATGTTGCAATAAATAACAGTACTCAAGTATACGTTTTGCATCTCTAGGATATAACTCTAGAAGTGAAATTGCTGGATGAAAGGATTTGTCTAACTCTAATTTTGAAAGTTGTTACTTAATCTTTTCCCTCTCCAAGATGGTCCGAAGACACACTTCCACAAAGAACATATGAAAGAACCTATATCTCCACACCATTAGCAAAACACAAATCTAGGGTTTCACTAGTTTGTTTTCCCGCTGTATTTTTAAATTTCATGTCTCTGATTTAAAAAAAAGGTTGAACATCAGTCTTAAGAGATAATTACATTTCTTTGGTCATTTTTTTCTGTTTTTCTTAGTGATTTATAGGAGTTGTTTACATATTTGGATATTACATTTGTCTACTGTACCTATCCAAATTTTTTCATACTTTGTATTTCTTTCCAGAGTAATTAGTGTTTCATGCCAAGGAAAAAATATTTTTTTAAAAGATTGCATTTATTATTTATTTTTCAGAAAAAGAGAGAGCACACAAGCAGGGGGAATGGCAGGCAGAGCGAGAAGCAGTTTCCCTGCCGAGCAAAGAACCTGATAAGGGGCTCAATCCCAGGACTCTGGGAGCATGACCTGAGTGGAAGGCAGACACTTAACCAACTGAGGCATCCCGGAAAAAATACTTCTTATGTTTTTAATATCCAATGATGATTTTCCTTTCTTTCTCACTTTTGACTTTTGTGTGATACTTCAAAAAGCATTCTCCACAAAGAGATATATATAAATGCATTTTCTCAGCATAATTTTTTTCTGTTACTTTTAAGATTTTATTTTTCATTTTTATATGTTTTTTACCCATTTGTCATCATTTAGAAATTATTACATAAAATCAGTCATCCTACAACCGTTTATTAAAAAGTTCAACTAGCATGCCTGGGTGGCACAGTCAGATAAGTGTCTGACTCTTGGCTTCAGCTCAGGTCATGCCTTTATATTATTGTGAGATCAAGCCCTGTGTGGGGCTCCAGACCCATCACACAGTCTGCTTAAGACTCCCTTTCCCTGGGGCACTTGGGTGGCTCAGTGGGTTAAGCCTCTGCCTTTGGCTCAGGTCATGACCTCAGGGTCCGGGGATCAAGTCCCGCATCGGGCTCTCTGCTTGGCAGGGAGCCTGCTTCCTCCTCTCTCTCTGCCTGCCTCTCTGCCTACTTGTGATCTCTGCATGTCAAATAAATAAATAAATTCTTTAAAAAAAAAAAAAGACTCTCTCTCCCTCTCTCTCTGCCCCTCCTGGCCCCACTCTCTTTGTCTCACTTAAATAAAATAAATCTTTGTTCACCTTTCTCCCACTGGTCTCATGTGTTTAGGTCAGTGTCTGGACTTTCTCTTTTGTCCCATCTCTCTTTTATTAATGAAGTTTTATAACTTATTTAAACTAGTAAGGCTTTATAATAAATGTTAACATCTGGCAGGGCTAGTTCCCTCTTACTACCCTTCTTTTTCAGGTTTTTCTTGGTAATTTTTCCTTGTTTGATTTCCATATGAACCTCCATGTGAACCTTGTCTAGTTTCCCTCCCCCCTAAAAAACAAATCTTACCAGTAATTTTATTTCAATCAGGTTAAATTCCGTCTGTGTCAGGGTAACCCTTTAGCTTGCTGAGTCTTCCTAATTGAAGACCATGGTGTTCTCTTCCCGTTAACTCTTTGTGTTTCTAAGGATCATTTTTAAGTTTTCTCTTTCTAGCTTATTGCTCTTGCCAGCTTATTTATTTGTTGGAGGGAAATTATTGTTGAATTATAGGTTCAATATCTGTTCTGCTCTATTATTTGTTTCTTTCCTTGAAGACTCCAATTATAAATATGTTGAATCTCTGTCACTTGCTTCATAAATCCTTTTCCCCCTAATATGCTTTATTTTTAAACTGAGGCAAAATTATAAATGAAATAGTGCACACATTTAAGGGTTTAGTTTAATGAGCTTTATATATATATATATATATATATATATAGTTTAATGAGCTGTATAGAGCCATCACCCTGCTCAAGATACACAAAGTCTTCATAATCTAGAATTTTCTCTGATGCCCCTTCCTAGGCAATTCCTTCCACACCCAAACTGTAATTGTTGACACATACACATTTATATGCGACCAGCAATATATGTATTTCATGAGATAATTTCTTTTCTTTTACTTCCCTGCTTTGCCTGCTACCTTGCTTCCATCTACTCCTAGGTCTCAGCATCTTTTCCCCCAATTCTTACATTTAATTCCACCTTAAACATGGGACTTTTAGAGGAAATTATTTCATTAATATTTCAAATTTATACTCAAAATTTTCAGCTGCTCTGTGGCAACTTATCTGTGGTGAGACTTATTTTCCTGCCACTTACTTTTTCTGTCTTTCTCCATTCTTACTCTAGTACATTTGCGTAGATACTGTGTTGGTTCATTTCTCTGGACTCATTTTTGAAGGAGAAGATTTTTTCCTAGATCATCTATTTATAGAAAGTTACACAGAAGAAAGTCCTGTGGTATGTTCCAGGCTAGTGAAATTTTACACACTACTTTAATTTTTTTTTTTTGATGAATTCCATTTGCCTGGTTATTTTTTTATGATTTGCTTGCCTTTTGTTTTGTTTTGTTTCACAACATAAGGAATCTCTTTTCTTGGCTGCTATGAGACAAGCGGGCTCCTTCAGATATTCTTTGTCTCTGTTATATTTCATTAAGCCCTATTTCCTTATGGAAGCAAACCAGTTCTAGGATGGCTATCACAAACCACTGTAGACCTGTTCCACTGTTGCAAATAGTGGATATTGGATTTGTACCTCATGTGAACTTCCATCTTTTAAGAGGTCTTGATCTTTCAGAGGTCTGGAGAATCTAAGACTTCTTTACATGGTGTCTTATTTCTGTGTCCTCTTGCATGCTTTCACCAATCTTACCTGTTTTTCAGTTCTTCCGTGTATTTTGAAATATAGAGTTTTAGTTCTGATCTACATTGACTGTCAAAAGGAGCTGAATTTTTGTTTCTCATTCTTGTCTGCTGCATGATTCCAAGGGACAGAGGTGGGATAATGATGATTTTACCTCTCTAAAATCAAGACAGAATTTTCCAAAATGCATTTCCCCCTAATATTTCCAGTTCTTGACTATTATGAATAAAATTGCTATAAATTTTGCTGTACATATTTGTCTGTATGTTTGTACACATATGTTTTCATTTTTCTTGGGTAAAGACGTAGAAGTAGAATTGCTGAGTCATGCGGTAGGTGAATATTTTATTTATTAGAACTTTTAGAGCTTTCCATCAAATCTTGCACCACCAACAGTAGATGAAAATTCTCCATTCTCCACATTCATTCCAACATTTGGTATTGAATTTATTTAAAGAATTTGTTTAATACTATTGTAAGTTGAAAATTTTCTATTTCATTTTCTGTTTATTGCTAATACATAAAAATCATTGATTTTTGTACCTTGACCTTATATTGCATGAAATGGTTAAACTCTCTTGTTAATATTACTAGCTGTTTTATAAATCTTTAGGATTATCTACATAAAGAATCATGTCTCACCTGAGAAATGCAAATCAAAACCACAGATTAGTTACTTACAAAGATTAGTTACTTACGAAGCTAGTATGAATGTTATAAAACAAAAGTAGTAAAAATAGCTATTATTACAAAAACTGGTTAAGGGATACAAAGATAAAAAGATGTAAAACGTGGCACCAAAAACAAAACATGGATGAGAATAAAAATGTTACACTTTATAATGGGATCAAAAGTAAGTTGTTATCAAAATAAAACAGACTGTTAGAGATATAAACTCTTATATGTAAGACTCATATAAGCACAAGAAAAAACAGCTACAGTAAATACAGAAAAGATAAAGAGAAAAGAGTATAAGTATGCCTTATATATGAAGAAAATCATGAAACCACAAAGAAAGAAAGCAAGAGAGGAACTACAAAACCAGCTAGAAAACAATTAACAAAATAGCAATAACCACACACCTATCAATAATAACTCTAAATGTAAGTAGACTAAATTGTACAATCAAAAGACCAGTTTGACTGAATGGAAAAAAACCACCCTCATCATATCTCCTCCTTACAAGAGACACACTTTAGATGTAAGAAGATGGAAAATGAAGAGATGGAAAAAGATATTCTATGCAAATGGAAACCAAAAGAGAGCTGGAGTAGCTATATTTACATCAGATAAAATAGACTTTAAACAAAGACTGCAGTAAAAGATGAAGAAGTGTGTTACATAGTGATAAAGGTTAATCTAACAAATGGACATAATTTATAAATATTTATGCACCCAACCTCGGAACATCTAAATATATAAGACAAATATTAATAGACCTAAAGGAAGAAATAGACAGTAACATAATAAAAGTAGGGGACTTTAACACCACTTATATCAGTGGATAGGTCATCCATATTGAAAATCAATAAGGAAACACTGGCCTTAAATGACATACTACCAAATGTATTTAACAAATATTTGCAAAACATTCCATCCAAAAAGCAACAGAATACACATTCTTCTCAAATGCACATGGAATATTTTCCAAGATACATCATGCCAGACCACAAAACAAAACTTAATAAGTTTAAGAGAACTGAAATCATATCAAACATCTTTTCTGACCACAATGATATGAAACTAGAAATTAATTCCATGAAGAAAACTGGAAAATTAAAAAATATGTGAAGTTTAAACAACATGCTACTGAATAACCACCAGGCCAAAGAAGAAATCAAAAGAGAAATTAAAAAAAAAAATACCTTGAGACAAATGAAAATGGAAATGTAATACCAAAATTTATGGGATGAAAGCAAATACAGTTCTAAAAGGAAAGTTCTGGGTCACCTGGATGGCTCAGTTGGTTAAGGTTCTGACTCTTGATTTCAGACCAAGTCACGATCTTAGGGTCATGAGATTGAGCCCTGCATCAGGCTCCACACTGCACTGCCTGCTTGAGATTCTCTCTCCCTCTGTTCCTGCTCCCCACCTTGTGTATGCTCTCTAAAAAACTAAAACTAAAATAAAAATAAAAGTTCATAGTGATAAATACCTACCTCAAGAAACAAGAAAACTGTCAAATAAAGAACCCAATTTTATACCTCAAGGAATTAGAAAGCAAAAAACAAATGAAGTCCAAAGAAACTATAAAGAAGGAAATAACAAAGACTGGAGAAGACATAAATGGAGACTAAGAAGACAATAAAAAAGATCAATAAAACTAAGAGCTGGTTCTTTGAAAAGATAAACAGAATTGACAAACCTTTAGCTAGACTCATCAGGAAAAAAAGAAAAGGATGAAAATAAATCAGAAATGAAAGAGATGCTACAACTGATACCAGAGAAATAGAAATGATCATAAAAGACTATGAACAATTATATGCCAACAAGACAACCCAGAAGAAATGAATAAGTTCCTAGAACAATACAACCTACCAGAACTGAATCAAAATGGAAAATCTAAACAGACTGACTACTAGCAAGGTGACTGAATCAGCGATCAAAACCTTCCAACAAATAAAAGTCCAAAACCAAATAGCTTCACTGGTGAATTCCACCAAATATTCGACTAAGAATTAATACTAATTCTTCTAAAACTCTTTCAAAAAGTAGAAGAGGGTCAAATTCTTCCAAACATATTTTATGAGCCCAGTATTAATCCTGATACTAAAACCACAAAAGGCTATCCCCTCCAGCACATATACACACACATTACAGGCCAATATTCCTGATGAGCATACAAGCAAAAATCCTCAACAAAGTATCAGCAACCTGAATTCAACAATACATGAAAAGGATCACATAGGGCGCCTGGGTGGCTCAGTGGGTTAAGCCACTGCCTTCGGCTCAGGTCATGATCTCGGGGTCCTGGGATCGAGTCCCACATCGGGCTCTCTGCTCAGCAGGGAGCCTGCTTCCCTCTCTCTCTATCTGCTTGTGATTTCTCTCTGTCAAATAAATAAATAAAATCTTAAAAAAAAAAAAGAAAAGGATCACATACCATGGTAAAGTGGGATTTATTGCCATATATGCAAGGATGGCCCAACATTCAGAAATTGTTAATGTGATATACCACATTAACAACAGAAAGGATAAAAACCATATGATCATCTAAACAGATGCAGAAAAAGCATTTAACAAAATTCAACATCTGTTTATGATAAAAACTCTCAACAAAGCAGATATAGAAGGAGTGTACCTTGAAATTATAAAGGCGATATATGAGAAGCCCACAGCTAAGGTCATACTCAAAGGTGAAAAGCTAAAAGCTTTTCCTCTCAGTAACAAGACAAAAATGCCCACTCTTGCTATTTTTATTCAACATAGTATTGGAAGCCAGAGAAATTGGCGGGGGTGGGGGGGAGAGGAGGCATCTGGATTGGAAAGGAAAAGTAAAACTGTCACTATTTGTAGATGACATTATATATAGAAAATCCTAACCATTCTATAAAAAAACTGTTAGAACTAATCAACAAATTCAGTAAAGTTATAGGATACAAAATCAATACACAAAAATTAGTCACTGTTGTTTACAATAATAATAATAATAATGAAGTATAAGAAAGAAAAATTATGAAAAAATCCCATTTATAAGCGTATCAAAAAGAATATTTTAAAATACCTAGGAATATATTTAATGAATAAAGTGAAAGACTTATGCATTGAAAATTGTAAGACATTAATGAAATAAACTGAAGAAGATACAAATAGATGGGTAGATATTTCATGGTAGTGGATTGGAAGAATTAATATTGTTAAAATGTCCACACTAGCCAATCTACAGATTCAGTTCAATCCCAATCAAGCTTTTAATAGCATTTTTCACAGAAATAGAACAATCCTAAAATTTGCATTGAACTGCAAAAGATTCCAAATAATCAAAGCAAATCTTGAGAAAAAAGAACAAAGGTGGAAGTATCATGTTCCCCGATTCCAAATTATATTACAAAATTACAGTAATCAAAGCAATATGGTATTGGCATAAAACAGACATACAGTCCAATGGAATGGAATATAGATCCCAGAAATAAACCCATAAATACACGGTCAATTAATTTATGATGAGAGAGATAAGAATAAAACTGGAGAAATGATAGTCTCTTCAATAAATGGCGTTGGGAAAATTGGACAGACGTATGCATTAGAATGAAACCCAACCACTATCTAACACCATACACAAAAATTAACTGAAAATGGATTAAAGACTTGAAGTTAAGACCTGAAACCATAACACTTTAAAGAGAAAACATAGGCAATATGCTCCTTAACACAGGTTTTGATGATTTTTTTTTTTAAATTCTGACACCAAAAGTGTTTAAGTTGAACTACCTCAAACTAACAAACTTCTGCACAGCAAAGGAAACCATAAACAAAATGAAAAGGCAACCTCTTGAATGGGAGAAAATATTTGAAAATCATATCTGATAAGGGCTAATATTCAAAATACACAAAGAACTCATACAACTTAACACAAAACAAACAATCTGATTAAAAATTAGTCAGAGGATCTGAATAGGCCTTTTTCCAAAGAAGATATGCAGATGTCCAATAGGTACATGAAAATATACTCAACATCATTAATCATCAGGGAAATATAAATCAAAACCAAAATGAGATATCACCTCATAGCCAATAGAATGTCCACTATCAAAAAGACAAGAAATAAGGATTGGTGAGGATATGAAGAAAAAGGTACCCCTGTGTAACTGCTGGTGTGAGTTTAAATTGGTACAACCACTATGCACAACAGTATGGAGGTTCCTCAAAAGATTAAAAATACAACTACCACATGATCCAACAATCCCACTTCTGGATATATATCCAAAGGAAACAAAAGCACTATTTTGAAAAGATCTATGTGTCCCTACATTCAATTCAGCGTTATTTAGAATAGCTGAGATATGGAAACAATCTACATGTCTGTCGATAGATGAGTAGACAAAGAAATTTTGGTGTATATATACACAATAGAATACTATTCAGCCATTTAAAAAAGTGAAATCTTGCCATTTGTGACAACATGGATGGACCTTGAGAGCATTATGCTAAATGAAAGAAGTCAGAGAGAAAAAGACAAATACCGTATGATCTCATGTGTGGAAACTAAGCAAAACCAAACCAAGCTCATAGAGACAGAGAACAGACTGGTGGTTTCATGAGGTGGCAGGGGAGGGGATGGGCAGGAGGGGAAAAATGTGTGAACTGTTTTTCTTTGTCTAGATTAAATAAATTGAATAAAAAATTTAAAAAATTCATACACTGAGATGTTACCTCACAAATATTAGGGTGGCTACTATCAAAAATACAGAAAATAACAAGTGTTGGCAAGAACGTGGAGAAACTGGAATCTTTGTGCACTATTGGTGGGAATGTGAAATGATGGAATTCTATCCTGTCTAATGCTCTATTCATCTATTTCTACAGTAATCATGTTTTATTTACCATAACCTTATAGCATGTTTTGGTGTTTGTTAGGGAAAATCTTCCTCTCTCTGTTCATTCTTTTTCATCAGTCATTTTTATTCCTACTTTTCAGCTATTCTTTTGGAGTCAATTTGTCATTATCTAGGACTGCACTGTCATTTAGATTAACTTTGGAATAAATGGATTCTTCCAATTCAGAAAACAATACTTATTTCCATTTACTTAGTTCTGTTTTTTGGCTTTTAGTGTTTTTTAGGCTGCTTTACAGGTTTCTTGCATTTCTTGAAAGATTTATTTCTGGGTATTTAAGAGTCATGTTTTATTTTTGTAAACAGAAATTTTAAAATAGCATTCTAAAATATATTATTACTTGTAAAGTCTACTTTATTTTGTTTGTTGACCTTGTTTAGAGCTTATTGCTGAATTATCTGGTTAGGTCTAGTAATTCATGAGTTGATTCTCTTGGATTTTCTATGTCTAAAAACATATGACTGACAATAACATTTTGGTTGCATATATCCCATAATTATAAATTTTTCTTGTGTATTTGCATTTATAAGAGTCTGTAGAACAAATATTAATAGTAGCCATGAAAGAGGCATCTGTGCCTTATTCCTAAGTCAATGTTGCTTTTGTCTCAATAGTCTAAGATGGCTCACCACCATAACTAAATTCTTGCCCAGTAATATCAAGGAAAGGAGAAGGAGAGGGCATATGCCTTCCTTTTAAAGTCCCAAAACACAGTGGGACAAAAACCTGAAAATAAACAAACATAAAAGAAAAGGACAGCTTCACTTTGCTTGTATCAGCCTATTACCCAGGCTGGTGTGGCTCACCACAGAGAGGGAACTCCCAGTTTCAACAGTTCCTTCCCCTCCCTGGAGAAGAAAGAGTAAGGTGAGCAACCAGCTTCCCCAGACTTTTGATGCACTGCATGAAGGACCTGCTACAATTTCATCTCATCCAGAGACTGGCTCAACTGATATGTTCGGAGATGCCTTGGAACAAGGAAGAAGAGCTAGGGGTACCAGTGTCAGCCATGCAAGCAGGCGCAACCTCGGTTCACAGTGGCCTGTCCTGAAGAGGACCTCATCAGTTTTTGCTGCTGAAGAAATCAATGACCAGGATAGCCCTCTTGCCTCCCTGAAGATTTAACCACTGCATTTCTCCTGCACAGGTTTTCACAGTACTTTAAAAGGATCATACCACATGATCAGGTGGGACCTATCCTTGGGATGCAAGGATGGGTCAACATATGCAGATCAATAAATGTGACATACTACATTAAATGAATGAAGGATAAAAATCATACAATCATCCCAGTAGATGCAGAAGAAGCATTTAACAAAATTCAACATCCTGTCATGATAAAAACTCTCAACAAAGTGAGTATAGAAGGAACATACCTCAACATAATAAATGTTCCATATGACAAGCCCATAGCTAAAAATCATACTCAACAATGGAAGGCTGAAAGCTTTCCCTCTAAGATTCATAACAAGACAAGGATGCCACTGTCACCACTCCTATTCAACACAGTACTGGAAGTCTTAGCTAGACCAATTAAGGAACAAAAAGAAATAAAAGACATCCAAATCAGAAAGGAAGAAGTAAAACAGTCTTGATTTGCCCTGACATGATATTATATATAGAAAATCCTAAAGACTCCACCAAAACATCATCAAAACTAACCAACAAATTCAGTACGTTGTAGGATATGAAATCAACATTTAAAAATTAGTTGTGTTTCTATATACTAGCAACAAAACATTGATTAAAAAATAAAGAAAATAATCCCATCTCTAATAGCAGCCTCAAACAATAAAATCTAAGTAATAAATTTAACCTAGAAAGTGAAAGATCTATACACTGAAAACTATCAGACATGGATAAAATAAATTGAAGAAAATGTGAATAAATGGAAAGATAACCCATACTCATGGATATGAAGAATAGTGTTATTAATTATAATATTAATATTGTTAAAATGGCCATACTACCCAAAGCCATCTTTAGATTCAATGCCAACCTTCTCAAAATTCCAATAGCATTTTTTCACATTTTTCACAAATTAAAAAAAAATCTTAAAATTTATATGGAACTACAAAAAACTGAATAGTCAAAGAAATCTTCCCAATTTTAAACTTTATACAACTAAATAGCAAAAATCCGAACAATCCAACTTAAAATGGGCAAAGGATCAGAATAAGCATTTGCCAAAGAATGCATACAAATGGCCAACAAATACATAAAAAGGCACTCAGTCCCAACAACCATTAGGAAAATGCAAACCAAAATCACAATGAGATATCACTTCACACCTATTAGAATGGCTATTACCAAATAGGTAAGAGATAACAAATGTTGGCAAGGATGGAACCAAAAGGAAATCCTGTGCACACCTGGTGGGAATGGAAATCAGTACAGCCATTATGGAAAAAAGTATAGAGGTCCTTAAAAAATTAGAAGTAGAACTACCATATGATGTAGCAAGTTCACTTCTGGGAACATAGCCAAAGAAAATGAAAACAGGATCTGAAAGAAATATCTGCCTTCTCATATTCACTGTAGCATTCTTCACAATTGCCAAGACATGAAAACAACCTCAGGGCTCCGGGTCCATTGATGGATAGATGAAATAGATGAAAGAAAACATTATATATATATGTATATATGTGTGTATGTGTGTGTAATATCATATATATAATTTCTTTCATTCATATATTTCATATATATATTATGTTTTCTTCCATTTATAATACTCCATTGCATATGCATATGCAATGGAATACTATAGAGCCATAAAAAGGAAATCTTGCCATTTGTGACAACATGAATGGACCTTGAGAGCACTATACTGAGTGAAATAAGTCAGACAGAGAAATACAAATACCATATGATGCTTCTTACCTGCGGAATCTAAAAAAGCTGAATTCATAGAAGCAGAAGAGTAGAACAGTGGTTTCCAAGGGCTGAGGGGTGGAGGAAGGAGACACTGGTCAAAGGGTACAGACTGCCAGTTATAAGAAAAATAAATTCCCGGGTGTAATGTACAGCATAGTGACTACAGTTAACAAAACTGCATTGTATACTTGAAAGCTGCTGTAAGTGTAGATATTAAATTTCTTTACCATAACAACAACAACAACAAAATGGTAATTATGTGAGGTGTGATGGTTGTGTTAACTAACTTTATTGTGGTAATCATGTCACGATATATACATATACCAAATCATCACACTGTACACCTTAAATTATACAGTGTGATATGTCAATTCTATCTCATTAAAGTTGGAAAAAGAAACAAAAAAAATCATAATTAAGAGAGTAGATCAGTGCCTAAGTATTAACAAACTGTACATATAAAAATAAAATTATAGTGCTCCACAAATGTTCTCATTAAAGAAGCAAGAAATTTATATGCCCAAAACATCTTACTAAATCTTTCCAAAGCAAGCACATATTGGTAATTAAATGATTTAAGCTTCCAGCTAAATGTTGTTCTTTGGCTGATATTTATTTCAGAGCTAACAAAAACCATTGAGAAGCTAGAATCTGGCATATGACTCACACATATAAGCACATTAACAAGCCTGTATCAGGGCTCAATCAAACTGAGCAAATACTTCTAGGAATTTCCCTTGTGGGTTTTATTCAGTTACTAGGAGGATTTAAAGTCTCAGCTCTGCCACATACACCCAGCCCACATGCTCAAAGCGCTTGATTTCACCGCCGGGCAAAATTCCATATTCAAGACTAGATCTAGAACAGATGGTCACTCCACCTCTTCTCTAATCTGGTTGTGCCCTGTGAAAAATGCATAGACTAAAGGGAACACAGATTCCACAACAGGGCCAGAACAAACATTATTGCTATTAATACTAGTAATAATATTTATTAAGTACTTCTGTTTACATGATACCCTAATAAGCTATGTACAGAATGGGTCCTGGTGATCACAATGTTCCATGTAGGAACTGTGCACATTCTTTATGCTCTTTAAGGAATGTGCCCCAGCTCTTGCCTTCACAGAGTTTTCAATCTAATCAGTGATTATGTGTCTAGTACCATTCTTGAGCCAGATATAAAATCATTAAATTTCAATTTTATTTACTAAATAAGTATTAAAATTATATTTATATAAATATGACATTTATATCAAATATTAAATTTACTTATTAAATTAAAATTCCTTGAGAACCGAATGAGTCTTATTAACATGCCAGTGTCAGTGCTTTGGGGATAATGAATGACAACGTGTTCAGTGGGAAGGAGAACGTGTGCAAAGGCAGGAATGAACACAGTACGGGGGAAAGTTGAAGAGTAGTGGGAAGATTAGATTCTAGGCACAATGGCGCCAAACTATGAAAGGTGTTAAATATTTAAAAGCTGAGCTCTAGCACAGTAAAGATTTAGGAAGTCACTGACAGTATATAGCCTCAGAGAGTGGCTCCTGGGCATTTCCACATGGTCCTAGGGCCATGTGTGCAAAGAAGAGAAGGATGGTAGTCATCTCATTCCTCAGAGCCAAATGTCCAGTCTTTGCCAATGTTTCTGGTTTGGCATTAGTTGCTGGTTGCCCTTTATTAGAAAAATGGATTAAACAGCAGAAATACTGCCAGTATCAACTACATACTGGCTCTAAATCACAGTGAAGAAAAACAAATTTCAAATTACCATTAGGCTTTGATTAAACACCAACTCATATATAGATTCAGTTGATAAAAACAACTGAAGGCAGTGTTTTAAAAACGGCATTATGCATAATAATCACTTAACTTGTTAAATTCAGCTTATTGGGCCCCACCCTCACCAAGACTTTGATGCAATAAATTTAGGGCCCTAAATTATGCATCTTATTTAAAGGCAATTTGATTCTAAGACAGGTAATCCAATATCAAATGGAAACTAAATGGAAAGGTTCTGAAAGAGTACTAAAAATTGCTTATTGATCTCTTTTATCTTTTCCTATTATATAATCTCTAATATGTTACTCAAATTACAATGACATGAAACCACAGCAATTCTGAATTTATCTATTAAGACATTTATACTCTACCTCATTGTTGGTGAAAAATACGAAGGATTAGTATGTCACTCTTCAACAATTAGAAATTACTTACTTAATTATTAAATATCATTCAAATCCTTGGACAAAAGTAAAAACCTTGCTTTTTGAAGGATAATTTTTGCCAAATTACTTTCTGTGATGAAGTATACCCATTATATTATCATGAAATGATAATATAAACTGAAACTTCATGAAACTTCATCATCTATAATAATCAGATACGTAATCATAAAATTCATTTTTCTATTTTTAAAACTTTTGGTTATCAATTCTTTTTAAGAAGGACACATTCTGAGGCACCTGGGTGGCTTAGTTGTTAAGCGTCTGCCTTTGGCTCAGGTCATGATCCCGGGGTAGTGGGATCAAGCCCTGCATTGGGCTCCCTGCTCAGCAGGAAGCCTGCTTCTTCCTTTCCCTCTCCCTCTGTTTGTGTTTCCTCTCTCACTTTGTGTCTCTCTCTGTCAGATAAATAAATAAATTCTTAAAAAATA
This sequence comes from Meles meles, assembly GCF_922984935.1. Lineage (NCBI taxonomy): Eukaryota > Metazoa > Chordata > Mammalia > Carnivora > Mustelidae > Meles > Meles meles. The sequence goes on from NC_060076.1 coordinate 52,297,698, forward strand.
AAAAATCAAAAGGACACATTCAAAGACTATTTCAGAAAAAAACAATAATTGGCATTTAAATAAATCTTATAATTATGTATTTCATATTTTATATCTTGGCTACAACTACAACAAACAAAACCCTAATCTGAATAGAAAACAAAAAACAAAGGCTTATGAAGCTAAAAGTCATAATAAAAATGGTTTTACATCATGAGTAATGACAATATTCAATGAGAGCGCTATCAGAAGTTAAAGAGTGAGACTATTCAACAAGTATTTGGAAAAAACGACATTTTAAATCTGCAAAAGGTAAATTACGCTCACTAAAATTAATGCTCTGCAATCATTTGGGGTCCTCTGAGGCAAGGTTTATTGGTTTGACTTTATGTCCACCGAAACCTTTGTTAAAAGAGATAAAAAGGAAAAAATGTTTTATTCCATTCATTTTGTAGATATTTTTAAAATGATAAAACTCCCAAGGTATCTATGATTTCCAAAGAAACAAAGTAAGGGATTTGTTCTAAATGGGGTACTACCAACAGTGCCATAAAATGTCATAAGCTCCTATTTTTAGAGGAATGAAGAATATGATATTGTACATAAAATCCAGTTATCTGCCATCTTATATTCAATCTATAAGCTCAGGAATGTTACCTCTTATAAATAAGATCAACACCTATGGAGGTAAGTGGATTTAAAAATACTCTATGCTGAGCAGAGAAGTCTCTACTGGGGGCTTAGGAGATGCCAAACTACCTACCAATCTAGAGAGAGAAACCAGAAAAAAAACCTGATTTGATAACACTAATATATTAATATATATAAAATAATATATTTTAGAATATGCACACACACACATATATATATGTGGCAAATTTAATTGAGTGATTCAAATAACAGGCGGGTTATCTGGGAAAGGAGACAGTAAGTAGTGATGTTATGTGATTCTGTAGTTTAAAATTTCATTTTATAAAAATTCCATGGATTGAAAAGATTTCATATATTGAAATAAATTTCTACTGCTGTGTTATGCCAGTTTCTTTCAATTTTAATTCCAGTATAGTTAACATACAGTGTCATATTAGTTTCAGGCATATAATATAGTGATTCAACAATTCTATATATTACTCAATGCTTTTCATAAGTGTACTCTTAATCCCCTTGACCTATTTCATCCATCCTCCCACCCACTTCCCCTCTGGTAACCATCTGCTTATTCTCTATAGTTAAAATCTGTTTTTTTGTTTGTCTCTTTTTCTCTCTGTTCACTTGTTTTATTTCTTAAATTACACATGTGAGTGAAATCATATGGTATTTGTCTTCCTTTGACTGACTTTGCTTAGCATTATACTCTATATCCATCCATGTTGTTGCAAATGTCACGATCTCATTCTTTTTTGTGGCTCAGTAACAGTCCATTGTATATATATGTGCTACATCTTCTTTGTCTATTCATCCATTGATGGACACTTGGGCTGCTTCCATGATTTGGCTATTATAAATATGTTTGCAATAAACATAGGGGTGCATAAATCTTTGCAAATTAGTGTTTTCATATTTTTGGGGTAAATACCCAGTTGCAGGACTGCTGGATTATAGGGTAGTTCTACTTTTAATTTTTTGTGGAACAACCATACTGTCTTCCACAGTGGTTATACCGGTTTGCATTCCCACCAAAACTGCAAAAGGGTTCCTTTTCTCCACACCCTTGCCAACACTTGTTTTTTGTGTTTTTGATTTTAGCCATTCTGACAGGTGTGAGATGACACTGCATTGTGGTTTTGATTTGCATTTCCCTGATGATTAGTGATGATGAGCCATCTTTTCATGTCCTTCTGGCCATCTGTATGTCTTCTTTGGAGAAATGTCTGTTCATGTCTTATGCTCATTTTTTAATTTGGTTATTTGTTTTGGGGGTGTTGAGTTTTATAAGTTCTTTATATATTTTGGATATGAACCCTTTATCAGATATCATTTGCAATTATCTTCCCCATTCCAATGGTTGTATTTTAGTTTTGTTGATTCTGTTGCTGTGCAGAAACTTATCTTGATGAGGTCCCAACAGTTTATTTTTGCTTTTGTTTCCGTTGCCTCAGGAGACATATCTAGATAAACGTTGCTATGGCTGATGTCAGAAAAATTACTGCCTATGTTGTCTTCTAGGATTTCTATGCTTTTAGGTCTCAACTTTAGGTCCTTAATCCATTTTGAGTTTGTTTTTGTGCATGGTGTAAGAAAGTGGTCAGCCAGTTACATTCTTCTGCATGTAGTTGTACAATTTTCCCAACACAATTTCTTGAAGGGACTGACTTTTTCCATTGCATATTGTTGCCTACTTTTTCAAAGATTAATTGACCATGTAATTGCGGGTTTATTTCTGTGCTTTCCTTGCTGTTCCACTGATCTGTGTGTTTATTTTTGTGCCAGTACCATACTGTTTTGATTACTACAGCTTTGTGGTATATGATATGCCAGTTCTTAATCATGCATGCCATCAAGCAGCACAAGTAACTCAATCTCATCAAAGATTGCTAACAAACAAAACAAAACAGAACACTGTGATTTCAGGAGAAAAGAGAGAAGGTAAAGAGAGACTTTCCCACCATAATCACATTCTTTTGGTGCTTATTTTGAAAGGCCAAAGAACTACATTAAAATTTCATATTTCTAATAGAAATATAGTTTGATTAAGTAGTGATCATGACCACATGCGGACTATTCTGCCAGGTACCTGTAGATGCTGTGGAGGTGGAGATTGATAAAACACTGTCCTTCACTTTAAGAAACTCATCATCTACCTGGCGGCAAGAGATCCATTCGCTAACTATAATATGAGATGTGATAAAAGGCACCAAAAAGAGGTATCAACAACTCACGATGGGACTAAAGGAGCAGAGCAATCACCAGATTCTTGGTCCATAGTGCCTAATAACTCAAACCAGAGCTGTTCCTCCTTGATTTTCCCAGAAGAGCTAAGGGAGGAATACTGTCTGAGTGTTGGGGCAAAAGCACAGACCAGAGGTAGAAAAAGTTCCTTAGAAGGACTTTCAAACAAACCACTTGGCTCTCCCCCCGGCCCCCATCATGTATGGTTCCTTGTGTAGCCAATGACTGAGCCTCTCTGGGGTTCCTCAGCTGTCAGATAATTTCTAGACAGTAAGTACAGCCTTTGCAGGCACTTTGATTGGTCTTCCTTTTGTTCTGCTAAGTCATTTACCATTCCTCTATCCATTCCATGTCTAATAGGCTATGGACTGGGGTTGAGATGTCTCTGAGCGTCAATAAATCTGGGGCAAGTTTCTGGTTGTTCTTGCTGGATTTTTCAAAAGAATAGAGTATATAAATGACTTAATTCTTTCATCTTAAAACCTGAATGATTACAAGATTATTATGATTCATAACTGAATTGATATTAAGAATATTAAAAATAGGATGGAAAAATTTAAACTCAAACTGTAAAACCAGACCTTTTCTGGACAAATTTTGAACACTGTGGCAAGTAGGGTAGGAGAAGATGCTTTGTGGTTTCAGAAAGCAGAAATTTCAGAGTGTTCCCACATCATCTCAAGGAGGTCACCATTCTCCTGCAGTACAGTTAGTAAACTACAAGTAATTCAAACCTTTACAAAGATGGTGAACTCTTCCACTTTCTCATTGGCTAACAACAACTTCTTCTGTGCACCTTCCAGGGCCTGCTCACTTTGCAGTGCTAATCCTTGAAGATGCTTAGATGCCGCTGTTTCAATCTCTGCCATTGCAGATTCGGTCTCACTTATTTTTGATACTAGGAGACTAAGCTTGACATCCTGCAGAAGACCAGTGATCACAGAATAGAAAATCATTCACAAACATATTGGGAAGAGTTAGGTATACATGTCAGGTAAAAAAATGGTTTCATGACTCTCTTTCTGTATGCATTTATTTTCATTTGGGTAAAATGGATGGTTGTTTTCATTTATTTTCAATAAAATATCCTGTGCACATATTGTCATGTATTTATCATCAAAGTTATTTATATTTCTAAAAATTATAAAGACATCATTAAAGGCATGGAAGCTATTTTAGACCAAAAGATCTCACAAATCAAATAGAAATATTTAATTAGTTTCTAAGGTTAGGTGGGTCCAAAAAATTTATAGCCACTTAGGCCAGTTCTTAACAATAGTGTTCATTTAAAAGACATTATCAAGACACAAAATCTGTTTCTCTAATATAGCACTACCTTTAATGTTAAACAAATTTTGTTTCATGTAGAGATAGAAATGTACTTTGCAGTTATCTGAAACAATTAAGTTGCTCATAATAGTTTAGGGAGAAAAAAAATGAGGACTTTAAAAATTAAAAAGATACAGTAACATTCCATTTCTAAGCTAACACATCCAAAAAGTGTACCTTTTTTTCTAATTCCTCTTTAGTTTTTTGATACATCTGTTCATATTGTGACTTCTCTTTCACTGCAACACTGAGTCTCTGCTTTAGTGAATCAATTGATACCTTCTTGTTGGAACATTCTTCAGTTAGTGTCTTCACCTACAGCAAAAGCGTAAAGGTTAACTATTATCTGTTAAGGCATCCTAGTGATAAACTCCATTTGTTTAAACAGAAACCAAACGAATTCATGAATAAGTCCAATTTCTTTATTCTCTCATAAATGATATCAAATTTAAATAAATAAAAGTTTAAAAATACACAACATCAAATTCAAGTATAAGGTTTGTAGCACTCACATCACAAACGAGACGAAAACCCTTACATCATTAAAAAACGAAAAATGCACGAAAAGGTATGAATGTTGGTATGTATGGTCTGCCTAATAATACAGTACTAATTTTAACTATGTTTCCTTTCATTACTAACCGAAACTTCCTTAAGTAGGGGATGGTTGTCTCTGATTCTTAAGCAAGCTGAGTCATGGGTAACTTTCAGTTATAACCATGTAACATGTACTTTTTAGGATAAAATTAAATAAGTGCTACAACATACTAATTATACATTTGAAAGAAGAAATAGTTTCTTTTTATTCAGTTAATGCCACTAAAGATACGTAATTACTTATAAAAATATTCTAAGGCCGTATCTGGAATGATATCAGGAATGAAAGTTTGAAATCAGCAGTATTTAAATGACAACACTGAAAAAAAGAACCTATAGGAAGTAATTATAACATACGTGGATGTGCGGAGGAGAAAAAGAAAGAAAATCCATGTGCATTTGTCTTGCTCATGTAAAATTTTCTCTCTTAAATCCACTTGAGCTAACAGATACTTACATTTTTATTTCCAACAAGGAAAGTAAGGGAGATGCTCTCTCTGGAGTGGATAACATTTAGTGAATGCCAAAGCACAAGCTGCTTTATGAGTTGTGCAAATAGCACCTTACAAACAAAACAAAACAAAACAAAACAAAAAAAATCTCTTAGTCAGCAAATTGCTGATTTCCACTTTGGGGTCAGATATACAACTGTGTTAAATACCACTCTCTTTCTAAGTACACTGAATTAAGTGTACAGAAGGAAAAAGTACACTTAAAAAATTTTGGTGAGTACATTTTTTTAAAGAACTTCTAGTAGTTGGTTATCACCTTTTTCATTTAAAAATATATGCTTCATTCAAGCATTTTAAACGTTAGCAAACTAAATAAAGCAAATAAATAATTCTGAATTGTACAAAGAAACATCGAAGGTTTTTAAATTTAAAGTTGATTATCTTCTCATGATATGTTCACAAATATAAAGAGAATGTGTGGCTACGTTATGTATGAGATTTGAGTCTTGAATTTTAAAACAATGTACTTTCAGAGCAAGTAATGTAATTATGTAACAGTATACATATTTTACGAATATTTTCTATAAATTTATTAAGATTGATACTCAAGAGTATTAATAAATAAGAGGGCAGTGATTTTTTTTCAACGTCAGAGAACATAAAAGCTGATACCTTTTTTTCAAGATTTTCTAACATTTCATTAATACTCTCATTACTTTCCAGATTTACTTTCTGTCGAAATTTCAAGTCCTCTATCAAATGTCTTTTCATGGTTATATCCCTCTCCATTCGGGACATCCTTGAAAGGGAAAAAAGACGTTTTATAGAGATGATAGAAAATACTTCAACAATGATTATATGATTACATGATAATCTTACATACTATCCAGTGCTATACCTCTTGCTAATTTTTAAATGCTATCTGATATTAATTGCAAATAAGATAATTACATGAGAAGAAATATTGCTCTATTAATACTTTGAGTTTTTATAAAATTTATAATCCAATTGTTACTGGTAATTATAGTATTATATATACATTAAGACATAAAAACTAGGATAACTGAGATTGACAAAATTTATGAAAAATTAAAGTCATTATATCTAAATTATATTCTTGCATTGCTATCAAAAATCAAACTGAAATTTGGAGATCATGAACAAGCCTAACACTGACAGGAAACAATTCTATACAATAATAAACAAATATAAAATCTCATAGTGGCATATAGAAACACAATAACCTTGGGCATGGTATCTTCTAACTTAATATCATTTATGACTGAACTGACCTATCAGTGTAGCTTCACAGATAAGCTGTGTGTAACGGCAGCTGCAATGACGACTACTACTGGTCCTATGGAATAGTGACAGGCAACATCTGCAGCGTACCTGCTGTGTGCCAAGCTCTGTTACAAGTGCTCTACACACAGTCGTTCAAGCCTCACAAGAATTTTATGAGTGAACGTTATTAATCTGTGATATGGAGCTAGCAGGTCAAGGAGCCAGGATTCAAAGAATGTGTCTCTAGAGACTTCACTCTTATATAGTAAACAAGACTGCTTCTGAGGCTCATAAATAAACCTGGAGATATTTTGTTTAAAAAATTAACCAATCTTTTAGTCTAGTAGTTTCATCTGTTAGTATCACTTCTAAGTTATCTTCACTTAAATGTGGTATACATGTATGTACAGTAGATAGATATATTTCTCAAACTATCAACAACAGATTGGAACTCTATCTAAACATGTAATCACCCCTAAGCTGTAATAATATATCTATAAAAGATATAGAAAGGAAATCATTTTGATTCAGTGCGATAGAACATTTCAAACTCCTTTTTGCTAATAAACACATGAAGTACAAACTTTTATAATCTTCCTTCTAGAGAAAAGTGAAACTTTCCTTTTTTTCCACCTTAGCTCTATAAGTTTAGGCATTAAATCCAATAAAAGATCAATCTACATATATATTTTTGTCCAAATAATTACCACATTCATAAGTTTTCTGTTTGTAGTCTTTAGGTAATTAATTTATATATATTCAAAATTAAGCATTTAAGAACGAAAATCTAACTTTAAATATTCTTACTCTAAATAAAAAACAGTAAATAGTCTGCCATCAACCATGCTTATAGGTACTATTCTTTAAACTTTCTTCTTATTGAGGTTTAAACATGAACTAAGGAAGGAAAAACTTCATTTTGAACATGCGATATTATTTCTTGGGTTGCAATGTTTAATAGAGTTCACTACCACTAGGTGGCACCAAACACAATGGATAAAAATATCAAGAACATACTTTTCATGCATCTCCTTTATGTGTTCTTCTTTTGCTAGAAGTTCAAATTTCAGAGACTTCACATTTGATGACTGTTTAGTGAGTTCATTAGTCGCATTCTAGATTAAAAATACACATAAAATCAAATACACCTTTCAGTCTTTGGTGGAATGCAGCATACAAATAAATACCATTCTCATGAAGAGTATTAAATTTGCAAAATTATGCTTATAATTAAGAAGGACATTTTATTATTTTTAAATGCTTTATTTTATGTTTTAATAGAAGTACTATGGTACACTAAAATTTTTATATAACATACCAAAACCACAGAAGAATGTCATTGTATAACAACTGTAAAAAGCACATACCCAAAATACACGTATGGGAAAGAAACATGGACTGTTTTTATAAAATGTATATGTGCATGTGATTAATTTAGCATTTTAATGGGCTAATAAGATCACTTAAAATGAATGGTGGGTTTACTAAGAACCCATAACAGACCAAATATGGTCATAAATGCTCTGCAGCTCCTCCCATTAGGAGGTAAGATTCATCTTCCAACCCTTTCAGTCTGTCTGGCCCGTGATTTGCTTTGTCGAAAAAAAAAAAAAATGTGGCAGAAATGACATTACGCAAGTGCCAGATCCTGGGCCTCAACCCTTGCAGCTCGCACTTTTGCGCTCTCAGAACACTGCCTGGGATCGCCTTGCAGGGAAGACGGAGGAAAGACTGTGTGGAGAAGTAGGGAGGTACCCGGGCAGCCGGTCGCAGATAGGCTGTGAGTAAGGTTATCTTGGAACTTCTGGTCCAGATAAATCCTTGAGTTAAAAGAGTGCAACAGGCACAAGAGAGAACGCAAAAGACAGAAGCAAAAAACCTGCCCAGTCCAACCCACTGGATCTTAAGAATAAACTGCTACTGTTTTGAGCTGCTGCATTTTAGGATTTGTATGACAGTAACAGATAACTGATAGGGAACTTTACTAATACTAAATACTTCCTTACTTCAATTTATTACTAGTACTACTTATTATTCAAGTTTCTATGCACAAACATCAGTTTTTCAAAGCAGAACAGCTTTGTGGTATTTGCTGACTGCACAGCCCAGGAGCCAGAGGTAGTAAATGGAGTGTCAGGAACCCTAACTTTTAATTTGGACTCAAGTTCCAAGTAAACATGTAATCTGAGATATTACCTAGTATTTTTGATATTATAGTTTCCCTATCTAAAAGATAGTGTTAACATACATTAATTCGTTAAAATTTTTAAATATTAAATTAATATCAGTAGAATAAAATGTGATAGCTTTAAAAGTATTTGGAATAGTTATTTTGCTAATCTTTCTAGTAATTACAATCATTTGTGTTAGAACTATTCCCAGCTTTGACTGTCATACTAAATATAAAATATAAATTTGAAAAGATGAAACCATTAATCACATCATATAAATGTGAGTCAAATTCATTAGTCAGACTTCAAAATATCTCAGTGGTACAGCATATCTAAATACAAAATTTGATATAATTTTTAATTTTTACAATAAATACGGAAATTTTCTTAAAAATTTAAGACTATGTCAAAATGGCAAGTGTACTGAATGTGAAAAATTTTGATTAAGTGGGGACACCTGGATGAGTCATCATTTAAGTGTCTGACTCTTGATTTCGGCACAGGTCATGGTCACAGGGTTGTAGGATCAAGCCCCATGTCATGCTCTGCAGTGGAGCTTGCTTAAAATTCTTTCTCTCCCTCTCCCTCTGTTTCCCACTTCTCCAATTTCTCACTCTTTCTCTAAATAAATAATATACAAGTTAAAAAAAATTTTTTTTTGATTGTGTAATGCAATCTAAATTTCTACCACATTTGACATGCATTGTCAGAATAAGATATTATACACTAGTGAATTCAGCAGATAATTGAAGCTTTTTGCTTCTACCATTAATTTTCAATTCTCTCTGGAATGATTGTTCACTCACTTAGAAACAAGAACATCCATACCTACATGAAGCACTATAATTGTGATACTTAAATATAGTGATATTACATTATAAATATTATCACTGTATTAATTATATATGTTAACTTGCTATAGTAAGTCATCACTATATCATTATATTGTCATGCCTTTTGGAACTATTATGATATAAATGGCTACTGACCCTTACTCTAAATAGTTCCAGACTGCTGTTTTTCTAATTTTGTATTTTTACCTTAATATTTTCATAGTTTCTTTTTTTCTCTGTCAATCCCTTGGCCATCCATATTCCTGCCTAAAAACAATTGTCTGCTACTTTATTTAGTATGCGTGCTTCTAATCTTTTGAGGTCTTTTCTGCTGAGAAGTTGAACAAATAGACTTATTGGAGCTGTATTTAAAATAAAAGATAACTGGTGGTAAATGAAGCCTGACAGTATCTTCAATGGAATAAATTAAGTGAATTTTAAGGTAGCTGTTGGATTCTTTTCTGTTTTTAGACTTAAGGCTATTATTTTAGGTGACTGAAAATGCTGTAAGTCTGATTTCTGGAGAGTTGAGGGATTACTGAATTATAGTAAATAAAACAACACCAGCTTGATATATACTTCTGCCAGAATCTCTAAATCTCACAGCCATTTCATTTGATCCTTAAAAATCCTTATGAAGTGGGTAGAAAGGTATCCCTGCTTTAGACCTCTGGAGAAATTATTTCCTCAGTCTGGTCCCATAAGAAGTTAAGGCACAAAGAGTGATCAAAACCCAGGGCCTCTAATATTTTCCATTTCTACTATACAATACTTATCTGCAGCATGACCTCAAATCTGGAGTAAAACATTTATTTCAAAAATGTCACAATGGTAAGAATCCATCATGGTTAGAGCTTTCCTGCCTAAGTTTATTAAAAGTGGGTTTTTGTTGTTGTTTGTTTATTTGTTTTTAAACTGCAGAGTGTCTGAGTAAAAGCATGGACTCTGAAGTCAGAGGGACTGAGTTCTAATTTCGGTACTATCTCTTAGTAGCTCAGTTGACCTTGGAGAATTAATTTATCCTGTGTCTTTGCTTTCTCAGCAGTAAAATAGAGTAATAGATTTTATCTCACAGGACAGAAATGAGGTTTGTTTTTTTTTTAAAGATTTTTATTTACTTATGAGAGATAGAGAGAGAGTGACCATGAGCATAAGCAGGTGGGGAGGAGCAGAGGGACAGGGAGAAGCAGATTCCCCACTGAAGAGGGAGCCCAACACAGGGCTTGATCCCTGGACCCTGAGATCATGGCCTGAGCTGAAGGCAGGGCCTTAATGTCTGAGCCAACCAGGCACCCCTAGAAATGAGGTTTAAACGAGTTAATATTTGTAAAGGACTTAGAACCAGCCTGGCAATAGTTTACCTATAAAGGAACAGCAGTTTAAAAGCTATGATGCTTCATTATTGACTTACTGGAAAACTGGAAAAGAACTTGGTCTACCCCAAAGGAATGCTTTCAACACTCAGGAAGTCAAAGAACCACAAATATAAACTGAATTACTAGTAAATTCAAATTTTATAAATAACTATAAATGCACTAAATATAAATAACACACACACACACACATACCATCTACTGGAAGGAATTTGTACATACCTAAATATTTGGTTATCTATCTATCTATATATAGTTGGATACCTTGAAGAAACATGTGTAACAGAGGTGAAAATGAGGATACAGAAAATACACATGAGCAATGAAATGATACTCAATACACCATGTGTATCTGAGAGGTATACTTAAGAATTTACACAGAAAAGACTAAAATTACTTGGATAAAATTTTTAAAGATCCATGTAAACCTTTAATATACTCAAACCTAATGAGTTTCTTCTTAATTAGGCATAAAAACATCAACAAGAAAGTTTTTTTGTTTTTTTTTTAGAAAATTATTATGTTAGCAAGTTGTTAATCTGCCATGGGTTGAATTGTGTCCCTTCAAAATTTGTATGTTAAAGTCTTAACCCCAGTACCTCAAGATGTGACTGTATTTGGATAAGGCCCTAAAGAAGTAATTAAGGTAAAATGAGATCATATGGGTGGACCTTCACCCTACATGACTGGTATCCTTATTAGAAGAGGAGAGCAAACACAGATCACACAGATGCAGGACTGACCATAAGAGGTACAAGTTAATGAGAGAACCTACGACCTATTGATACCTTGATCTTGGACTATGAGGAAAAGAAATTCCAATACTTAAGCCATGCAGTATGTGGTATTTTGTTAGAGAAGACCTAGCAAATTAACAGAATATCAAAACAGATTTGTAGTAACAGAGTGTATTTTACACCTTAAGGTACTGGTCTTCTAAGATACTTCCATATTAAAACATGAAACAAGGCAGAAGTAAAGATTTATCCTTTCTGTCCCTATGTAGCCTGGTCAGTGTCCTAGGACTCCAGGCTAGATATGGACACTTCACTTCAAACATACATCGAGTATGACCTAACTTGCTCCAGGCATTCTCATAGTCTTATCTTTGTGACTCACACATTCCTCCAAAGTGAAGAGAGATTTATATGTGGGTGAAAACTTACACCATGGGAAACCATAAGGTAAACAACTTACAGATACTGATATGGGTCTATTATTTCCAAAGTTATGTTAGATGATTTCATAGTATATAAAACCAAGTAAGTAAAACATAAATCAATGTAAAGCTATTAACCACTTTAAAAATTTAAGAAATCAGATTAGGTATTATTGGATCCAACATTCTATTTTATCTTGGTGAAAACTAAAGTTATATTAGGAGCATGAATGTTTAATTTACAGAACTGTGAATTAGTCTCTGTAGCAGATACAGATAAGATCAAAGAATATGTCAAAGATTTTTTCTGTAAGAAACCTAACACTGAAATAGTTTTAGTCTACTTTTTACAAACAAATGCATTTTAAGAAAAGATGTTATGCACCAAAGCTTGCACTACTATTTTTTCTCATATTTCTATTATGTAAGGTATTTAAACTTATGAAATGTAGTGGGTGAGGCAAGTTCTGCACATAAAAACTCTGAAGAAGATGGTATTTAGGAAATATCTAAATTAATGCCACTGTGTATATCTATTATTAACAAAGCAAAATATTTTCAAGTAATGATACATTCATTTACTTTAAACTTTATCCTCCTATTTTATCTTCTTAGTAACCCTTCATTTAAAGATACTTTTGGAGTACACACCTATCATATTTTGAATTAAAAACAACCGAATCTGTTTGATAATTCAATATGCTAATGCCCTTTTAGCAGCCATAGTTACTCCATTCCTAATGGACTCTGTGCATTTCCAACTAGAACTTTCTTTCTAGTGACTCTCACTATAGTGATGGTCCCACATACAGTGTCCTTAGAGCTCCCAGCTAGCAAAACCCACCGAACAAAATAATTATGTGAGGAATAAATGAGCTTGTTTTAAACAGTATGAAAATAAACTTTCCAATTAAATATCACAGATCTTGTTTTTTACAAGGTAATTCTACTTAAACTAAGGTCAGCCTTATTTTTAAGTTGTTGATAGTTTCAACTGGACTTAGTATTCTTTTTTTTTTTTTTTTAAGATTTTATTTTATTTATTTGACAGAGATCACAAGTAGGGAGAGAGGCAGACAGAGAGAGAGAGAGGAGGAAGCAGGCTCCTTGCCAAGCAGAGAGCCCAATGCAGGGCTCGATCCCAGGACCCTGGGATCATGACCTGAGCGTAAGGCAGAGGCTTTAACCCACTGAGCCACCCAGGCGCCCCTGGACTTAGTATTCTTCACAAAGAAAAGAAACACAGCTTTTTACTCTTATTCTCAGGTTTAACTTGCTAAAATATATCAAACTAACCACTTTCACCCTATGTTTCTCTCTCCCTCCATAATTTCCCTCCTCCTTTCTCATCTCCATCCAACAAACACCAAATTTAAACACTAGCAACTGTATAGAGGGAAACAATTCTATTTATGTTGATACACTAAAGTTTGAAAGGAATTCTGTTCAGTGGAAGGAGGGATGGAGGTTAGAGGGGAGTTCAGTAGTGAAAGAGAAATGACAATGGCTAGTTTCTGCCATCTTCTAACAGGATTCCATTGTGCCTTGTCGTTTTCTCAGAGATAGTGTTGTAAGTTACCATATAAGAAACTGCTAGGCTAAAAGAGAATGATGAGGTCAAATACAGTATTAATAACTTTTGGATTATTTATACCATAATTAGAATCAATATAAACATCTCTTTAAGGATCTTGGTCTCGGACTTGTAGACTCCAGAACTATGAGAAAAAGATGTATGTATTCATGTTTAATAAAATTTCTAATTACCTTTAATTTACACTGCAATTGCTTCATCTCCAAATCCATGCTCCTTGAAGGACCAAGTGATGTAACTTGTATCCGTGGAACTATCACCCGGGAAACTTCTTCTGCCAAACTTGTGATTTCAGATGAGGACTCCAATTTCCTCAGCAAGTCTTCTTTTTCCCTCCGAAGCCCAGCCAAATCTAAATTTAGCTTCTTTTTTCAAAAAGAAAATAAATATAAATGTATTATAAAAAGTAATTATTTTTCACCCAACAATTATCAGCATAAAATCTTAATGTTAAAGATAAAAGTGAAATTAATTCTAAAAATAATTATTATAAAAACTTTACAGAAATCGTAATTCTTACTTAAGGTTTTTGCTTAAGGCTGTAGGGCTTGTAAAGGTTAAAACAAACTGGGCTGGCTGCATCCAGCATCTTTCAGCTGGCTAGTCTTCACTCATGATGTGCTATTTCCTTGACTTCACATACACATGCCTGGACCAGAGATTCACATATTTGATAACCTTGACTTTAGGACTGATGTACTTAACTGGTAAAAGCCAAGCTGGAGCAGGACAAGATAACAGATGTTAGTTGTTTATTCCACTGGGTAGGTCTTACCATGCTATATGGCAGCCAAAATGCTTCTCATTTAGTAACATAAATGTTAAGTCCAATTAGCAAAAGAGGCTTATTAGAGACTTAGTTCAAATAAATAGCGTGCAAACAAATTCGCTCAGCCTAATGCATCTGACTGATAGTTGCTGAGTCCTTTTTGTAATGTTCACGTAGAATTGCGCTAAACTCCTTACATTTGAATTTTTAATGACATCAACATTTTACTAAAAGACATACTGGTAATGTTTGTACAAAATAGTGTAAAAGAAACTGTCTTAATGTCGACCCTTCTCGCTCACCAATCTGCAGTCAGCAGAATGTCACCAAGCTGTAATGGCCTAACAACTCAGAGCTCCTTAAGAGGATAACTGCAGTATGATTTTATTATTCCAGAGAAGCTTATAATATGGTAGTTTAACATAAGGAACAATTAGACAAAATGGTACTAAAATCTCTCAGGGGGCAAAAAGTCTTTCTTAGTGAAAAATTCTAATGAGAAACAGCAAAAGATGTAGCCAACACGTACAGTAATATAAATATGGGACATAAGTTATTTAAGTATTAACACTATATTTATTTATTTATTTATTTAAATTTATTTATTTTTTTCAGCGTAACAGTATTCATTCTTTTTGTACAACACCCAGTGCTCCATGCAATACGTGCCCTCCCTATTACCCACCACCTGTTTCCCCCAGCCTCCCACCCTTGCCCCTTCAAAACCCTCAGGTTGTTTTTCAGAGTCCATAGTCTCCTATGGTTCACCTCCCCTTCCAATTTCCCTCAACTTCTCCTCTCCATCTCCCAATGTCCTCCATGTCATTTGAGTATTAACACTATATTTAAACACAACTTTTAATGACCTATACCAATAATTGCCTATTTCTTTGTGTATATACGTCTATACTGTTAAATATGAATATCTCCGATATTGGGTTCAAAACTAGACCTTGATATAGTTGATATTAGATTATGTTTTGGTAGAATAAAAAGTATGTTTTGGTGAAAAAAAATCTTTGGTTATATTTGAACTTATTTTTTAAAAGATTTATTTATTTGAGAGGGAGAGAAACACTTGGGGGGAGGGGCATAGGGAAGGGAGAGAGAATCCCAGACTCCAGTTGGCCTACGGGTTGGATCCCATGACAGTTGAGATTGAGACCTGAGCCTAGACCAAGAATTGCAAGCCTCACCAACTGCTCCACGCAGGCACCCACTTGATTATATCTGAACTTATGGAAAGGTGTGGTTCTATATATTTTCAGGAAATATTCATTCATGAATTGTATCAAAGGTACCTAATAATTAATATCTAAAAGCAAACTGATAATTTCCCCACACCTAAAAATCTTCCTGTTTATCTTCCAAGCTTGAATCCATCTCTCTCCTTGTTTATTGTCTATGTCCAACCAATTGTCACGTTCTATAAATTATGTCTTGTTTCTCATATTTACTCCCTCTGCCACTATCTTTTTTTTTTAAAGATTTTATTTATTTGACAGACAGAGATCACAAGTAGGCAGAGAGGCAGGCAGAGAGGAGGAAGCAGGCTCCCTGCTGAGCAGAGAGCCCGATGTGGGGCTCTATCCCAGGACCCCGGGATCACGACCAGAGCTGAAGGCAGAGGCTTTAACCCACTGAGCCACCCAGGTGCCCCCCCTCTGCCACTATCTTAATGAAGACTCTCACTAACCCACTGAGACTACTGCAAAAGCCCTTCCCCTCTCCGCAACCCTTCCCACTTTTAAACCATCTTTTATACAACTTCCTAAAACAACACGGACCTGTTAATCCCTCATTCAAATACCCTTCAGGGATTTCTTACCCCAGTAGAATAAAACTCAGATGTCTGTGGCTATAGTAACACTCTCTAAGATTTAGCTTCAATTTGTGTTTCAGACAAGTATCATCTGAAGTCAAACTTGCCGGCCATACCCCCAACCTGTTGCAATTTCTATCTCGATGTTTCCACACTTGGCATTTTCTTCCGCTGAGATCTCACTCATGCTTGAAGAACAGCTTAGTATTTCCTCCTCTATAAAGTCTTCTGTTCTGTCCCTTCTTTTTCTTTCACAAGTAGCTTCTCCATTCTCTTAGCTCCCATAGCACTGGGCCTATTCTTCAACCATGAACCCTAGTAAGTCCTTGAGAGAGGACCGTGCCTTCCTCCCCCAGGTATCTAAAAACAGTGCATTCGGTATGTTAAGAAACAAAAGAAAGATTCCAAAAATTGAAGTCTCCCTATTTGTAGCATGGACGGTGCTATGAAGACACACTGATTTCAGCTCATATTTACAATCTTTCTATTAGTTTATCACTATATAAATTAAAATACACTTTTTTAAGTAAAGTAATATTATCAGTGTTTACTTAAGGAGTATGCACTAGAGCATTTATCAATCCTGAAGTTAATGCTATGCATCTAAATTAGACTTTCTAAGATTGTAATTTGGTATGACATAACTCATGGCTACAATTCTATGTGGAATCTCAGGCAACAGAAAATTCAACTTTGATGAGGCTCCTTTCTTCCCACGAACAGTCCCAGTAGCTTCTCTCATTTGTTAAACTTGTATGCCATGAGATTTCTGTCTATTCCTTCCACAACGGTAGATCCTAACACTATTAATAAATCCTTCTTAGAGGAAAGACCAAGCCAATAGATATAGTTCTCTAAAAGACATGTATAGGAGATTTTAACTTTACTCTAACAATACAAAATTTATTAAGTGAAGAAACACTGAAATTATGGAGACTGTAAATCACATGGCTTGTAATTTATTAAAATATAAATCAAATTTTGATTAACCAGTATTTAAAACCTACAATCTTTAAAAAGGATTTCTAATATAGTTATACATGCCCAGAAATGCTACAGGGCATGTGTTGAAATAGAAGAAATAAATAAATCATATATTCTATCAGGTTGGAGTCCTTTATCCATTTGAATTTTGGAAAAATAATGATGGCCCTATTACTAGCTTCTCTCAGGTTAAACATCCTATTTCTCATTTGACAAATGCTACAGATAAGACAAGAAGCATAAATAATTTTCTTTTGTGTACACTCAGCTTGGCATGTGAGACTAATTGTGGTGACCTTGTTAGAGAATATGCTTAAAATTTACCAATAAATTTAGATTACCCTTAAAATTGTTACTTTTCTTCTTTATCAAAAGCATGATTCCTATTTCCACATTATTACTTTACCAAATCCAAACATTTAAAAATATATGTCATTTATATTAAAACCATAAATAATAATAAAACACACGGAGAGTCATAATTTCTGGATTTTAGCCTGGGATCTACTGCTTACCAGTTGAGTGATGCTAATTAATGCTTGACATTGTTTCCTCATTTAAAAACAAAGATGATGCTTGTCTACCTAGCAAAGGTCATTTTGAGGGCAGAATTTTTAAAAAATATGATAGCACTTGGTAAATTTTAAATTTACAGCATTATTGTTAACACTTATTCTGCGGTAAATGCTACCATAAAGCATATGAAAAGTATCCTAAAGGCTGAGAAACTGGATTTAAAAAAAAAAATGCTTCATGATACATATAAAATATCAAGTATATATATAAACATATACAGAAAAATCCTCTCTTAAAAGATAATACCAATCTTTTAAAAGTCTATTTCAATTTAAAAGTTGACTTCACTGGGAATAAGTACTGAGATTTGTATTGATTAATGTGTAGTCAATTATTCTAACTAAAGCTTATAAAGTAGAACTTAACACTATAAAAGTTTAAAATTAGACCCTAGTTATTATTTATTTAAATAGAACACTGAAGAAGCATAAGTCTCTGAGAAGGAAAGAACCCTCTAAGCAACCGTAAAAAGAAACGAAATGTATTAGAGAATTTGTTCTTCCATAAGGGGCTCTGGGGGAGGCAGAATCCTCAGAGGACCCCCAATGACCCATGCCCTGTAAAATACCTTCCCCTCGTATGTGGGTGAGACCTGTGAATGTAATGGGCTATCACTCCCATGACTGTATTATTTGCATATGTTATATACAAAAGGCATTCTTTAAATTATGGTCCCTAATTACATGACTTTGAGTTAATCAAAAGCAAAATTATCCTGGCTGGTGCTGATCTAATCAGGAAAGGCCTTTACAAGAAATCCAGGGGCCCTCCTGAGGTCAGAGAGATTCCCCTGCTGGCTTTGAAGAAGTAAGTGGCCATGTTGTGGAAGGACAGTGGAGAGGATAGTGAGACGACAACCTCAGAAAAGCCTCAGGAACTGAGAATGGTCCTTGACTGCGAGTCAACGAGAAAACAGGGACCTCAGTTCTATAATCATAAGGAACTGAATTTTTCCAATGAACACATGAGCTTGGAAGAAAAGCCGGAGCTCCGGAAAGGAAGGCAGCCTGGAAGACAGGCTGATGTGTTACTCTGTGACAACACAGCCTTGTAATACTCTGAGAACAGGGCTTCACTGAGCTGTGCCAGACTCATCACCCATGGAAACGATGACTTAATGAATGTATATGTTGCTTCTAAGCAGCTAAGTTTGTGGCAATTTGTTATGGAGCATGGAAAAAATGTTGAGTCCCATTTTAAAAAATAAGTCTCTTTCTTAAACCTTGTTCTCCTATTGCCACCCTGCCCACTTTGAGGAAGTATCTCCAACCCCAAAGAGTATAGTTTGTATAATGTCCTCATTTGGATTTAATTTTTTCTTTATCCATAATTTTGTGTTAATTTTCTCTTCAATTGCCTTAAAAAAATGATCTCATTTTCTCTGCTAGAAATATAAATTGTCTCTAGATCTGCATTTTACAGTTTAATCGCCAAGCAAAAGCCTAAGGCCAGAAGCTTCCTTTTACTGCACTCAACAGTAACTGTGGAACCCCACAAACCAGGTGAATAAGGCTCTCTTGACAGACTTTCCCTTGTTCTCATGCATGACAGTTTGTTCAGTTTATTCAAGAAATAAAAATTTCTTTTATTCTGGGTCCCAACGTAACATCTTCTAGAAGATTTCATTAGGAATGTCTGGACTCAGAACTCAGTGTTCAGCATTTTTTTTAAATACACAGAGCACAGCAGTAACTGTTCTAACTCTGTTTTCACTTACAAACAAAAAAGTGACAGTCCTTGCCTTCAGGTAGCTACCAGTCTAAACCCTAGAAATATACAATGATTAACTACAGTAAGCGCTATGAAGAAACAAAACAGGGAGCTAATGGACATGCTGTTGCCTTCACATCCCAATTGGTAAGCCCAGTTACAGCCAGTTTCCTTCCACATATCCTTCCTGGTCTGTTTTGTCAGATGTTTCCTAGAAACTAGGTGTAATATTAAAGGCTACATCTAGGTCTACAACCACCTTGCTTTCCAACTTTTACTCTAGAGAATCTATCTGCCCAAACATTGGTGAGTAAACTGAGGCCACTTGTGATGAGAGGGGGGATCTCTTTCCCAGCAGGAAGCCTTGGTAAACATTTTAATATTCAAGAATGAATTATTAGAAAAACTAAAACCAGGCACATGGAAAATATCCTAGAGTCTAAGGGAAATGAAGGAAAGGGTTTAGGAAAAAAAAAAATCAGAATTGAATCATTTCCCTGATCAGTCCCCAAAATAATGTATTTTTAGAGACTTTAATCTTGATGTCTCCAAAGAATAAAATATTCAACATCTGACTATTTAGTGGATACGATGCTAGTCATGGCATGGGAAAAGAAAACACCTGTGAGCACTCACTAGTTTAGGAGCAGTGCTCCAGGGAAAAGGACAGGGTGGGTGGCGCAGCTCTTTTGATTCTTTTCTTTTCTTTTTAAGATTTTATTTATTTCTTTGAGAGAGACAGAAAGAGAGAGAGCATGACCGGGGGAAGAGCAGAGGGACAAGTGGACTCCCCACTGAGCATGGAGCCTGATGGGGAGCCCAATGCAGGGCTCGACATGGGGCTCAACGTGGGGCTCAATCCCAGGACCCTGAGATCAAGACCTGAGCTGAAGTCAGGTGCTTAACTAACTGAGTCACCCAGGGGCCCCAAGAGACTGATTCTTACTTAATGTTTTTTGATGGACAGTAATCACTCTATAGCACTGAAAGACACTGTTCAGTTCTCCCCATGTTTTTCACCACTGGACTGGAAACTTAAAGTAATGAACTATAAAAACTTCAGAAAACAGTTTTAGTTAGGAGAGTGGGATCTGAAATGTAGACACATGTCAATTCTAGAAAATCCAGCCTAACATGAGGTTGAATGGGTCAAAGGAGCAGGGTGTCTGAGAAGCCTAAGGAAAAAATAGTTGGTGGAAGAAGGAAAAGGATTCTTTCCAGTCCATACTAGGGAAAAGGTTAGGTGTCAAATGTTGGAAAAGGTCAGTCAGTAAAACAGTAAAAAGTGAGGGTTGGCTCTTATCTCTAGCAATAGTGGAGTCTCTGATTTTTCTTTCTCCTTGTGAAACCCAAAGCCCTTGACAGTCAAAGTAAGGAAAAACAATCATCATTAAATGGCAACTGTCTGGTTACAGTTACTTCACCCAAATCTTTTGTCTTAAATTCTACATAAGACTGAGAGTATGGAATGATGTTATTTCATGTTGAACATACAAATAAATTGATTTACATCTCACAATCAGATTATTCTGGTTCACACTTAAGCAGAGGCAGCAATTTGAGAATCTTACTATAACAACTTTTAAAAAATTACTACATAATAATTTTGTTACCAGAATTAAAGCAAAAAAAAAAAAAAAAAAAACTGGAGAGAAAATTCTAGTTGAATAATACCTACATAAATTCTATAGGCAAGACCTCCTAGAAAGTCACTGTGATCTTAATGTTATTTCTCCTTCCTGTGAATAAAATCGATATTCCTTCAATGGGAGTACAGCTCTTCCTTGACTTATAATGGGGTTACATCCTCAGAAACTCATCATAAGTTCAAAATATTATGAACCAAAAATGCATTTAATATACTTAACCTACCAAACAGCAAAGCTTAGCCTTGCATACCTAAAATGTGCTCAGGACACTTACATAAGCCTACAACTGGGCAAAATCATCGAACACAATTTTCATAATAAAGTGTTCAATATTTCAAGTAAAGGGCTAGTTTCCAAAATCTATAATGAACTTACCCAACTCAACACCCAAAGAACAAATAATCCAAATAAGAAATGGGCAGAAGACATGAACAGACATTTCTGCAAAGAAGACATCCAAATGGCCAACAGACACATGAAAAAGTATTCAACATCACTCGGTATCAGGGAAATACAAATCAAAACCACAGTGAGATACCAACTCACACCAGTCAGAATGGCTAAAACTAACCAGTCAAGAAACGACAGGTGTTGGCAAGGATGCGGAGAAAGGGAAACCCTTCTACACTGTTGGTGGGAATGCAAGCTGGTGCAGCCACTCTGGAAAACATTATGGAGGTTCCTTAAAAAGTTAAAAATGGAATACTATGCAGCCATCAAAAGAAATGAAATCTTGCCATTTGCGACGATGTGGATGGAACTAGAGGGCATCATGCTTAGTGAAATAAGTCAATCGGAGAAAGACAACTATCATATGATCTCCCTGATATGAGGACATGGAGAAGCAACATGGGGGGTTAGTGAGATAGGAGAAGAATAAATGAAACAAGATGGGATTGGGAGGGAGACAAACCATAAATGACTCTTAATCTCACAAAACAAACTGGGGGTTGCGGGGGGGGGAGGTGGGGATGGGAGAGGGGGAGGGGGTTATGGACATTGGGGAAGGTATGTGCTATCGTGAGTGCTGTGAAGTGTGTAAACCTGGCGATTCACAGACCTGTACCCCTGGGGATAAAAATACATTATATGTTTATAAAAAAAAAAAATTGGAAGGGGAGGCGAACCATAAGAGACTGTGGGCTCTGAAAAACAACATGAGGGTTTTGAAGGGTCAGGGGTGGGAGGTAGGGGGAACAGGTGGTGGGTAATAGGGAGGGCACGTTTTGCATGGAGCACTGGGTGTTGTGCAAAAACAATGAATACTGTTATGCTTAAAAAATAAAAATTAAAAAAATAATAAAAAATTAAAAAAAAAAAGTTAAAAATAGGCAGTTGTGTGCCGGATTGCCAAGATGTTGTTCCTCAAGTACCAGCCGTCGCCTGTGGCTACCCTACCCTCTACCCTTGACCCGGCTGAATACAACATATCTCCAGAAGCCTGGAAGGCGCAAGCCAAGCGGTTGGCCTTAAGATCCCGACTTAAACGGGAGTATCTGCTTCAGTACAATGACCCCAAACGCCAAGGGCTCATCGAAGATCCTGCGTTGATTCGTTGGACCTATGCAAGATCAGCAAACATCTATCCCAATTTCAGACCCACTCCCAAGACCTCGCTCTTAGGAGCTCTGTTTGGAATTGGGCCCCTTTTCTTCTGGTTTTATGTTTTCACAACTGACAGAGATAGGAAAGAAAAACTTATCCAGGAAGGAAAACTGGATCGAACATGGAACATTTCATATTAAGTCTGGCAGTGATGACTCTCTGTATTATTGTTTAAATAAATCTTCTATTAATCATTAAAAAAAAAAAAGTTGAAAATAGAGCTACCCGATGACCCAGCAATCGCACTATGGGGTATTTACCCTAAAGATAAAAATGTAGTGACCCAAAGGGGCATGTGCACCCAAATGTTTATAGCAACAATGTCCACAATAGTCAAACTATGGAAAGAACCTAGATGTCCATCAACAGATGCATGGATAAAGAAGATACAGTGTATATATATATATAATGAAATACTATGCAGTCATCAAAAAACCCAAAATCTTGCCATTTGCAACGACGTAGATGGAACTAGAGGGTGTTATGCTAAGCGAAATAAGTCAATCAGAGAAAGACAATTGTCATATGATCTCTCTGATATTAGGAATTTGAGAGGCGGGGCAGGGGGTCAGGAAGGATAGGGAGGGAAAAAATGAAACAAGATGGGACCAGGGACAGAGACAACCATGATACCCTTAATCTCAAGAAACAAACTGAGGGTTGCTGTGGGGAGGGATGGGGTGGCTAGGTTATGGACATTGGGGAGGGTATGTGCTATGGTGAGTGCTGTGAATTGAGTAAGACTGATGATTCACAGACTATTTGTAAGACCGAAGCAAATAATACATTATATGTTAATAAATTAAAATAACAAATAAGTACTGTAGTGAAAGTAAAAAAGAGAATGACTGCATAGATACATAATGGCTATAAGAACATTGGTTGTTTACCCTCATGATCGCGTGGCTGACTGGGAGCTGCGGCTGCTCCCTTGCCCAGCCTCACAGAGAGAGCTGGACCACATTTCACTAGCCCAGGAAAAGACCAAAAATCAAAATTCAGAGTACGATTTCTGTGGAATGCTTACAGCTTTCACATTATCATAAGTGGGAACATGGTAAGTTAGAGACTGTTGCAATTATTCTTTTGCAAGAAAAAAAAAACTGAAAGAAATAAAAATTCTGTATTGTCCATTTAAAAGACTAAAAGCACGGTCACTTAATTAAAATGTTATATGAGTTACAAAGAAAATTACATGGGTTTCTAGGTTATCAGTAGAGTATTTCCCATAAAGTACTTATCTAAAAAGATAAATAGTTCAGATTAATAATTCCTTCAAGTTACTAACAAATGTTATAAATTAAAAACATGAGTTTTTCTTTGTGATTATTTGAGATCTTCAAGAAAAAGAATTAAAAATTAAAACCACCACCAACAGAAAAAAGAAGAAGAACAAAGATCTCAGGCAGAAATGGAATTATTTATATAACACAATTTCTTATGAAAAATATACTGAGTTACTACATCACTCATTTATAAACTATTTTCTGACAAATGCAGTTATTAAAAGCCTACAGTATGTTTCACAAAATGTCAAGCAAATGAAGGTAATATAGAGGACTTTTTACCAATGCTTTTGCTAGTAGTTAGACTTCAGTAGCCTTTAGAGACCATTAAGTACCCTTTGGCTAATTGGCCAATGGAAGATTAATCCTCTTTTTATTCTAGCAGCACTATTTTAACACCCTTTACACTCTGTCAGTGTAGTGTCTGAATGACAAAATAATATTGTGCATGAATAATAAGCAGAAAAGTTAAATTAACATCTCATGTTTCACATGCCATACCAATGTGTCAGAAGAACTTTCTTTTTAAGTCACTGACATTCAACTTTTTAAAACAATCTCATGTTGACATCTTATTGAGGTGAATCTTCCTAATTACTGCTAATTGCCTATCAAGAAAAAAACTCTTTTCGTGAAGTGAAGTTGTCTAGTACAGATGAACGTAGCTCCACTGTGCACATTAAAGACAAAGCATGACACCTGAGGTGCTACTTTGTTATAAGGTCATACTAAATATGGTTTGCAATTAACAAAGCCGTTTTTTATGGTACTGGAAATGCCAATCTGTCTTGATGTGTTCAAATTAGGTTCTATCAAAGAAGTATGGATATCTGCATATGGATAAGAGACATGCTACTTCCAGTAACATGTACAGGAAGTAAAATTAATTCAATGCCCTTACACTTTGTGATGGGAGTTCTAAGTGATGCTCAATTAAAGTTTTATAAATGTGTTTGAATACGATTTCTCAAAATGAAAATCAAATATAAATTATTATAAAAGCCAAATCCTTTTAAAACAGTTTACTAATACTTTTCTCAAAACAACCCCAAAACTGAAAACATTTAACATGTACACTTTAATTTGTACTAATAGTGTTGATGTGATAGGCATTTATGGTAAATATTAAAACCTAAGCAATAACAGCAATATAATGTGCTTCAAAATAATCAGAATAACTAACCTAACGACTTTTAACTGGACTGAAGTTAAACCACATTACTTACACTTCTGCCCCCAAAACTATGGAAAAAGGTTCAGTAAAAATGTATTATTATGACATTTGGAAAACTAATAAAGCTAACTTTCCCATATTTGTGGGAAAACTATCATTATCTGATTTATTCATAGCAAGAGGAACTCAACTATAGGTTTATTGTTATTTCCAATCCCCTATTCTAGTTACTAAAATAAATGCCCCTTCAAGACTTATATAACCAAGTATGAAATACAAAGACAGATAGATATTCAGAACAAAAAGTATATCCAGAACGATTCATCATCATCACTATTGTAAGAATTTTTCAATGTTCATACGGTAATATTATCAGATCAGTCTCAGCCCTCCTATACATTTGATATGCACAAGATATGCTTACTAATGACCACTAAGGAAGGTGCGACAATTCCCATTCTGATTCCCTCCCCAAGAGAAAATGAGAACAGCAATACATATGCCATTCCAAAGAAGAAACGGAGCACTTGTCTTTCTAAACTTTTTTGCACTTTCCTTCTGCTTCCCATTGCTTAAACTCAGCTAATTCAACACAGAAGTATCTATTCCTCACTCATCCTATACCTATTCTCCTCATTCTAGTCTTCCTCCGTCCCCTTTGTCAATACTTATTTCAGTTGCATAAGCTGTAAGGGGGCAGGACAGAAAGAATCCACCCCAATTAAACTACTCAAACAATGAAGAAAAAGGAAAAAAAAACAATCTTCTCAAATCACCAAAAATAATAGTTGATATTTCAGAATGATATTAATACTGTATCTAAGTAAAGAACAGCCTAAAATTTTAAATGAAGTTATAGATAGTGACTGAGTTATTAGGAACGAAGGCTACCAAATTCTAGGATATCTACAGAAGTCTCATGAAGATTGTCTCGTTCTCCTTTAATTAAACTTGGTTTTCCTACATAACAGATTTCAATACTTTTATTCGATTGTTTTTCCTTCTTAGTGGGGTGATTTACTTATTGTACTGTATAAAAGGCCTTTGTGAATAAGCTTAAAGAAACTAATACTCACGTATAGCATTGTTACTAATTGGAAGCGAGAATCTAGATAAATAAAATTTGCTCATAATACTTTATACCAAACTCAGAAGTCATCAATATTCCTTAAAATAATCTTTGAATTCAAAAAATTTATACTAGATCAGGATATATTTCTGTAATTCATATTTTCAAAAGATAAAACCATTTTCAATTAGTAAACTACTAAAATGCATGTATATCAACATTAAATTTATTTCTATAACACTGGAATCAATTCATAGAATTGATTCTTCTGGGGAGATAAATCCAAAAGTTTAAATCATCATTGCTAGCTCCAATTTATATATTCAAACTACTAGAAGGATATACATTTCTTAAGTATATGCTAAATGTGAACAGCATCTTAATACTTATTGAAATATTTAACTGAGAGGGTCAACAGTTAATAGCATGTCTTCCCTCAGTTGTACTAGAGCAGAAGCTCTGAAAACAAATTACTTGGATGAAAGCCAGTCAGGGAATTTCAAAAATCCTACAACTCATTACAAATTTAACAGCAGCAATACTAGGTATTCATATAATTTTGATTACATTTATAAATACACCTTATTGGGGCACCTGGGTGGCTCAGTGGGTTAAGCCACTGCCTTTGGCTCAGGTCATGATCTCAGGGTCCTGGGATCGAGCCCCGCATCGGGCTCTCTGCTCAGCAGGTAGCCTGCTTCCCCCACCTCTCTCTGCCTGACTCTCTGCCTACTTGTGATCTCTCTCTGTCAAATAAATAAAATCTTTAAAATATATATATATATATATATACATATACCTTATTAAAATTCTCAAGGGATGGGGTGCCTGGGTGGCTCAGTGGGTTAAAGCCTCTGCCTTCCGCTCAGGTCATGGTCCCAGGGTCCTGGGACCTGAGCCCTGCATCGGGCTCTGCTCAGCAGGGAGTCTGCTTCTTCCTCTCTCTCTCTCTGCCTGCCTCTCTGCCTACTTGTGATCTCTATCAAATAAATAAATAAAATCTAAAAAAAAAAATTCTCAAGGGAAACAATAATGTTTTCTCTATTTCCTTTGTAAGTTTCCTAAGATTAAGAAAGTAAAAGCATGGACACTTCTTTAGAAGAATGGTTTTTGCAAACTTTGGACCTTATAAGATAAAAGGTTACTGATAACATTTTAAATGGGATTTTTTAAAAATTAAAAATTAACATATGTGAAAATTACTAAAAAAGAAACCCATGGCATAAAGTAGAAATTTCTTTTAAAGCAGGAAAGAAAATTTACAAAGCTTGGATTTAAATGATATTTTACAAGGTATTTCTCAGAGGTTTCATTAAAAAGCTCTTTTAAAAAAAAAGGTTCTTTTTTTTTTTTAAACACAAAAATTTCAGACAGGAACTTCTTCCGTCATCCTTCACTCCATTTTCTATCTAGAACTGTCCTCTGTTTATCACATTCTTTCAAATAGTAAGCCTTAACCTAACAGAGTAATCACTTAATAAATCTGTGCTATGTGAAACATTCAGATTCATATCGATCTTTAGGAAGAGGGTAGTCTGGAGTAAAAGAACTCAAATTAATTTTTTACTAATTGAGCTCGTTTCTCTGTTTTCCTCCTGTAACAGTGGTTCTGAAAGAACACCTAGGACTTAGATATGTATTTTGGAAATTAGAGTGGCACTGAAATGGGTGAGAGGTAGGAGCACCAGATACAGCAGAATGTGGACATCAGTCCTGCCCAACAGAAACTGCCCTGTTTCCTGCATGAATTTTAAATTTCCTCTCAGTTACTCCTGTAGATGAAAAATATGCATATAATGAAATGAACCTAAATCCTAACCAAAAATTACATATAAACAAAGTATTTTTTTTTTCCTGTGGGCCAGAAATTTATAAACCATATAAATCAAGGAAAGACTGAAAGACGAGAAAGAGAAATCTTTCTTTTCGGGTCTAAGCTATAAGGATGTCACCACATGGCCAGGGACACATGAAAAAGATGGTCAGAGGGGAAGAGCTGTGAGATGAGGACTAACACTGAAGACGTAAGTCTGGTTTCAGGTACCACTGCTCTTCTCAAGGCTATTCCCTGCGGCAGTTTGTCCTCTGATTTGGTGAACTTCTTTTTTTTCTTTTTCTTTTTAGTTTGAGTTTAGTTTTCTGGTATTTGCTCTCAAGAGGGTCCTGCTAACAAAACCTTCTAAGGAAAGTCCAACAAGCTCTTCCCTGTTATTCTATCTTTAATTCTTCTATGGCATCCTACATTGTGAAACAACACTTCTCTTTTGCTCATTACATATTTTCCCTCTCTTGTTTCTATATCATAGTATTCCTACTTCTTCTGACTCCTCTTCTGTCCATATATAAGATACTCCCCCAAATTTATTATCTGACTGAAAAAATGTGTTCTACCTCCACCACTGTTTCCCTGGAATAATGGCATTAATAGGTTTCCTCATTTTTATGATATGTATCAAATATGCAGTAGCTACACAAAGAAAAATACAATGAACACTAACTCATGTGTTAACCTTTCAACAAAGACATTGTGTTGCCAATAGAGTTGAAGACTATGAGCCTATCTTCGCTGACTCGCCAGAAATAATCATTATCTGAACAGCTTTGGTGTTCATCATTGCCTTACATTTCTTTATACTTTTGATACATATGTGTATTTCCAAAATAAACATAGAGTGATTTTAAGACATTCCCTTTTCACATTTTAACATCACTGAAGTTGGGATGCATCTTCCATTCCTGGATACCATATAATTCCTGCTATTACTTAAATAATATTTATTTTTCAAGAGTGCATATATTGCTGACTTCTGGCACATACAGTACCATCCATCATCTTAGCATATACTGACTTTATAACTGGCAATCTTGCTGAAATCTATTATTAACTTGTCTTGAGATTCTGTGCAGACAACTAATGATGCTTTGTGTCTGCTGTGCAGACAACTAACGTGCAACAACTAATGATGCTTTCCCTTCTTCATTTCTAACACTTTAAACTTTCATTTCTTTTTCTTAGTGCCTGTACCCTCTAGTACAACATCTAAGACAAGCAATGATAGCAGATGTAAATATCTTTCTCATGATGTTAAAAGGAATGGCTTTTACATCCACCATTAAGTATGATGACTGTTTTAGGTTTTTGGTACATAATTTTTTAACAGAATAAGAAAGTTCTCTGCTGTATTTCATTTACTAAGAGAATTTTATCATGAACAGGTATTTAATTGTATAAAAATACTGTCTTCAGGTTTTTCATTGTCATAAAAATTAACGTAACACAAGATTTATCCTCTTACCAATCTGTAAGCATATAGCACAGTATTTAAACATCCCTCTCAGCATACTTTCACTGCATCCATATGTTTTAATACGCTGTGTTTTCATTTCATTTCTCTTGTGGTATTTTCTAATTTCCCTGGTGACTTCTTCTTTGACCCACTGGTTAAAAGTGTGTTGTTTAACTTCCATATATTTGTGGGTTTTACAGTTTTCTTTCTGCTATTGATTTCTAGTTTTAGTCCATTGTGGTCAGAAAAGATACTTTGTATGGTTTCAATTTTCTCAAATTTAAGACTTATTTTGCGGCCTAACATGTGGTCTATCCTACAGAATGTTCCATGTGCACTTGAAAAGAATACTGTAGTTGGGTGGAGAGTTCTGTGTAAGTCTGGCAGGTCCAATTAGTCTATAGTGTTCTTCAAGTTCTGTATTTCCAGATTCTTTTCAGATCATTCATATACCTCTGTTTCTTTAGGGCCAGTTTCTGGAAATTTATTTTGCTCCTCTGATTCAGCCATTTTACTCTCTTTCGTTGTGTTCCTTATAACTTTGGGTTGCTATCCATACAACCTTGAAGAAACATCCACCTCTTCCTCTTTACAAATTGGCTTCACATACAGAAAAACCTTCACCAGGATCAGCCCCAGCTAGACATTCTGGAAACTCTCAAAACTTCCCTGTGGATATGATTTGTCTGAGCTAGTGTATGTAGATTTCCTATTAAATACATTTTCTGTTAGTTTACTTTGTTTACTTCCCAGGAGCTCATAATCTCAGCATTGCTTACTCTGGTGCCTGTCTGCTATACTGGGGTCCGTAGAAGCAGCAACATGCCACCCAGCTCTTTTTTTATTCTCAGCAGCCCCAGACATCTACCTAGAGTACGCCCAGTTCCACTGGTGCCCCAACTGGGCTAGACAGAAATGAGTTTCTCAGGCAGGACCTGCGGAGCTGGGCCATTGTACACACACCCTTCTTCTTCCTTCCATATTGGCTTGTCTGCTGCACCAACGGCCTTGTGGAGCAGCAGCATGCCATCCAGCTCTTGTCTAGTTCTTAGTGGTTCCCAGGCTTCTAGAGTATATGGGTCCTTTCTGAGGTTTAAGACGAGCAAGAAACAAGCCCCTCAGGCACTCTCCTCCTTATAAGCTCCAACAGTGGATACCTGTTCCCTCTTCTCTCTCTCTCTCCCTGAGAGAGGAACTTCTGCTTCAAGCTGTATCAGCTTCTGACTGGTGTGGCAGGGGTCCTCTGCAACAGCAGCAGGCCATCCAGCTCTTTTGGTTCTCAGTGGCCTCCAGGCATCTAGAGTATGTATCCATGCTCTGAGGCAGGTGAAAAACAGCCATTCCCACAGGCTTGCTGAAAAGCCAGAAGGTTAGACATAAGGTCCAGTATACTCCTTCTCTTCTCAGGGAGGATCCACAAACCAGGAGTTTGTTCCGGATCACAAGTTGAAGGAGTGCCCCACCAATCTGAATACAGCTAGCTGCACACTCCCGAGGGGTACAGTGCCTTTTCATTGGTTTCTGGATTTCTCACAAAAGGAATTGGTCTGAGTATTGTTGCTGA
Organism: Meles meles; assembly: GCF_922984935.1. Lineage (NCBI taxonomy): Eukaryota > Metazoa > Chordata > Mammalia > Carnivora > Mustelidae > Meles > Meles meles. The sequence goes on from NC_060076.1 coordinate 52,328,853, forward strand.
ATTGGTTTCTCTATGGGAAGGAAGGTCTGGTGCTTCCCTCAAATTCTGCCATCTTCCTGATGTTGCTTTAGATTTTCTGCATCTTTAACACATTTTTCCCCTTTCTTTGTTGTAGTAATGAATTATATAAATAACTTTTCTGATGATGAAATAAGCTATTTTATTTCTGGAATTATCCTCATTTGTGATACTTATTTATCATAGTTTGATTAGATTTGTTAATAGTTTAGCAATATTTATCCATATTCATAGCTGAGATGAGCCTTTAATTTTCCTTTCTCATATTTTCCTATCTTGTTATTGTGTTACAGTTATAGTACCCTCATAAAATGAGGTGAAATTTACTTCTCTTTCTTCTCTTCTTTGGGAAAATGTGTATGCCTAGCAGAACCTACGTATGAAACTCAAATTTTAATCTCATAAACTGTTCGTAGTGTGGTATTACTTTTTACTGATAGCTTTATTAAGATATAATTTATATAGATGAAATTCATCCATTTTTAAAGTATCTGATTGAATGATGTTTAGTATATTAGTAGAGTTGTGCAATTATACCAAACACTAATTTAGAACACTTCCATCACACCAGAAAGAAACCTCATGCCCACTTACAGACATTTCTTTCCCAACTCTGTGCCTATGCAATCTCTAATCTACTTTTTGTCTTTATAGACTTTGCCTTTTCTGGACATTCCATATAAATGAAATGTTACTGTGTTTGATCTTCAGTCACTGACTTCTTCCACTGGGCATGTTTTCAAGGTTTACCCATGTTGTAGCTTGTGTCACTACTTCATTCCTTTTTTAATTGCTGAATGATTATCCAGTATATGGGTGTTTAGGTTGTTTCCACTTTTGGGCTATTATGAATAACGTTGCTATGAACATTCATGTAACAGTTTTTATTTATTTTTTAATTTTTTAAATATTTTATTTATTTATTTGACAGAAAGAGAGAGATCACAAGCAGGCAGAGAGGCAGGCAGAGAGAGGGGGAGAAGCAGGCTCCCTGCTGAGCAGGGAGCCCAATACGGGGCTCCATCCCAGGACCCTGAGATCATGACCTGAGCTGAAGGCAGAGACTTAACCCACTGAGCCACCCAGGCACCTCCATGTACAGTTTTAATGTGAACTTCTGCTTCCAATTCTCTTTGGCATACACCTAAATGGAATTGCTGGATCATATGGTAGGTCTATAATTCGCTTTTTGAGGGACTGCCAAAATGTTTTCCAAAATAGTACATTACTTTCCATATCCCACCTGCAATGTATGAAAGTTTTAATTCATCTATATCCCCATCAATACTTGCTATTTTTTTATCAATTTATTAGTATCAATGATCCACCTTCTAGTTTTTTTTATCTTGTCTACTGCATGTTTGCTTTCTACAATATTAAGTTTTGTCCTTATCTTGATATATTCTTCTTTTTATTTTCTTTGGGATTATTTAATTGCTCATTCTTAAATTGAATGTAACCAATTACATTGGTAGCTCATTAATTTTTAATCTTTCTCTAGTTTTACTGCATTTAAAGGTATACATTTCCATCTGAGTACCATATTACCTGCACTCTGCAAGTTTTGATATTATTTAATTTGAAGTATTCTTTCATTTTTTTTAAATTTTCTTCTTTGACCCATTAGTTATTTGGAAATGTCTCTATAAGTTTGCATCAGAATTTTCAAAGTTAAGCTTTTAAATTGATTTCTAATTTCACTTATGTTAAACAATGTTTTTTATATGATACCAAATATTTAAAATTTGTGAAGAGCTTTCTTTGGTTTAATTTTGTGAATATTTTTGATAAATAGAGCAAGTTATCTTAAAAATAATAAGATTTGCCATTTTTGCATTATATATTTGAGCCCAAGTTATTAAATGTTCATATTTATATATATTAAGTGTTTATATGTTAGTTTTATCTGTTCTCCTTTAGAGCAAAATTCTATGAGATAACTCTAAAAAGTATGCACATTTAACTATATTTTCCAATTCCTCTCCTTCTCTTCCCATTTCTTAGTTCCTATCATGGACCCACTCTAGTCAGCAGCATTTGACATCATTAGTCATTCACTAGTCCTTGAAATCCTTTCATCATTTGGCTTTTGGATACTCCATGCCCTTGGTTTTCTTTCTACTTAACTGGGTTCTCCTTTTCTAGTCCTTTCCCGCCTGTCCAAACTCCAAGGGTTGAAGGGCCCTGGGCCCAGACCTTGGACCTCCTCTCTTTTTTTATCTACCTTTATGTCCTAAGTGGGGTTCCATCCAGCTTCACATTTTAAAATGTGATCTAAATACTATAACTTCAAAGTTTCATACCTCTAGCCCTGGCCTCTCCTCTACATTTGACACTCAAATATCCTGCAGCTCACTTGATTCCATCACTTCAGGGCAAATTGCCATTAGGGTCCAGTGGTAGCTGTCACCGATTTTAGCTCTAGGGATTTACATCTTTTTGTTGTTGTTATGTTCTATATATTTAAATGGTGTACACTTATATTTGTTATATTTTGTCCAACTTTCCTGGTATGTTCATATGAGGATTTTCCCTCCCACAATATTTATCATATAATATTACCACAAATAAAGTCTATCAACTTTCTAGTCGCTTTAATTAGAATACTGATAGATATCTTCAATACTTCACTTTTTGTTTTTTACCTTCCCATCTAGGACTGGTCATCAAACTCTGTGTGTTATACCATTATAAAATCTCTTGTTTTCTTTTCTTTCTACTTCTACTGGTATCCTCTAGATTTTTGTCATCTTTTGCTGTATTATTTAAACAGTCTCTTATTTGCATGCTTTCACTTAATTTTTCCTTTCTCAAAGTTTAGTCTCACACCTAACTGTACAACAGAACCATCCGAGAGCTTTTAAAAACTAGCAAGGTACAAGGATCACAACCAGATATTCGGATTTAACTGGTCTAAGGCAGGGCCTGGGTGTGAGTGTTTTTTTAAAGCTCGCCAGGTGAGGAGAACACGTAGCTAGATTTGAGAACCACAGCTATACTAGATTATTCACTAGTCTCAACAAACTGTTTTCTTGCCTTGATGCCTTTTCAAGCTTTTCCTCTTCCAATGGTTTTGCTCCACTTATACAACTTTCAAAATGAAACTAAACTGTAAGTCTAAGCACAAATGCACCTCCTCAAAAGTCTTACTAAATAATGACTATGATGAACGACTGTATCTTTCCATCCACTACATATCCATCATATATGTTACACACACACACACGATAGATATTATAATTTCTTTGTATTATGATATACATGTTCACCTCTGCTAGTAGTATATCATGTAAGCGTCAAAGATTATGTTTAATTCATTGTTGAGTATCTTATTATTAGAGTGCCTTACTGGTGTTAGGTATATTAAACTAAAACAAATCATAACAAATATATCTATCCATGTGTAAACCAAAATTTTAGGCATTTAAAACCAAACTCTAAAACACATGCATAGTTAAATATCACAATGATTCCATAGTGGGGAAAAATGTTATAATTTGTCACTTCTAGGCATATTGATATTTTAACGAGACACACTTACCCGAAAGTACACTGATGCAAAGAATAAAAACACTACTAGGAATATAAGACTGTGCAATATGTTACAACACTGGCTCATTATAAACAGAAAATAAATTTCTAACTGATGTTTTCAGGTCCTATTTTCTTATCTTACTATTTTTTGTGTAAGATCACAAGTGCATCTGAAAACAGAGTATAAGAAGTGTGATTTTACAGTACATAGGGTTCTGTGTGATAATAATCGCTCCTTACAAAGTCTAATATAAGACACAGACATTCTGTTAACAAATATCACTTGGTTCATCTAGAAGATAAGACATAGGAACAAGACAGTCACGTCCAATTCCACATGGATTCTCAGCTCAGATCCTGGTTTTTGCACAGTTTACCTTGCGAACATGATCCGAGTGACATTTCACAAATTCTTGGATAAATGTTGCTACACTCTGCTAGGAGAGAGACAGGCTGTGTCATGCACAGATCAATAATAGCACTGTGTTTCATCAGCTTCAAAATCAAAAGTGCTTCATCTGGCAAAAGCCATGGCCCTAGAGAATCTGACATATATAAACCAAATACCCTACAAGGAATGTGTACTACACAAACTATCGGGGTAAGATAAAAGAAAACTCTGGAGATTAGCAATGAAGTACAAAAAAGGAATAGTTTTCTACTTCATTATTACTAGAGATATGAACACAGACCACAGAAAGGAAAATGAGGCTATTTAACATTCTACAATTGCTGACAGAAAAAGAATAAGTCCAGTATAATTTAACACTTCAGTCTTTTAAGAGTTATATAAATAAATACAAACCAAAGATAAATGTAAGTTTAGGAAACAACAGCAATCATATAATCTACACAAATGAAAATGCTTTATGGAGATCGATAAAATACGGTCCTTTTAGAATTACAGGGTTTCCTAAAAGACTCTTCAGATATAATGGTATCCTCAAAGTTTATATGATAGATTAACCTAAAAACCTAAGATATTTGTTGAATGGGTTATGCTGTTGTCATTAATTCAGGATCAATCTATTATTTGGGTTTTGATTAAATTAATTGAAGATTAACTGGTTAATGCAATCGGACAAGAGCCGAAACAAATTCGAAAATTCAAATCCTAAAAATGAACCTGATTTAAGATTGCAGTTGCCAAAAAAGTTTCTGAAAACAAAATTTGTTGTTGCAGAATTTACCTTTATCTAACTCAGAGGGCAAGGGAATCAAGAATTCATCAAGATATCAGAAGAGAAAATAATGCTTAATCACAAAATAAACAGCAGTCTATATTTATGACACGTATGTGGAAATATTACACATAAACTCTGAGATTACTTGGGGACACTCCAGTTGAGGAGTTACAGAAAAAGCAGATTAAAGGCTATTAGGCAGCAATGGCTTAGGGTGAAAGTCTGGTTCTCCACCCATATTTTATAAAGCATCTCTTCTGTAACTTTTGGAAATATTATGCCCCTAAGGATTGGTTAGTACTGTTATTAATATAGAGAAATAGCATTTGTGGGGGACAAAAAGGAGTATCTTTTCCCTGCAGAAAACATTTAGGACCATTTTGTAAATCACAATTTGGAAGATTAAATTCTTAGAGTTTTAAGAACGGTAACACAAATAAGTGAAGTGGGCCTAGTAGGATTTTTGACGAAGAGAAGATAGTATGCCTCATTCTCCTTGAAAGCCCCATAAGACTAATACTGCTGACTCTCATATCAAAACCGTAACTCCCAATACTTTCATGATGTTATATAATTTATCAATTGATCGGTCAACTTGTTAGTCCTTTCCTACAATGTTTTCTATGCCTTCACTTCCTCAATATAAATGAATATTCAGTCTTGACTTACCTGTTCTTCTAATTCTCAAATTGATTCTTTAGTTCCTAATCACAAAAGTCTGTACGATACTTTCACTTATATGATGCATAACCACCTCAACTTAATAAATTACAACAGAATTATTTTATGCTAAATTTAGAAAAGGAGAATGGCTCTGGGAAATGTTGCATGCAAGAAGTGATATTATGAACTAGACTTTAAGTGATGTGCTAAGATTGAGAATGATGTAAAGAAAAGAGGAAGGTACTTGAAGTAGAACACAATTTTTAATCTTGATTAAGAATATGCAATATCAGATCAGAGTATCGGTAAAAACTAGTCATAAATCAGTCTTCATTCTTTCATTGAGAATATACTATGACCTTAAATATGCAGGATTCTGTGAACATTATCAAAGAAGTATAACATATGGTTTTTGTCTCTGAGGAGCGAATTAACTACTAGATCCGACAGAATTCACAAATGGTAAACTTTAAAACTATTAAACTTAATGTTGTATAAAAAAATCAGCTTAGAAAAGTAGAAAGACTATGGAGTTAAGATCAAGAGATAGCTGTAGGTTACAACCCTAGAATGCCAACTCAGCTTGATCTTAGCAATTTATTTCAATTCTTTAAGTTTTAATTGCACCACACATAATATAATATGAGGATACTATCCTCCTCATAGGTTGATACAACGATTCAAGAGATAAAAATCAATTAATGCAGTCCTTCACATCAACAGCCTAAAAAATAAAAATCACATGACTATATCAACAGATGCAGAAAGTCATCTGACAAATTCAACACACATTTATAGTAAGAACTCTCAGTAAATTAGGAATAGAGGGGAGCATTCTCAACTTCATAAAGATTATCTATAAGAGCCCTATAAGTAACATCACACTTAATGATGAGAAACTTGAAGCATTCCCACTAAGATCAGGTGCAAGGCAAGAGGTCTCCTCTCATCCTGGCTTTTTGTCATACTGGAAGTTCTAGCTAAGTCAGCAAGATGAGAAAACAAAGTGAAAGTTATACAGAGTTGGAGGGAAGAAATAAAACTGTCTTTATTCACAGATTTGATTGTCAATGCAGAAAACCCAAAAGAATCAACAAAAAAACTTCTAGACCAAATAAGTGATTATGTCACAGTTGATACATAAAAGGTTAATATATGAAAATCAATCTCTTTTCTATATACCAGCAGTGAACAAGTAGATTTAAAAGCAAAACATCCCATTTACATTAGCATACCTAAAAAGTAAATACTTTGATATATATCTAACAAAAGATGTACAAGGTCTATATGAGAAAAACTAAAATAGTCTGAGAAATGAAGTCAAAGAACTAAATAAATGGAGATATTCCATGTTCATGGAAAGGAAGATACAATATTGTCAAGATGTTAGTTCTTCCCAATTGGTTCTATAGATTCAATTTCCTAATCAAAATTCCAGCATGTAAATATTGATAAACTGATTTTAAAGTTTATATGAAGAGGCAAAAGACCCAGATTAGTCAATATAGTACTGAAGGAAAACAACAAAGTTGGAAGACTTAACACTACCACCTGATTTCAAGACTCACTGTAAAGTTACAGTAATCAAAACATGTGGTACTGGTAAAAGAATAAATAGGTCAATGGAACAGAATAGACACCCCAGAAATAGACCCACATAAGTAGAGTCAACTGATCTTTGAGGAAAAGGCAAAGGCAATGCAATGCAGGTAAGATAGCCTTTCCAACAAAATGTGCTAGAACATTTGGGCATCTATAGGCAAAATAAATAAATAAAAATTAAAAAAATCTAGACACAGAAGACAGACTTTATTCCTTCACAAAAATTAATTCAAAATGGATCACAGACCTAAGTGTAAAACACAAGGCTAAAAAATTCCTTAAAGATAAAATAGGAGGGTGCAGAGATTAAAGCCAGAGGTTAAACCCAGAGGTTAAAGCCTCTGCCTCTGGCTCAGGTCATGATCTCAGGGTCCTGAGATCAAGCCCCGCATCGGGATCCCTGCTCAGCAGGGAACCTGCTTCCTCCTCTCTCTCTCTGCTTACCTCTCTGCCTACTTGTGATCTCTGTCTGTCAAATAAATAAATAAAATCTTAAAAAAAAAAGATAAAATAGGAGAACTTCTAAGTGATCTAGGGTATGGTGATCACTCTTTAGATACACCAAAAGCATGATCCATGAAAAAAATAATTGATAAGCTGAACTTCATTAGGATTCAAAACTTCTGCTCGACAAAGTACAGTGTTGAGAGAATAAGAAGGCCCATTCTGCTATAGACTGGAAGCAAATATTTACAAAAGACACATCTAATAAAGGACTTTTTCCAAAATACACAAAGAACTCCTAAAACTCAGTAGTAAAAAACAAAGAATCCAATTAAAAAGTAGGCAAGAGACCCAAATAGACATCTTACCAAAGAAGATAAACAGATGGGAAATAAGCATATAAAAAGATATTCCACATCATGTATCATCAGGGAAATACAAATTAAAACAACCATGAAATACCACTATACACTTTCAGAATGGCCAAAATCCACAACACTGTCAACATCAAATGGTAGTGAGAATGTGGGGCAATGGGAATCTCATTCCTTGCTGCTGGGAATCAAAATGGTACAGTATTTTGGAAGACAGCTTGGCAGTTTCTTACAACACTAAACATATTTTTACCATATGATCTATGAATCATGTTTCTTGGTATTTGCCCAAAGGCATTGTGTGCACACAAGAACCTTTATGGGGATATTTATAGCAGCTTTACTCATAATTGCCAAAGCATGGAAGCAATCAAGATGTCCTTCAGTAGACGAGGAGATACATAAACTGTGGTACATGAGACAATGGAATATTATTCAACACTAAAAAGAAATGAGCCATTGAGCCACAAAAAGACTTAGGTGCATATTATTACGAGGGAGGAAACTTAGGAAACTTAGATGCATATTATTATGAGAAAGAAGTCAGTCTGAAAACTCTTTATATTGTAGGATTCCAGCAATATGACATTCTGCAAAAGGCAAAGTTATGGAGATAATAAAAAAATCTGCAGTTTCCAGGGATTGGAGTGGGGTGGGAGGATAAATAGGCGAGACATAGAGGATTTTTAGGGCAGTGAAAATGAATACTTGAATAGATTTGTGTCATTATACATTTGTCCAAACCCAGGGAATGTACAATAAAGCAAGAGTGAACTGCAACTATGCATTTTGGGTAATTATGATGTATCAATGTAGGTTCATCAATTGTAATAAATGTACCTTTCTGATGGGGATACTGACAATGAGGGAGTCTATGCATATGTAGAGGCATGGGATATATGAGAGATCTCAGTACCTTCTTTTCAATTTTTCTGTGAACCTAAAACTACCCCTTCCAAAATAAAATTTTAATAAAAGAACATACAATTTCTTTGCTCTCAAGTTCTACCTTCCATAAACCACTAGAACACAGTTCAGCCAAGTTCTTTGATATTTTATAACAAAGACTGCCTTCCCTCCAGTTTCCAAAAACATGTTTCTCATTTTCATCTGAAACCTCTCCAGAATACTCTTAATGTCTGTATTTCTAGTACGTACCTCAAAACCTTGCAATGTGTACCCATTACACAGTTCCAAAGCTGCTCTTCCACATTTTTAGGTATTTGTTACAACAGCACTCAAGTGGCATACCAAAATCTGCATTATTCTGCTTGGGTTGCTACAATAACAACAAAACCCCCATAGACTCTGTGGCTTAAACAACTGACATTTAATATCTTCCAATTCTGGAGGCTAAAAGTATGAGATCAGAATGCCAGCATGATCAGGTTCTAGTGAGAGCTCTCTTCCTATAAGGTCACTAAACCCACCATGAGGACCCCTCCCTCATGACCTCAACTAAACATAATTACCTCACAAAGGCCCCATCCCAAAAAACCGTAATATTAAGAGTTAGGTCAAAATTCAACATATGAATTTTGGCCAACATACTTCAATCAGAGTGATAATAAACCTCTTGAAATCCATTTTGTTAAATAAACACAGAAAGGAAATTAATAAAATAACTCATCTATTAATATATGAATAAATGGTACAGATTACTCTACTTTCTCTAAACATATTATTTCAGGGGAAGGCTTATTAGAAAATAAATGTTACAGTATATAAAATTCCACAAATATCTGTTTCATATTTACCAGATGATATCTTATATAAAATTATTTAATACCTAATACAAAATTCAAAAGATTTTTAAAAGGTGGTTTTATAGTTCAAGTTGCATTTTCTTTTATAATATGGGTTCTAGTAGTTTGCTTCTATGAGTTTATGCTGTTTAAATCCACATGATGACACAATGTGGCTATAAACAAGTTTACACAGTCATAATACAATTAAGTAATGTTACTGGAACAAAAGAAGACGACATTTACATCTTGTTGTTCTTAAGATTTGGGACTCATTTTTTTTTCACACTTTTCAGATAAATTATGAGTAAATCTCTTGGAGACTTACTCATAATGGAGAATGATTGAGGTTCTACCTTATGACCCTGAGACTATGACCTAAGCCAAAACCAAGAGTTGGACATAACCAATTGAGCCAGTCAGGCACCCCTCTTTCTACCTGAGAACTTTATCTGCATAACAGAACATCTGTTTTCCAAACATCTCTGAACTTCATGTGAAAGGCCTTCCTCCCTTTGAATCCCAGGCCCCAAACCCCTTCTTTAGCTCAGGATGTTTTATAAGCTTCAATTACCTAGCTGCTTTCTGGGTCTCATGTTTTTATGGAGGTCTAATACATATGAAATTAAATTTTTTTTCCTCCTGTTAATTTGTCTTATGACACTTTAATTATTAGAGAAGTCAAATAACCTAGAAGGGAAGTAGGATAAATTCTTCTGCCCTTACAATCTATGTAGAGTGTGGATTAGTAGTTGCCTAGAGCTGGCAGAGATGGGGAAGGGTAATAGATAAACGGTACAGGGTCGGGGCACCTGGGTGGCTCAGTGGGTTAAAGCCTCTGCCTTCGGCTCGAGCGGGTCATGATCTCGGGGTCCTGGGATGGAGCCCCGCATCGGGCTCTCTGCTCAGCGGGGAGCCTGCTTCCTCCTCTCTCTCTGCCTGCCTCTCTGACTACTTGTGATCTCTCTCTCTCTCTAATAAATAAATAAAATATTAAAAAAAAAGAAGGGTACAGCGTCCCTTTATGAAGTTATGAAAATGTTCCAAAATTGATTTTGGTGACAGCTGCACAATTTTGTCTACATTGTAACAACCATTGAATTAAATGAGAGAATTAAATGGTATGTGAATTATATCTCATTAAAGCTATCACAAAAAAATTAATAGTAGGTGATTTAAATACTTCACACTCAATAATGATAAAACTAGACAGAAAACCAGCAAGAATATAGAAAAGTTGAACATCATTATTAACCAACTAAACTCAACAGATATATATAGAACATTCAATCCAACAATAGCAGAATACACATTCTTCTCAAGTGCACATGGAATATTCTTTAGTGTCTACTATCTGTTAGGCCAGAAAACAAGTCTTAACAATTTTTTAAAACCCAGATCATAGAAAGTAACTTTCAGAGTACGTTTGGAACATGGGTCAGATTTGGTTATAAGGCTACTTTGGGAATGAAGCCAGAACACAGTTCCTATTCATATTCATAGCTAGCATAATAGTAGTCCTTTATAATTAAAACATTTAGTGAGTATTGCTTGAATGAAAGCACTAGATAATAAAAGTAGAGAATTTAAGCATAATTTAAAATTATGTATGATAGTGATTTAAAAATTATTTTCTAAAATGATGAATTCTTCTGTATAAGACAAATTTTCAACAAATCATTTTTTATACAAGCAAATACCTTTAAGAATGGAGATGTAAGGAACAATCTTTTATTTTCATTTGCTTTAAGATTAAATTATGATAACCAGCAATGTTATAATGTGTCTAAAAACTGCTGGAGAAAACTCAATTCACCTGAGTTTAACAAAAGCATAGATAAGTTATAGGAACACATTAAAATATATATTTATGTTAAAATCTTCACATGTTACACCAGTATTTGCAAAGAGGTACAGAGGCATTTACTATTTAATAATTTGATTTATAATGAGAAATTCAAAGTTTTAGACATGGGCAAATAGGCAACCTAAATGCATTTAAGAAGGCTATCCTTAAAATCCAAGTTATACCACAATAAAAAACACAAATATGAACAGAACAACACACATAAAACAAAACATCCACCCTTATAATAGACTATTGTAATTAATTTTTAAAGTTTCTTTACCTTTATTGTCTGTCTGCTTATTTGATATCGTTGATCAGCTACTTGCTGTTGCTGAAGAAGTTTTTCATTGATTTCTTTATATTCTTTGACAGACAATTCTGCTGTTTTTTTGGCATTCTGAAGTACACTGTTTAGTTGTTGTAAGGAAACAATACGTTCTCGTAATAAAATAATATTGCTACTTGATTTCTGGGCAGTTATATTTTTCCACTTTTCTCTGTTAACTATAAAGATAATGTTTGTAATTTTTTTTAAAAAACACAGTAAATTAAAAAGACATTGTTAATTTCATATACATTCTTACCTCTGATAGGAACTGTTGTATGTGAACTCTTTTGTATATTACCATTCTTCTTTTGAAAAGTTGGTTTTTTGGCATTCTTGTAATGAAAATAATTCTAAATTTGAAGGTTTTATAAAAATTAGATTATTACTCAATAGTAACTTCAAGTGAATGAACATAATAAATAATATTATTTCTTTACCTAAAAATATATTTATCTATGCAGGCTAAAATATTTAAACAGTAAAATTCTATAACTGATACCAAGAACTCATAAATGATCATAATATGTGCATTAAAGTTGAACTAGGAAAAAAAAAGAAGCTGGTCTAGCAGGCACAACATACAAATACAAAAAACAAAAGTGGTAGAAATTTAACCCATGGACAGTTTAAAGATCTATGAGGAAATATAATAAAAGCAATAAAGATAAAATAAGAATATTAAATAACTTACAGCTCTATATATCACTATTTATATACATACATATATATATACACATATATATATACATATATATATACGGAAAAATACTGAAAATATATAAAGTACTATATGGTTTCAATGAGTCCTGATATTACTTCATTCCTCAAAATATTTTTGAAATACCTCATCTGAACTTCTTTAGAGTCAGTATATAAGACAGATTTTTTTTAAATGTTTCATTGTTTTATGAAGATCAAGTGCCAGTGATATACTATAAAAATGTCCCAAACAAAACTACCAAATACCAATTGTCACCAGACTTGGTATCAAATTATCTGGACCTAAAATAAAAATAATTGGGCTTCCATTTCCAGGATTATTTCTGATTAGATATCCAGAAATTTTTGTTTTAAGATTTTATGTATTTAAAGAAAGAAAGAGCACACACACAAGTGGGGCAGAGGGGCAGAGGAACAGACAGAGAGAGAGTCTTAAGCAGACTCCGAGCTGAGTGTGGAGCCTGAGGCTCACCATCATGAGATCATAACTGAGTTAAAACCAAGAGTTTGACACTCAAGTGACTGAGCTACTCAGATGCCCCCAAAGAAGTTCAGGAAAATCTTAAACATTGAGATCAGCATACTTGAAGCATTTTTTTTTTTAACATGGCAAAATGTTAAAGACATTCTGATGTCACAAATGAGGTAGAAATAGGAATCCAAAGACACATGCGACCAACAAAGTGGCCAGGAAAATATATGACAATCGATAATCGTCTCTGAACTTGAAATTTCACGTATATAGCAACACAAACATAAAAGGCAATGAAAGATGGCCTAGGCCCCCAACTCAAGATGAGAAATTGTAGAATGTAGAATATATGTGTGTCAATAGTTTGTCACTCTCTCTTTTTTTTTTACCCCTGCATAATATTACATGGAATGGATGTATCACAGTTTAACCATTCAGCTATTGAAGGAAATTCTGGTTGTTGCCAGTTTTCAGCTATTAGAAGTAAATTTCTTATGCTCATTCATGTGCAGGTTTTTTTGGTAAACACAAATTTCCATTTTTCTGGGATAAGTGTCCAAGAGGCAAATAGTTGGGTTGTATGATAAATGTATGAGTAGTTCCTTTTTTTTTTTTTTTTAAGATTTTATTTAATTGTCAGAGAGAGATAGAGAGGACAGTAGGCAGAGTGGTAGGCAAAGGGAGAAGCAGCCCGATGTGGTACATGATTCTACGACCCCAGGATAATGACCTGAGGGAAGGCAGATGCTTAACTGACTAAGCCACTCACGTGTCCCTTTTAAGAGTTTATTTGTCAGAGAGAGAGAGAACAGTGGGGAGAAGCAGAGAGAGAGAGAGAAGCAGACCCCACTGAGCACAAAGCCTGACGTGCGACTCGATCCTAGGACCCCTGGATCATGACCTGAGCCAAAAGCAGGTGTTTAACCAGCTAAGCCACCTAGGCACCTGATCTTTTTTTTTTTTTTTTTTTAAAGAAACTGCCAACTGTTTCCCAGAGTGCCCTACCACTTTATATTCACACTAGCATTGTATGTGAGATCCACTCTCTCTGCATCCTTGTCAGCATTTGGTATTCTCACTCTTCTTCATTTTAGCTGTTCCAAAAGATATGTATCTCAACAGGGTCTTAATCTGCATTTCATGGTTAGCGATGTTGGAAATCTTTATGTGTATTTATTTGCCTTCCATTTATCTTCTCAGTGAAAAGTCTGTTCATGTTTTTTACTCCATCTTCTAACTAGATTATCTGAATTTCTACCAATGAGTTTTGACAAAATCTTCAAATTTCAGAATTTGTGTCCTTTGTCACATACATGGTTTGTAACACTTCCTCCAGTGTATGGCATATCTTTTTATCCTCAAAAGAGGGCCTTTCACAGACCAAAATTTCTTAATTTTAATTAAGTCGAATTTATAGATATTTTCTTTTAGGGATCATGTTCTTGGTAACATAATCTAAAACCTAATAAGCTGGGCGCCTGGGTGGCTCAGTGGTTTAAGCCTCTGCCTTCGGCTCAGGTCATGATCCCAGGATCCTGGGATCGAGTCCCGCATGGGGCTCTCTGCTTGGCAGGGAGCCTGCTTCCTCCTCTCTCTCTCTCTCTCTCTCTCTCTCTGCCTGCCTCTCTGCCTACTTGTGATCTCTCTCTGGCAAATAAAAAATAAAATCTTAAAAAAAAAAAATAAAAAAAAAATAAATAAAACCTAATAAGCTAATTATCACCTATTTTTTTGGCTAAGATATAAATACCTTAAGATTCATATTTAGGAAAATAATGACTATTTCCATTTTCAACTATAAACAAAAGTTTGTAACAAATTGATATTTAAAAATTATTAAAAAGTTGAGTATTTCCACTATATATTTCAAAGAAAAACATTTTCTAAGGATTCAAATTAAATCACTGGTCGTGACATTTAAGTTATAAAGCATAAGATAAAATGAAAAACAGAGCTTATAATTAAGTAACACTGTGTCATATACCTTTGGGATCTTGCCATCTGTATTTGAATATATTCGTACCATTTCTTTTCCTTGGATTTGGCTGTCTTCTCTTTGGTCACCCTCTTTCTGGTCTCTTCCATCTTCTATAGGACTTATTTTCTGGGATGTTTCTACAATAATTGTTCCTAAATCTTGAGAGGTCTGTCCTTCAGAATCACTGCTTTTAGAAAAAATGGAACATAAAATTCAGGAAGAAGAGTTGTTAAATGTACCTCTTTTAAGTTCAGGACCAAATACCATTATAGCACATATTGCATATAAAGCTATATGTTTAATCTGAGCACTTATTGGTTTTCTATGTTAAGAAGATTAGTCTAAATATGTTTTACAGTCTATTATTTCTGTGGATTCCATACATGGCCTCTAACTTATTAAGATGAATAAATAAGTACAAGTAGGACTTCTTTAGCCTGATGGGGCATCTACACTGGTGACTGAAATTTGAACAGCACTTAAATGGAGACCTATTACTGCAGTAAAATGAGCAGACTCAGTAAGCAAGCACTGGCCTGGGACTTGAATTCTGGCTATGTGGCTCTCTCAGTTACTTACGGTCTCTGGACCATGTTTCTTCATCTGATAAATGTTATATTGTATCAGTGGGTCCTGCTTTTTTTCACAACCAAATGTCCTCTTTATTATAATTCCCTTATGTACACCATATTTGAAAAGTGTATCCATCAAACAAAAAGAGTATGCCTATTAAAAAATAGTTCAATATCATAGTTACTTGTCACCCAGATGAAAAGAAACTAAATGTTAAAATAAAATTTCCAAAATTATAAAAGCTCATCAAGAAATTAGAATACCCAGTATCAAATGCCTAGTAATACCACTTCTGTAGTATTTCTACCAAGTGTTAACTCAGGAAGCACATGTTTTAACAATGCCAGGGGAGGAAGCATTTACAACTTTCTGAGACAGGGCAGAAAGCTTTAACATTTCCGGCAGAAAAGTTTTCCCTTCGTCTGGGACAATCTCTGAATTTCTGAGGCTGATCCCAGTTCCATCTCCTATGTCTGTTCAATTCTGTAAAATGCCTGGTAAGCTCCAGTTATATGCTAGGTGCTTTCTCAGGCACAAAGGACAAAGTAGCAAGTGAATAAAGGAGATAAAAATCCCTGCCCTTATGTAGCTTTCATCCTAATGGGGTGGGTTCAGATAACAAGAAAAATAAGTAAAATCTATATTATGTTAACAGCTGGTATTAATGGAAGGAAAATAAAAGTGTTGAGGTTGAGCAGAACATACAAATAAGTCCAATCCCTTTTCCATATGGATGATCTCTTAACTATTTGGATATGGTCATTTGATGCTTGAAACATCTCAAGAAAAACATCCCTAGCTTATTCAAATATTCCTATTATGTGTGTTTTTGAGATGCTTTTCCACCTTGGTCACTCTTGAATATGCTCCGCCTTATCTTCATGGAGCATTATGTCCAGAATTCAATTTCATATTCCAAGTATACTATGTGAATTACTTAGGAGAACTCCTGGTAGATGCAGACTAAAATTATGCAAGCTTTTCTGACATGTATATTGTACTGTAGACTCATACGAGATTTAATTAAAACCTCCTACAATATTTGTATGTATACTCTTGCAAGGTCCTATATTTTTCACACTGTATCGCTGAGCAATTGGCAGTTTCCAACTAAGTAACGGACCTCGCAGTCTTCCGCATTACTCTATCTTCCCAATCTACTGCAATCTTTGGGGATTTTTATTCAATTTTGTAAAGTATTTTCTATACCTTTCAACATCATTTTATTCACAAATTTGATCAACATGCTTTGCTGAAATCCTGCTTTTCTTTCTCAAGGTATTAACAACTCTTTCTCATGATCACTCATCATTGAATGAGCATTGATAAAACGTATTTTTGTATTAACACCCACAGAATGCAGGCTGTGCCAGTGGCCTGGCACACATCAGAAATCTGAATTAAGTCTGCTGCCCTTATGGTAAATACCTTACCATCAAGGAAACCTAATATACACCAATCACTACCCTCCAACACAGCGTTAGCCAACTTACCTTACCCTAGACAACAGGACATACTGGCCTTATAAAAAAAAATCCCTGACCTCCAAGCTAACCATGCCCTGTTTTCTGCACTACTTCTTCTCTTTTTAAAAAAAGATTTTATTTATTTATTTGAAGGAGGGGCAGAGGGAGAAGCAGGCTCTCCCACTGAGCAGGAAGTCTGACATGGGTTTCAATCCCAGGACTCCAGGATCATGACCTGGCAGATACTTAACTATCTGCCCAAGGCAGATACTTAACTAACTGAGCCACCTAGATGCCCCTGCACTACTTCTATAAAACTCCCTCTTTCCCAAAATCCTTAGGAAATGTGTGCCACAGCTTGCTAGGCACAGTACTCCCCCAGTCCATGACCGTTTTCTCTTGAATAAAGGACTTCAAACTTGTTATGAAATTGTATTACTTTTGTCATTTGACAGAATGTCTTTATAATGCTGTTCAACTATGAGAAATGAACAATCATAAATACATAAATGTTAATAAGCTAATAATTATATGACATAGTATTTTATATACATATATAAAGGACAAGGTTCTATTTTTCTCGGTTTTCAAGTACATTTCTTATATTTCAGACTATGAAAAGCTAAAAGAAATAGAATATTCTGAAGTCCTGAGGCTCCACTGTGGGATTTCTAATTCTTTGAGAATTTTTTTGCAGCTGAGTGATTCCTGAGAATGTTCTGTCAGGCAGGAAATGTAACACTTAATCGTCACAGTGTAAAATCAAGTTTCACCGCTAAGCAACTTAAATGACAATCTTATGTTTTAAGAGATACTGTGATACATCTCCCAAAATATGTGACCATCTGCACAAGCACTAATATGATGAAATTAGAACTGACTGTATTACTTAGCTTTCATGTATTTATTCGTATATACATACTCACACATGAGTAAACCCCAGCACTTCTATTATGAAGAGTGGAAAGATCACCGGCTGAGACATAATTAGTAGCTGAAACTAGAATTTCCTTGAAGACATAGATAAATGCTAAGCGAGTTTTAAGCTGAGGAGGATTTTATCTCTAACGGCTTTTGAGAATGAGGAAGAAAACCTTAGAAAAAGTAAAAAAGAAATGGGAATGCAGATTTGATCCTTCTTCCTCATCTTCATCAATTTTTTTTAAAGATTTTATTTATTTATTGGAGAGAGAAAAAGAGAGATCACAAGCAGGGGAGAGGGGCAAAGGAAGAGCAATAAGCAGACTCTCCAATGAGCAAGGAGCGTGATGCAGAACTTGATTCCAGGATCCGGGATCATGGCCTGAGCCGAAGGAAGACACTTAAGTGACTGAGCTTTCCAGGTGCTCTGTTTTTAAGTTTTTATTACCTGCCTGAAGACAAGGGACTTGACCCAATGATCATTTAGAACAATGGTTCCCAAACCAGTCTACATATTGGAATTAGCTGGAGAGCTTCAAAAAATCGTGAAGCTTGTATCCCACCACAGAAGTTATGATTTAATTGTTCTGGGGTGTGGTCTGTGTAAAGGCCACTTATAGGCACTCAACTTGAACAATGGAAAGCTGACTAAGGTAGAAGGGCCCACAGCAACCCAGTGGCTGAATACAAACAGGCCTATTAGGCGACCCACCTCAAAATATCCATATAAGCCCTAGCTGACCAGTGGATGACTTACATCCAGACATGTACCAGAAAAGTTAAATTCTGTATGTTCCCATACTTCCTCACCTTCCCCATTTTTTTTTAAGATTTTATTTATTTGACAGAGATCACAAGTAGGCAGAGAGAGAGGAGGAAGCAGGCTCCCTGCTGAGCAGAGAGCCTGATGCGGGGCTCGATCCCAGGACCCTGGGATCATGACCTGAGCTGAAGGCAGAGGCTTTAAACCCACTGAGCCATGAGGTGCCCCCACACCTTCCCCATTTAACTACAGCTCCCCATCAACTGCCTCATGCCAGACAGTCTCTCCTCCACAGCCCTGCTCACAACTCCCTCCAGGTGTATCCAATATATTTCTCTCCCTTTTGTTCTGCCTCAGATGGATTCTTTCACTACAAGTGTCACTTGGCTCCACATTTGGTGGCCCCCATGCAATCGGGAGATCCCAAAGTCCGAGCTTTAGAATTTTTTTTTTTAAGATTTTATTTATTTATTTGACAGAGAGAGATCACAACTAGGCAGAGAGGCAGGCAGAGAGAGAGAGAGAGGAGGAAACAGGCTCCCTGCTGAGCAGAGAGCCCGATGCGGGGCTCGATCCTAGGACTCTGGGATCATGATGTGAGCTGAAGGCAGATGCTTTAACCCACTGAGCCACCCAGGAGCCCCTGAGCTTTGAAATTTTTATAAAATCAAGGTAATTCTAACAGAGGTAAATAAGTTTGTACTTAAATAACAGCTAGCCCTAAGAACTCCCTTGACAATATGAAATAACAGAAATTACATTCAGAAGAAAAATTAGGATCCATAGCTAATGTAAATTCTATCCTCCTCCACACCTGTTTATCTCCAACTCCCTGTCCCTGAAGAAGATCCTTTGGATATCTGGGACCCTTGTTTAAACCAGCCCCACCTCTCTGAAAATCTCTACAAAACCTGAAATGTGGTTCTAAAAACAATACGGAGGTCACCTATCTTTACCAATCCTCAGGCCTCCCCTATTCAATCTCAGACTGCTTGTAGATACTGAGGCACTGGAAACAGAACTGTCCTGCACTTGAGAAAAAAAAAGAACAATTTAAATTACCTTGGACCTCTAATAATAGGCAAATATACTGCCAAAACTCCATCTTGGAGAAAACTTATTTTCTCTATGCCTTTGTGATATAAGTTTTCTGCCCCCATCATCTATAGGACCTAAGAGCTATTTAAAATGCGAACTTTGCAGAGGAGTTTCTCATCAAAAAATAAAAGTGGGGTGGATATTTGGAAAATTGGGTAACTGAAAAACTAAACACCCAATTTTGTTTTTTGCTTTTGATTTTGTTTTTGCTTAAAACAAAAGCTGTTAAGGCTGGTATGATTCCTACTGCTTCCCCCTATGATTCTTTATCTGAATTCTCATGTTTTACTAAATCTCCGTCTGAACTGCCTTTCCAGTCTAAAGAGATTATTACCTCCACAATAACCACTCAAGACTGGGGACAATGCTCCTCAGCTATCTTTCACTCCTCGGCCAAAGGATGACCCAAGAGCCAAGTTAAAGAATTTATTAAACTAAGGAAGGATCATCAAAAGTTTTTTAAGTGGATTATCTCCTGCGATTAGTGGATAGATTAAAAAGGCAGAAAATTAGATGGAAACCTACCAGTCAGACTAAATTTATGAACAAGGCTGATATGCACTGCCTGATAGGAATTGGTTTTTGTTTTGTTTTGTTTTGTTTTTGTTTTTTTAGGGCTTCTCCTAAGCTAAATGTACCCAAAGGAAAGAAAAACATTCAACATAGCTGGATAGTTGTGACAGTTCTTTGATATCATTTAGCAACAACCCAATTCTTTGAGGAACTGAAGACAGCTATACTTGTTTTACATATCTAGTCTTTACAGGACCATAGGTATGGCTCCAGAAACAATTCAAGGTCCACCAATCCTTTTTACTATTCCCTAAACTTTCCCTATTTGTTTCAAAAAGCTGGTAAATATTGGCCTTAGGAAACCGAAGTTCTTCTTAGAGGAACCTGCATTCCTTCCCCATACCTTTGAGACGCAAATATTCTACACATTTCATGGAGGTAATTCTTATCAAACAAGAGCAAAAGGGGGAAAGCTCATTTGAAATTTAGGCAAATGAAAAATCATGCATCTTCTCCACAAATATTAGTAAATACAAACAAAAAGTCACCTGAAAAGATAAACTTCACTCATTCCTACTGTTCTTTTACTAGTAAATTCTACATTATCATACCTGTCTCCCAGCTAACATTGTGTGTCTGTATATGTACACTGTAGATATGTGATATTTTTCTGCCTCCAGATGGTATTACCAAAATTAATTTGTGAAAGACCTCTATTTAATTCACATAAAGAAAATTAAACATACACATAAATTGAATTCTCAGAAATGTAACAAAAATGGAGCCAAATGTGCTTCAAGTTCACCTGACCTGGGATAATCTTTGATAAATAAAAACTAGTTTAAGTTCATTGGTTTAATCAAAACTCTAATATATTAGCATTACCAACATTGAATATAATGCAGAAATACAACTTTTATTCTGCCTGGGTTTACTAGTCAAGTAATTTCATGTTGTATCTCTTACAAAATTTGTCAGCAAGAAAAATAACTTGGGATGATGGCTGGCTGTGTCTAATGTCTCATGAAGTTTTCATGGGTAGTCTAAACACAATTGTTGGAAGTAAGTGATTCAGACAGATGTTAGTGGGTTAAGAGCTTTTAGGTAAACTTTTTAATGGAAATTATATTTTATGATATATGTACTTAAAACAGTTTTCCAAATACCTTTGGTAAGTTGAAACTTTAAAGTTTAGCTAAGTTAAATTCAATGGTGGAAAATTCACCATCTAGATCATTTCCAAATAAGATAAAATAATTACTGAACATAGGCTTATCTACTTTCAGCTCCATATTACACAGGAATTAAACAATTATGTGAATCTGTTAGTAAGCATGTCTTGTATCATACTGAAAGAATGCACTATTTTTTAAAAAGGGGAGGGGCGTACGTTTGTAGAAATTAGGGAATATAATTATAAATTTGGCAATCTAAAGAATGCTGGTGTAACACAGTTCACAATTGCTTACTTAGTTTTCACTAGAAATTAAGGTTCTTTTTTTAAGATTTTATTTGAGAGAGAGAGAATGAGAGAGAGAGAGAGAGAGAGCAAAGCGGGGTGGAGGGTCAGAGGGAGAAGCAGACTCCCCACTGTGCAGGGAGCCCAATGCGGGACTCAATTCCAGACCCCGGGACCACAATCGGAGCTGAAGGCAGTTGCTCAACCAACTGAGCCACCCAGGCATCCGAAATTAAGGTTTCTAAGGGTTAAGAATTCTAATTAGTAAATGTAACTAAAACTACTAGAAATAATAAGAAAATTATCTCTGAATGTAAGAAAAGTAGGATGTGTGTTTTCAGTAAAAAAGGTATATGGACTAGAAATGCATTTTGTTGAAGGAAAGAAAGTATGTCCCAAAGTAAAACCGATTAATTATAAATGGGAAAGAAGAAACTTGTAGACAAACCTGAAACTTGTAGAAAGTTTGTGGAAGGGAATCTTTAGAATGGAACTAATGCATGGTTAGGACTGGCTAAGATTGGAATTCATTTCATTGAGTGAATTTTAATATCAGAAGTAAGTTACTATAACTTTTCAGTTTGATTTTTTTCTCTGGTAAAAGGACAACATTTTCTTGACTATTGGTGTATTCTTGGTAAGAGACTATGACAGGTTCTTTACCTTTTAAAATAATGTACCCTGAAAGCAAAGATTTTGGTTTTTAATCAAAATAATTCCCTGTGCTTCATTATTTTTATAATCAAGTTTTTTATTACTTATGTAAATCTAGTCCTTTCGATATAAAAATGGCTAAGTTTTGATGAGCACTGTGTAAGCTTCTGTATTTGCCTGTGAAGCCTTTGTAGTGTTGGTTAAATAGGTAACTAAGTATTAGCTCATGGTAAACTATGATCCTATTTAGTCAAGTGTCCAAAACCTTTCAATATTTTTGACAAACTTCCCAAAATCAAATTCTAAATGAAGTCTCTGACCCAGAAGAAATTCTAAGATATTAAACATGATCCTTGGAACATCTCAAAAGTTACTAACCTAATTAGGTTGATTTAGTTCATTAAGTTACATGAGAAATATTGTCAAAAATGTGATGTTAAACTTATTTGATTATATTTTTGTAGATAAAAGTATCAATTTAAGTGTTCTGGAATTTGCATGAAATTCCTAAAAATCTGATTTGTCCTGGTATAATGTTACTACTTACAATTCTAGTTATTATCCTGAAGTATGTATACCACAGAAATAACCAAATTTCCTTGTCAATTGCATTGTAATGAACTCTCAGCAGATGGTTAACCATGGCCATTTTTAACTCTGTCATTTTACACAGTTCTTGTTTTACTTTGAAATTTTAATAGTTTTTTGTTTGTTTGTTTGTTTTTAAAGAGAGATGGACCACAAGCTTATGGAAAGGGGGGAGGGGCAGAGGAAGAGGGAGAGAGAATCTTAAGGGAGGGTCCATGCCCTTGACCCTGAGATCATGATCTAAGCTGAAATCAAGAGTTGAACACACATACACACACAAAAGAGTTGAACGCATAACAAACTGAGCTATCCAGGTGCCCCTACTCTTAAACTTTTGCAGTAATATTTGGAAAATGCTTAATCTCCAAGAAGACTCATGGAAAATATTCTAAAATACCCATTTCTTATAACTTTAAGATCATAAAACTGAACTGGGTAAGAGTTTCCAGAACTAATAGAAAAATTGATTCAAGCAGAACAAAAATTAGTAACATGGGACTTAATGAACTGATGAGAATGATTATAATTTTTGTGACTTTGTTTTATCATTAATGTTTTTTAATGTTTTACTCTTCTAGATTTAAGAAAACTTCCTCTCTTAAGCTAACAATGACTTACAACAATTTGGTAAAATGCGCCTTTTGTAAACAAATGGAAACATTTATCTTTTTCTCCCTAGGTAATCCCTCCAGAATTTGGAAACTCTTAGTAAATATTCTTATATTTTCATGGAAATCTTTTTTTTTTTTTTTTTTTTTTGCATAAGTTCAACAAGAATCTGTTCTCTTGTAACATGACAGAATTGGGAATATTGGGTATATTACCAAGGTTTTGACTGGCATGTCCTATTTGAGAGAAGCTTACATAGACTCAGATATGACCAGACAGCTTTTAGGAACTAAGATGACTTTATGGAACCAATAAAACTTTTTTGGGAAAACAGCCTGGTACCCTAGCAGCTTTTCCTGGTAAGGAAGGTCCCTTCTTGGCAGGTGAAGAAACCTCAGGACATTTTGGGGACCTCAAGAAGAGAGAAATTTACCCAAATCTACAGCTATTGCAGGCAAGTCTGGTGGCAAATCATTGGACTGGCATCTTGGTCTTGAGAAGCTTTGAAATTTCAATCTGAAACTCCTTATGAAAAATTCCAGTAAAGTAGATTTAAGAAGAGCCTATATGGTCAATCACTATTATTTGCTGGACTTAACGTAAATAATCAAGCCAAGTTTATTGAAATTAGGCTTATTTTCACTACCTTTAGTGGAAATTAGGGTGACTTGAAAGAGCTTAATTATATTTCAATAACCTACCTTTGTGGCTATTAGATTCAAGTTCTGATTAATTGCCTCAAGGGTTTGTTGTTTGTCTATAAACTGTACTGAACCCTGAATTCTTCTAGTTTCCTCAAATATTTGGCTATGACTCTCCAAACTAATGTTTATACTTTTGACTTGGAATCACTGAGCTCTAAAGCTGCCTTTCCTCCATAAGTCCTGCAAACTAAAGCTAGGTCACTTGATACAAATATCAAAGAAACCACCACAAAAGCTCATGTTTAGATAATCTTCATGCCTGTTGCTATGTGGGCAACTCAAAACGTTTACCTAAACAACCAATGATATCATCAGACTTATTTAAACTGCAGAAGATGCTTCAGCCCCTCTGCCTAGAAAGGTCTTCTTTCTATTGGCTGACCTCACGACTCAGACTGGGTTTATAGTCTGCTCTAATCATTAACTTTTGTTGTAATTTTGCTTCCACAGGAATGCCTTTTTAAATGACTGATTTTTCACACAAAATAGTTCTAACTTTGGGAGCCCAGCTGCAAGACCAACCTCCTGAAATAATACACAACTGTTTAACTAAACTTACCTATCCTCAGAACAGTGACTGGTTCCTTGAGATCCAGAGCAATCTATCAGCTTAGCCTCTGGCCTGTGAAACTTCTCGGGGAAGTTTCAAAGGTGCGATTACAGGGGAAGAGAGTTTGCCACCCCAAAATATGTCTCTTGGGCATAAGAATTACTTTTAAGAAACTGCAAACACAGAACAAGTTCTGGAAATCAAGCAGACATTACTTTTTTGTAAGAGACATTTACATGTATAAGGAAAATCTCCATTTGCAAGTGTACTGCCTTCCTTGTACCAGGAAGAAATGGATGACTCTAAGTCTCTAAAAATTCTTGTCATGAAGAAGACAATGACTTAAGTCTGCATAACAATCTTCCCCCTTATTTACTGTACTTTTCCTGATAACCTCCCATGACTTACTCTCTGACCCCATCTTCTTTTGTCTTCATCTGAAAACGGTATTTAAGGAGAAGGTTTTGCCCATTTGGGGACTTACTCAGTTTTCTTGGGTCTCTCTCATGTAGGAAGGAGGTATGCACGTTATTGAACTTCTGTTTGTTTTCCTCCTGTTAATCTGTCTTATATCAATTTCATTATTAAACTAGTCAAGGAACCTTGAAGGGAAGAAAGGAAAACTCTTCCACCCCTACACTATTTAGGGATATCCCAAATCTAAAACAGTTCTCTGTAGGGGATTAAAAACAAAAAAAAAACAAAAAAACAAACCAAAAAACTTGGGAAAATACATGCCATTATAAAACAAGACAGAATTATGGAAAATTGTTCAAATTGTTAGCAATTCTGGCAACAGTAAACTTCCCTACTACCTGGGTATAAAAAGATGTATTCTACTATCCATTTGCCTTTGTGGTTTTACCGATGTGCTTCAAGTATGTATACGACTGTATAGCCAGCAGTAAGGAAAAGAAGTATTATAGATTTTTACTATTCCCCTGTTGCTATTCACTAGGTGTTATATAACTTAGGGCTAGGAATTTATAGAGCTTTACCTTTAAAGAACTAATTTTTAACCACCATTCAATTAAAGTTAGTACAATGACTTTGCATAAATACATACATGAAATAATTACTGAAGATGGTTCTTAATTTAAAGGATGTTAAACAGCTTGTAGACATCTGGTAACAAGCTGAAATGGGTCATTCAAAATTTATCTAACTAAATTAAGGGGGAAAAATGTTTCTCCTCCCAGGTTGGTATGTCACAAGATAACTAAACCGACTTAGTAGGCTTGCCTGGGAATCCTTAGCTGTCAGTGGTGAATATGCAAAGGGCCAGCAAATTAAATCAACCTGCCAAACTGTCAATTTCAAGCCTCATGACTGCATGAAAATAGCATCACTGGAAGAAATCAAGCATTGCCTTCTTTTGGGTTTCCTGGCACCTATTCAAATACTCATGCAGTTGTGGCTAATTTTGCATGCAAATTTCAGTCAATAAGCTCAGAACAAGACCTCCCAAGATATTTCAAAGGATCTGACAGTATTTTTTCTGAATACCAAATCGACAGTAGTTGAAATTCAATCTCCATTTGCTGGTGCTTTACATATGCACAGTGTCCCCACCACAGAGCTAAGTTAATGAGAGCCTTACCCGCTCTCACTCACATCCTCCCAGCCGTCCTTGTTGAAGTTCTCAAACACACTGCTCATAACCTTGATGGAGTGATTGAGAACAGTGTGGTAACGACCCACAGAGCCCTTTTTCTTTGCGGCTTTCAATTTAACCTTGGTCGTGGTTGTCTTACAATCGTATTGTCCGGACCTCACTTCCATGGCGGCCATCTCAGATTTAGCTTTGTCTGCTGAATGCTGCAATTTCTCCACTGAATTCATCTGGTCTTCATTTTCATTTCTCAATCCATTAGCTTCAGCCACTTGTCTCCTTAGGGAAGTGACTTCTCTCTCCAGCTCACTGATTTTTACCTGAAGTTCAGCTTTATCTTTTTCTACTTCTTTACTCCCCCTTTGCAGCTGTTCTAGTTCTTTTTCTCTGCCCTCTGAATCTTCTTGTTGCTGTTTTAAGAGGGATTTCAGGAAGTCATTTTCTTTCATTAATTTTTTATTCCCTTCTTTTATTTTTCTTGACCCTTTCTCATAGGATTTTAGCCGATCTTCCAATTCAATAACCTAAACAGAAGAGTTTAATTATTCTTTTAAAAGTCCAAAACCATAATCTGCTGTATATTTTTTGATCATTTCTAATTTATGAAAGTAAAATTACACTTAGCACAAGGACAAAATAAATCTAAAGTACTTAATTTCTAAATAAATCTAAGGTGGTGTAGATAAATACATTATAAAATGCAATAATACATCTGTTGAATAAAGGACAGATGGTAAAAGAAGTTAAAATTCTACACAAAGTGATACAGAACTAAGTATGCTAATAAACTTTGCGGAGTTTTCTGAGGCAAGTGCTTTGGCTATATAGTCTATTTATTGTGAGAAATATTTTTAGAGAAAAGCAACTTATACAAAAAGTCTAAAAACAGATGCATAGAAAAACTTTATTAACAACAATTTTCTTCAACATCTAACAATCACATGAAAAAATGATTACGTATATAAAATATAATCTACCAAGGCTGTTCTATTCTAAATTAGAAAAATGTAATTTTAGTAGTCACGAGGTCCTTAGTTTATATAATAAACATTTACTGAAAAAAAGTCTAACAACTTAAAATTATAATTATTCCAAGATTGCATTCATTCATTTCAATAAGCATTGTTCACACTGTAGGACACAGAAATGAAAACATACAATTTTTGACCTTAAAAATTTCAAAAACTATTTGGAAAGAAAGGCACTTGCAGAAATAAATCTGATAAAGGATAGGATCTAAGTGTCAGAAGTCTGGGCAAAAGGACAGGGCAATTAATTCTAAGCCATGAGTATGAAAATTTCAAGGAGGAGTTGATTTTGATTGAAATCTTGAAAAATAATCACTATTGTTTGTAAAGTACAGTTCACCATTTACAAGATGGTTTCATAAAGATGATCTCTTCTGATCATCTCAAAACCATATGAAGTGGGTAGAGCCAATAATTATCTTCCCAGAGAAGGAAATAGAGACTCTGAAAACTTAAGTAATGCAGAGAGGTAAACATTTCCTGCTTCGAAATGGGATTCAAATTTAAGATCTTGTGCCCCTCCCACTATTCTATAAGCCATATGGGAAGAGTTACCCAGATACCCATGGAGATGAACAAAGAACTGGGGTCAAGTAGGAAACCTAAATGATTGGAACATTATATGGACTAATTTTTACTTTTAAAACAATTCTTCAAAGGACAAACATACTTGATGTATTGACAACCATTAACTTAAAATATTCCAGAAATCTACAAGATGAAACTTACTGGACTGAGTTATGGTGGTGAAGACATGTTGTTTCCTAGATATAATTTTCAGTCATTTCTGATTTACCTATCCTTCTGCACCCCCTATTCTTCTTGTGAGGTCAACCTCCTTCATTTAATTCAGTAAGCTTCACCAATTGGTTATCCTGATTCAGGACATGGATATTTCCCAAAACAAATATTAAGGATCTCATCTAATTTAAATTTGTGATTCCATAGTATGATATAGTCACCTACTTTTAGACCTGTGTCTTTATAGGGCTTATTCTTGAGCCAGAACAGAGGCATATGGAAGAAAGAGTTTGTACCAGACTATTACAGATCTCTGTGTACTTCTGTAAGAGAAATTCTATTGGTCCTTTGCAGTGCAAATACTTTATTGAAGAGCTGGATAATGTGACAAAAAATACAGTGTTCAAGAACACATGAACTGTGGCTAAAAACCATTTACTTTTTCAAAATCATTCTATGCCAAATTTTATTCTCTATTTAGTAAAAAATACTACAAAATAAGAAATATCACTTTTTTACAATCTCTGCAGTTTCTTAGTGGTTTTAATAACTACAACAACAGTATACTTTCCATGTGTATATTTTTAAATGTTTTAGAATGTTAGATTCCATAATGGAGTAAGCAGAATAGATTGTATTTTTTAAAATCTATCTTGTGCAAATAAGAAATTACCTTTTTTTAAAAAAAATTGATTTTGACAGTGTTGATATAAAAATATTAAGGAACAGTGTGGTCTTGGGGAAATTAAATTTTGTTCTGGTCTCTATCTTACTTCCAGTTCAGGTTATCTTAACCTGGTAAAATATTTAACCTATTTTAAAGTTCCCTCATTTGTGAAATGGGAATAGTAATATTTATCTTGCAGATTTTAAGTATTAAATATGATCACACACAAAAGTTCCTGGTAGACAGCCAGGTCGAAACAGTTTATCACCACCATCATCATCATCATCATCATTGTCTCCATTATTATTAATCACAACAGCTACTTAATAAAATTACTTTAGCTGAAATATAATTACTTACACTAAATATTGCTGAATTATTCAGTAAATCAACATGTTAAACAAATGTAACAAACATCTTGAATATGAGATTTCAATTCTGGAAATTAGGATTATCTTTTTCTTTTGACTAAAATTCATTCATTTATTTATTTATTTATTTTAAAGTTTGTATTATTTATTTATTTATTTGACAGACAGAGATCACAAGTAGGCAGAGAGGCAGGCAGAGAGAGAGAGGGGGAAGCAGGCTCCCTGCTGAGCAGAGACCCTGATGGGAAGCTCCATCCCAGCACCTTGGGATCATGACCTGAGCTGAAAGCAGAGGTTTTAACCCACTGAGCCACCCAGGGGCCCCTAAAATCCATTTAAGTTTGGATGCAACTCACGAAAATTTTATGTACCACTGGAAAATGTCTGTTTTAAGACTGTTACATTTAAAATGTTTAAGTCTGTTAACTGCCTAATGTGAATCCATGTTTAATCATAAAAACTGGTCAAAATTATTTGCATTTAAGTTGAAAGTGAAGGAAAATAATGAAACAGAGACACTACTACTTTTTTTTTTTTTTTTTTTAAGATTTTATTTATTTGAGAGAGAGAGAGCAAGCCAGCACAGAGGAAGAGTGACAGGGCTAAGTCACTGAGCAGAGAGCCTGATTCAGGGCTCCTTTCCAGGACCCTGGGATCATGACCTGAGCTAAAGGCAGATGCTCAATGACTGAGTCAACCAGGGGCTCCCAGAGACACTACTTGTAAAAACTTGAGAAAAGGAAAGGCCATAACATATATTAAAATGTCATTCAAGGGGTGCCTAGGTGGCTCAGTGGGTTAAGCCTCTGTCTTGGGCTCAGGTCATGATCTCAGGGTAATGGGATCGAGCCCCGCATCTGGCTCTCTGCTCATTGGGGACCCTCCTACCGCACCCACCACCCCCTCACCCCGCCTGCCTCTCTGCCTACTTGTAATGTCTCTCTCTGTCAAATAAATAAAAATAAAAAATCTTTAAGATATCATTCAAGGTATACTCTTAAAAATTACTGTTAAACTGATGTTAAGCCTCCAGAAACAAAAAGCAAAATTTCAATATATATTTGAGAAAGAAAGTCAAGGGATTTTTTTAAAGGCATTTGGTTTGTCTGTAAATCAACTCAAGTGCATACTTTTCCTCCAGTACTGATCATTTAAATAATTTACCAAAAAAGATGGCCCCTTTCAAAACTGAAATAAAACACTTGACTTTGCAAAGTGTCTGTAATAGTCTGCTAGTGCTGCCATCAGAAAATACCACAGAGTGGGTAGTTTAAACCCCAACAATCTCATTTTAACTTAATGAACTCTTTGAAGACCTCATCTCTAAATACCGTCACATTCTGAAGATACTGGGAATTAGGACTTTGACATAATAAAACTGGGTGAGAGGGGACTCAATTCATGCCATTCATGCCATAACAGTGTAAAACGTTAATATATTATTAGAAATAAATTTGTATGTTTTATTTCTACTATATAAACACTGTTTTCATGTTGTTGCTATCTTTTAAACCTATTTTGAATGAGTTTTACAATACATCCTTTTAAAATGAGGAAACCCAAAAAAGGTTAAATGTGATTTGTACAACTGCATTAGGCTAATATTTTTAAAAAGTGACAAGTTAGTTATAGTCCAATGCAAATAATTCCTCTTGGCTTTTCAGGACTATGGTAGTAGCCATTTATGGCAGCTGGAATGAAATAATGGATTTCTTTAGGGTTTCTACCCCAAGGAAGTAGTAGGTAGTAGTATGGTATTATGTAGTCATAGAGAGAAAAATTATAGAAACCCCAGCAAACAAAAATGTCACTGTGAAACAAAGAAGATAAAGCTAATGCAAACTGTTTGACATTCCAGCTGATAATGCATATATTATTTCAATTACTCATTTTGCCTTAAGATAAATGGCTGTGAGCATTTCTTATTCTGTATGTTGTGTTAACCTGTTATGTGTTATTCAGTAATAATGAGACAGCAGCCTTTGTTACCTGACATTGGGCAAGTGTTAGAAGTAGAAGAGATCACATCATCTGCTGTAAGTCACTAGATTTCCTATAAGTCTAGTCACAGATGCAAGAAATATAAGTAGTCACATTAATATTTTTGTTCATAGGGGCGCCTGGGTGGCTCAGTGGGTTAAGCTGCTGTCTTCGGCTCAGGTCATGATCTCAGGGTCCTGGGATCGAGTCCCGCATCGGGCTCTCCGCTCGGCAGCGACCCTGCTTCCCTCTCTCTCTCTCTGCCTGCCTCTCTGTCTGCTTGTGATCTCTCTCTGTCAAATAAATAAATAAAATCTTTAAAAAAAAAATTTTTGTTCATATATGTTTATATATTTGTGTATTTCCAGCTTTATCTGAGTACCCAGCATAGCAAATGATAACCAGGCATAGGATAAACCTTAAAAAATATTTTCTTTATAAGAATAATAATGATAACAATGAACATTGTTATGCTGAAAAAATAAATAAATTAATTTAAAAAAAGAATAATAATGAGTGCTAAAATGAAATCAAGTCAACTTAATGGGTCTTGTATTTACATAAAAATATGAATTAAGTATAAAATTATAAAGATAGATGTTAAGATTTTTAAAGAACATCTTACTGTTAATTATAGGATGATATAAAGTCACTGTAGGGTTTATATGAGTAGTTCTGTTAAAACAGGGAGAGTGATCCTCAATTATATGGGCATAAATTTCTATCTAAAATGAGATAAGTCATGTATATTTGTAAGTTTAAAATTAAATTACAAACATATTATCATTTTACTTCGCTGAAGCTAAAACTATGCTCAGTTTTAATAGTTCAAATATTGCAAATCTATATGCTTTTTGAAGTATAGCAGAGTCTCATCATGTCCCATTTTAAAGTTAAACTGTGAATTTATAACTAATAAGCACATATAGTATAAATTTTTATAATTTCCATTGTCATGTTCTTCATTTCATCTCTGAAGATATTTTTAATCTATGTCAACAGAAGCATAAGTGTTTTCCACATTTATTTCACTAACATTGATTTTTTTTAACCCATTTTGGCAAGCGAATGATTTTGAATTATGAATTTAAATTAAGGATTACACAAGGTTTAAGTTCATGAGACTTCGTTTTAAAATACAATCCTTTATGTTAAAATTCAGATTTAACTTCCTCAGCTCAATATCTTAAAGATTAGACTACCTTCTGCAATGTCTGCTCGGACATTTCTTTCCCATTCTTCTCTGGAGTACTCTTCTTGACCCCATCATCTTCACCATATCTACAGTGTTGTTCTGCGAGAAAATAATTAATATATTATGGTACCTCATATACTGCTGAAAAACTGGCCTGTCATTTTAAGGAAAAGGGTTCTAAGTTTCTCAATTATGAATAATCTAGTCTATTTTATTGCTGACTATTTGGCTGGGAACTAAATGGTGACCTTTTCCAAGATTTTCAATCACATAATTATGTACCTTTGTAGTGTCTTTTTTTTTTCCCAGTGTAAGATTTTCAAAGGTACAACAGATCTTCAGGTTAACAATGCTATACTTTTATTCCTATTTTCATTCTTTTGTAGACTATTCCCCCTTTGCCTTAAAAGCAGAATTCACTGCCTTCTTATCTATACAGTACTACTAGTTTTGTTCTCTGGATCTTGTTCCCTGCCAGGAGGATCAGAGTGATTGCTGAACAAAGCAAACACTAACCGAATTAGGGTGGATTGAAACTTTAACAGCCCCTACCACCACCTTTTTTTCATGTAAAAGATCATGCACTGGGCAGAGTAAACCATAAAAATCACATTTCCAGAAAAACTGTCACTTTACAACACATAGAAACCCAAATAAGAGGTGAAATTGTTCCTATAAGCAATTCCTATACTGACCATGCCACTGACTACCAAAACCTTTTCAACCAAGCAAAAATATACTAGCAACGTATCAAAATTAAAGGGAAAAAATCATAAAATTTCAGTTAATACTAGTAAAATTTAAATACATTAAAACTTATAAATAAATGTCTTCTAATCAAATAAATTACTGTGACAAATTTAGCATTTTCTTACTGAATTAGTTTTAGGATACAGCATTTCTTAAGGAATCAAAAGAAAGGCAAAAAAGAATACATTAGGCTAAAAGGATACATATCTGTGTTAGACTGAGGTGATTTTACTTTAAAGTATGCTTGGCTGCTGTAGGTCAGTGTAAAACTTTGATTTATCAACAAAGGAAAAAGAAAACAATATTATTCTCTGTAGAGTAGAAATCCTCTTGGTATAAACAGTGACTAACAAGTTTGTTAGAGTGAATTAGGCATTTCTTTTGTCTTTGAAACATGACATATCCAATTAAAACTTCCACACTCATGAAATAAATAGAACACTATCCTAAGGATAATAAAAGCTAGAATAGGTAGAATTTGCCACCTGGGGAATATGTACCTTTACCTTGATAATAATCTATTGGTTCCCAAGTTTCTTTTTCTAGTCCCCTAACACCATGGTGCTGAATTCATTTACAACACTCTTTCAGCAATATAGAAATAATATGCAAATACAATTCAGCTGTTCAAGTCATTTAAATATCTGCTGTAGTTCTAAGTGAAATATTTACTCTCAAAAATAAGAAACTATTTCTATGCTCAAAGAGCATAGGATGCTAAAAATAGCAAAATAACTCCAATAAAATAAATGCCAAAGACTGATTTAAAAATGAATTTGATTGTTGTTTTGTGTTTCTGGGTGTGCGCAAAAGTCCACTGATAGATGGGTTGACCATGCTCACTTGTGATTTTCTGTTGAAAACTTTAGTTTCTTACCTTCACAGGTTTTCAAAGAATACTCAAGTAGCTAGGACCAAGTGATGGAGGGGAGCAAGAAACCCGCTCTGCCCCTTGATTCTCCTCCCATTCAAGATTTATTTTTAATGTTTTAGTTTTAAATGCCTTAATTTTATTTTTACTATAAAAATTCATTCTGATTTATATTCCTTCCCAGGAGGTTCTTTCCTCTCCACTTTCTTTTAACATTGCTTATTTATAATTGTTTACACTTATCCTTCCTTCTCTGTTTTACTTTTCTCTTAATTCTCTTAGATTACCTGAGCAAATTTAATTCTTCTGCAACCTTTTTCCCTCCTGGTAGATTCTTTTAGCTATTTTCTCAAGTTATTTTAAAAAATCTATTCTCGTTATGAGGGGTTATAGGAAATGCCACCCTAAAATATGCCGCTTCAGTATTTTGAGCTATAGGTACTCGAAAAACTGCAAATGCTTTGGCTTATACTCTGATATCACACTATGATAGATTATTAGTCAGCAAATCCTTACTCCACTCTCCTCTGCCTTCATGGGTGGAGTACAGATTCCCACTCCACTGATGCTGAGCTTGGCCGTATGAGATGCTTTGACCAAAGGAATGTGGATATACATAAGAGTGTGCCTGTTACAAACCTAGAACTTAGGTATTTCCCCTCTCCCCATGGAAATTTCCAGTATCTACTTTGAAAAGAATACGCCCAGATAGTCACTGGGCCTGAGACATGTGGACTCATGTGAGCCCAACATGCTCCAGACAAACAACAGAAATGCAGCCTGAAGCACATCTGCTCCAGCTGATCCACAGAAACCATCAACAACAAAAAAAATGTATATTATTGCAAGTCAATGAAATTTTGTGGTTGTTTATACAGTACCTAAAGCCGTCAGGTAGAGAAATTGATAATGATAAGTGAACACTGCTGTAATAAAAACCTAAATGATGTGGCATTGATTTGGGGGCTTGGTGGTGGGTTCCAAAGAATGTTCCAGGAGCTGAGAAAATGGCGACCTGTGTTATATAGTGGCAAACATTTGGCAAACTGCCATCTGACATAACATGGAAGACAAAAAATGTAGCTGATAAATTTGTAACAATGAGTGAGGAAGTTCCAGTGTCAAATGGGCTGATTGTTACTGGCTGCATTTGAATAGGTTCTAGAGAAAAGAACTGAGCTCAGAAAGGAGCAGCCACGGGCATAGGGAAGTACATACGTTCCAGTACTTTCAGGGTCGGAAATGAAAGTGTTTCTCACCATATAAAGGAGCTAACCCAGACATGCTGGCAGGAAAAGCCAAATCCAAGATATTGACATTAAGCCTCTGGGTGTGACTGTCATGCCTGTTCCTAACAATCTCTGAAAGTAAAAATATGACACTTATTTGATACTTGCAGCTGGACAATAGGACTTCCAGAAAATTTATGGGTGAGGGCCTAACAAGTCTGAAATATGCCCCCAACCCACCATAGAAACTCATACAGATAAAGACATATGAGTTGTCGCTAGCTGTATTTAATAAAATGACTTATTTTAGCCAAAGAATGTGGATAGAAGTTACGATATGTCAGTTTCAAATCTAGGCTTAAGAGGCTCTGTATGTTCATACTTGTCCCTTTGTAGCCCAGAAATAGACACATGGAGCAGAGTAAATTCTACCTGCAGCCTGAGAAAGAGCTGGACTAGATGACCCATAGCAAGGACTGCTTCAGCCAATCCACACACCCATGTACAAAAAGGGAAAAAAACGCGCTTGCTGTTGTTTATGAGTGCGTTTTCACAACAGGCCTTCAGTTGTCAATGAAGAACACCATAAACAGTGTTTTTATGAACATACTCATGCATTTGTGATAAAGACCAAGGATTCCTGCTCCAAACCTCATCTTTTAATTGATTTTTCAGGCCTGATCATAAGTATTATATGCTTTACCTGGTATGCCTCATGACGGAAAGCTGACCTCCCCAACCGGACCTGGTACATGGCTAATGGACTATGGTCCCTGAAGGGACTTACAGTCACAGGCTAAAGTTCCCTCTGGCCAACCACATTCTTATCCATATCTGTGTTCCAAGTCTAAGTGCCTCCACTAAGACTCCATGTGAAGACCTCCTTACTGGCAGCCCTTTGGCTAAGGCCTTCTTCATGTGCCTCTGCCAAGAACTCCTTATTTGGTGGCTGAGGTGGAGGTAACATTTTTCTTCCATCTATCTGACTCAGTACTCAGTACTTTTCCTCTCTCACCTTCCCCTTTCCTTCTCCCCCAAGACCCAGGTCAATAAAAATGCAGGAGACTTTAGCTCAAGATTCCTTTGGCTGTAAGACAACATTTTGTCTGTGCAGATCCATCTGATCCTCAACTGGTGTGCAGTTCTAGGGGGAAGACAGAACAGAGGGAGTTGGCACTTTCTCCACGTTAGCCTCTTGCTTACATGGTAAGTGATTAAAGGCTTGACTGTTACTTTCACTTTGGCTTATTATCTTAAATCAGCTATGTGGACACCTGGCAGCTCAGCTCTCTCCAGCTCAGCTGAGCTCCTAACAGAGATATTATGGGATTGTAAGAGATTCACTACAGTATGAATTGCAATTTTCAGTAAAGAGGAATTTACTGTGGTAGGGGCTTAAGGTGCTCATGTGGGAAGTAAGAGGAGACAGAACTGACTTGAGAGGAAAGGTAATGAGTTTTTTCTAAAAACATGCATAAATTTTGAAATCTTTGAAAAAATAGCCAGGGGAAAACAGGTAGCAAGAAATAAAAAAATACACCTGGTACATGGAAAAAGGTTACTCTTCATAGAGATTTGGAATTTTAATCCAGGGAAAACATGTTCAATGACAATAAAAGTAAGTACCAGGGTACCAGATTTACCTGTCCATGTGGAACTAAAACTAGAGAAAATAGATGAAAAAAAAAAATGGTTCTCAGATACTGGGCATGAGACAATGGAAGGTAGTCATCCCTGAGAGAGGGCAAACAAAGGAGTGAACTCAATCATTGCTCCCGTGCACTGCCTAGAGAGCTTCCAGGCCACAGCCACTAAAATGAAGGACTAAATGGAGTCTGGTGATCTTCAATTGCAGTAACAGACCCCAGAGTCCAGGGAGGCCAAGGAAGCTCGGATTTGCAGGGTAAAGTACCAGAGAACACAAATCAGAGATAGGGAGAGCTCTGAAGATCTATAGAGGGCCCCCCTCAAGTCTCCAGCTAAGTACTGATCAGCACACAAATGTGTATAAACAACCCCAGAAAAGAACCACCTAAAAGGATTAGAGGAAACAATCCTCAAAATTCACACAGGCCCAAGAATAGTTCCTTTTCCCGAGAGCAAAGAGTAGAAAAAAATTACATGTTATGTATCTTTGCAAAAAGATAAGAGTGACAGGAGAATTACCATTGGAAGCATTTTAAGTCAGAAGATAGTAGAGCACATTTTTTTAACTATCAAAAGAAAAAAACCCTGCCAACGAAGAATTCTATACTCAGTGAAAAGGTCTTTCAAAAATGAAGACAAAATAAAGATTGCTTTTACAGGTCTATAAAAGCTGAAAGAATTCATCACCAGCAGATGGGCAGTATATAAATATTAAAGGAAGTCCTTTAGAAAAACAGAAACTGACACCAAATGTAAATTGGGATCTAAAGGAAGGAATGAAGAGCAGCAGCAGTTGTTCTTAGTAAAGATAAGAACCACCAGGTTGGTGTCATGTAAAGCCAAATATCAGTGTAAATCTCCAGGATCACCCCTTCCAGAACAGGAAACACTCTCTAGTAGGTGTTTAAGAAAATACAGACTTAAAATCCCGTCTGGAAGAAAACACAATCAAAGAAAGAACTTGTCAAAAACCTGAATTTAATAAAAAAGCTCAGAAAATCAATAATAAGACTTAAAAAGGAAAAAGAAAGTGGGAATTTAAGAATTGAAGCAAAAAATTAAGAATTGGAAAACATCACTGTAGATTTAATAGAAATATTAAAAATAACAAAGGGAAGAATATATATGTGTGTATATATATACATATATATATATATAGAGAGAGAGAGAGAGAAGGAGAGCACTCAAAATTGAAATATTAATGAAGGAAAAGTCTTTAGATAAACTGAATGCAGAAGAAAAAGACAAAGACTAAAGAATTAAACAGATATACATGAAACCCAGATGAAAAGTAACCAAACTAAAGACAACTGATATCCTTGAATTAGAGTATAAAAAAATGGAACATGCAAAAATACATTACCTTGTAATACAGGATATCTTAATTGACAAATTATAAATTACATGGATAATCCAAAAATATGATTTAGAACAAAGTATATCAAGAAGTATATCATTTTATTTAAATTTTTGAACATCAAGGGGAACAAACTAAAAATTCACATAGCAAAAGCAAGTCACATCCAAAGAACGGAGTGAGGCACAGGGTGGAAGGAAAACCAGACACCTCTACATAATACACCTCTATAGTAACCTTCCATTCTAAAAATGAGTAGTATCTGGAAAGGTCTGAGGGGAAAAAAAAGTGTGAAATGATAAAACTATACCCAGCCAATTTATTCATTGACTATAAAGACTGTTGAAACAAATTTTCAAACATCTAAGTTCTTACAAATATGGCTATTTTGAATCCTTCTTGAAAAAAAAAAATAGTTTCAGTTATATCTTGCTAACCAAAAAGTAAAAATAAAGAACTCATGGATAGAAAGCCTATGGCTTTAAAAAACGTGATGAGTACTGAGTCCATTGTATATAAAAATAAGATGGTAAAACTGGCCATATCATTGTTACAATATGAACAAGACTCAAGCTGAGAGGGAAACAAAATAAAATGTTTTTTTTTTTTTAAAAAAAAACAACGTTATTTTCATCTTGCATGGCAAAGAATTAATTTTTAACATGCCCTGAAATTGAAATATATACTTTTAAAAATACAAAGTAATTGCATCTTCAATGTTTTTAGTACCTTTCTTTTTAATCTTGGAGGAAAGTTTTAGAAATTAATACTTACTGAAGTAATGAAACATTTACCTAAAGTTCAACAGTCCTTCATATTTACATCTGTTTCTTTTTATTTGGTTGGCACCAAACAAAATAACACATAAGTATCTTTTTAGAAAGTAGCATACTGGGGCACCTGGGTGGCTCAGTGGGTTAAGCCTCTACCTTCAGCTCAGGTCATGATCTCAGGGTCCTGGGATCGAGCCCCACATCAGGCTCTCTGCTCTGCAGGGAGCATGCTTCCCCCCCTCTCTCTCCGCCTGCCTCTCTACCTACTTGTGATCTCTGTCTGTCAAATAAATAAATAGAATCTTAAAAAAAATAAATAAAAATTAAAATAAAAAGTAGCATACATTATG
Source organism: Meles meles (assembly GCF_922984935.1). NCBI lineage: Eukaryota > Metazoa > Chordata > Mammalia > Carnivora > Mustelidae > Meles > Meles meles. The sequence goes on from NC_060076.1 coordinate 52,368,233, forward strand.
GTTTTCTTTTCCCACAATTTATCTAACTAGGCTTCTTTCTTTATAAGTATTGAGAGATGTTTGATTCAATAATTATTTAAGATTGAAATTTGGATATTTAAGTGTTTGTGAATTAGGATGTTCTTCTATGTCTTTTTTAGTCTTTCTTATTGCTTCAGTTATTTCTAAGTGTGTATAATTTTTCCAGGAACAATAAAGTTATTATTTTTGAAAAGTAAACTAAGGATAAAATCTTAGATCTTAGGAATAAATGGAAGGAAGTTTCAGTGAAAGAATCAGAGAAGACAGAGGCAAGCACAGTAGAGTGGTAGAAGGTAAAACAAAGGAAAACCAGTGTTTCAGAAACCAGTGAAGGAGTAAGCTTGAAATATGATATAAATCAGTGGTATAAAATAGATGATGTGAAACACCGGCTTTGATAAATCACCAGTGACCTAACTAAGAGCAATTGGAACAACAACAGTAATTGGGACAACAGGCAGATGAGCGGTATATGAAAACTTATTAAGTATAAATTTCTAAGTTAATTATTATAAATTGTCAATGCCTAAAAAGTACAGTGGTAACAATGCAGCTATAGTGAAGCAAAATAGGAAGAAATTCTGTCCTATCAAACTTAATTACTTTTTTCTAATGCACTGCATGGACTGAAGTCTCATATAAATACAGTTATCTTGATTTTAACAAAGGAATAACCCTTCAATTGGAACAGTTATATTCCTTTTACCAAACAATTTTAGGCTAGTGGTTAGGCAGGTGACAGATTTGCAGCTCTCCAGGTTTCCTTTTAACTCTATGATTTTGATTCTAGGACAATAGATGAGAACTAAATGAGCTCCAGAAAAATGTAATATCAAATGAAAATATGAATGAATTATTAATATTGAGTATAATAACTATATAACTTATACAACTTTGAAAAAACATAACTAGGAAAACCTTATCAATGAATCAAAAAACAAACATCTTTTCCTCTTATCAAATATCTCTTTAGAATTTTTAATGAATTATAATGCTGACTTTTAGGTATTCTATTTGATTTTCTCATGTAAGGTAAAAATGTTAATGACATATCAATAAGTAAAGTGGTAGAAAGCGGGGGGACAAGGATAAAATTCTTATAAGAAATTGAAAACAGGGGCGCCTGGGTGGCTCAGTGGGTTAAGCCGCTGCCTTCGGCTCAGGTCATGATCTCAGGGTCCTGGGATCAAGTCCCACATCGGGCTCTCTGCTCAGCAGGGAGCCTGCTTCCCTCTCTCTCTCTCTCTGCCTGCCTCTCTATCTACTTGTGATCTCTCTCTGGCAAATAAATAAATAAAATATTAAAAAAAAAAAGAAATTGAAAACAAAACATCAAGAACTAGATAATTTTTAAATGCCTGTAATAAATATTTAGTTTCACAAGAAAATGTACCTTCTCTCTTCTCTGCCATACACATATTCAATTCTTGTACTGTTGCCTTATCAACAGATATACGTACTTTAAGTTTATCCAATTCTTCTTGAAGATTCATCCTATGAAAATTAACAAAATAAGTGATTATTTAAAATGTATAAGTTAAGGAATAATGTAGCAAACAGATAAAGATAGTAAATATATTTAAGAAAATATGAATTATATAGTAGTAAAATAAAAACATACCACTATTAACAAATCCTAACAATTAAAATTGAATTTTAATGAGAATCTAGGAAGTAAAATGTCTTAAGTGATTTTTAAATTTATCTAAGTAAATATGTTACTTAAAACATAGAATATACGATAAAAAAAATAAGGTATTGAGTTACCCAACCACCTTCTTCCTTAAGATTTTATTTCTAAGTACTCTCTACACTCACTGTAGGGCTCAAACTTATAGCCCAATTTCAAGAATTACATGCTATACTGACTACCAGCCAGGTACCCCTACTCAACCACTTCTTGACACACAGATATACCATGTAAAAATCATGGTATGTAATGTTAATACACATACTGAAAGCAAAAAGAGTACGTTTCTAGACGCTAATAAAAGACAAAGAACCCCTACTAGTAAAATGGAATTGAACTACTGCAATGAGACACTGGATCAAATATCACCCATGGAGACCTCAGACCTTCAGACCTGAATGGGGATGGGAGTTTATGCCCAAGTCTATGGCTGAGAGATAAAACTGGGCTAACTGCAGCAAGATGGGAGACAAAAATTTGCTCAGTATGACACAAATATCGCAGTTTAACTGGCTGGAGTTTCATTAAAAAGAGGAAAGCCTATACTAACTGGTTCCAAAAATCAAGCCACATACATTTGCAGAGATCTAAAGAATTGACAGTAATGTAAAAACTGGTTCATGGCCAGTGTCCACTGGAGAGTTCAGGCAGATGGAGAGTTCAGGCAGACACAATCATCCATTACAGACAGGCTTCCACAACTGAGAGAATGGATAGGAGAAAGAAGACCACAGGAAATAAAACTCAAAAAAAGTTAAATTTGCAGATAAGAACAATTATATGAATAAGTTCATTCAATATATAATTCATATAATTATATAAGCTCATGAATAAGTTCATGAATGACAGTCTAAATAACACCCCGCCAAAATGAGAGAATGAACAACAGGGAATTGAAAATAACAGAACAATTCAGGATGAGTTTTTATAGAATTAGAGTTTTAAAACTGTTGAAAAAAAGGAAAAAAGGGGACAAAACATTTATTTTTATAAAACATAGTAATTGACTGTAAACTCAACGAATGTGTTAAACAGTATACAGACAAAGCTAATGGAAACTGGTAAAATTAAAGACAACACTAAGAAAAAGAAGGAAAATCGTAACAATATATAAAGTCATTTGAATGAGAAGCCCAACAGACATCTCAGAAACTATTCAAGGAGAGGGGTGCCTCATTGATTTCTGCTCAGGTCATGCTCTCAGGGTCATGAAATCAAGCCCTGCGTAGGGGTCTGCACTGAGCATGGAGCCTAGTTGGGATTCTCTCCTCCCCTCCCCCCTGCTCCTCCCTCCCCCTGCGCAAGTTCTCTCTCTCTCTCTCAAATAAATAAACCTTTTATATATAATGGCTGAAAACTGAGAGCTGATGAAAAAAATGTGAATTAATAGATTAAGCAAGTCAAACTGCAAAAAGAAAAAATAACACTATACAGAGGGAAACTGCAGGACACCACAGAAAAAGAGGGTATCTTCAAATCAACAATATTGAGAAGAGATATTACTTAACAATTACAGAGCTTTGGAGTGACAGAGACTTCTCACAGCAACAAGAAAGGTCAGAAGAAAAATAGTATCTTCAACATTCGAAGGTTTACTATTAATAGATCTTAGATGAAAGAACTATTAGAGAATATATTTTAGGTAGGCAGTGATGGTGAAAAGGCATCTATAAACGTGAAACTGGAAGTAAACCAACATTTATCACATAAAGTCAATATAACAATATCCAAATGAAGGTAGAGACAGAATACAGTAGAATTAAATTTCTGAACAACAAAATGATGTAAGATCAAGGAAAGGATCAGAGTTACAGTATTTTAAGACCCCTGTATTGTTGGAGAAGAAAAAGGTGCCAATTCGTCAAATAAATGACGTATAATTTCAAGAAAAAGCATTTAAAGAATGGAAAACAAATATAAAATTTACAAATCAGAAGAGGTAAAAAAAAAGAAATGAATAAAATGCATGTAATCTAAGGTAAGAGAAGGATTTTTTAAAGAGGCATACAAAATAAAATATACACTAAGAAAAAATATTAAAGATAACAATGGTCATTACATTATGATAAAGGAACAATTTACCAGGAAGATAAAGCAGGTCTAAACTCTTATGTATTCAACAATATAAGAAACATATTTATATTTTATTATAATTTTATATTTTACTTTATAAAATTATTCAATTATAACATTAATATTTTAAGAAATGTATATTTTATATTTATACTTAATATAAATATTAAAAAACAAGTAGTCTCTGCTTTTCTTCACTCATTTCTTGAAAAATTGATGTTTACAGTTTGGTGTGTGTACTTATGTGTTTAATATAAACATAAATACACATACATAAGGATTTTAAAAAATCTGGATTCTATGATTATATCTGTAGTTTTTCAGGTAGGTTCCAGATTGCTGGGAGGAGCACACACACACACATGCACACACATACACCTATCCACACAGCAATTAAGTTTGGACTAGGTTCGTGCTTTATTCAGCTAAGAACACAGAACATTCTGAAATAAGATGGCCCCAACAAAGAAAAACACAGATGTAGCTCATTTCAAACTTAGTTTTCCTCGCCTTTCAGAACACTAATGTAGCCAAACCAGGACTTTTGTTGGAAGTGTTATTTCTTGCTTATTTAGAGGTATTTTATACTTATGGCTTGTTTTGTTTTGTTTTGTCTTGAAAGAACGGACACAGTCCCTACTCTTAGTAAGTATACATGAATATTAGAGACCAACTGTTCTTGAGTCAAACTAAGCACCAACAAACTACATCTTAATGGATGCTTAAAGGAGGGGCTGTTAGAGTTGGCACCCTTCTATAGGATGAACACTGGCTATTTACTGACTGACTTAACTGCCCACCCATTCTGTTTCTGACACTGTGAAGGACCACAATCAAAGTCTACGTCTTACTGGACAAATTATATGAAACAACTGTATTTAGATGCTGGGTAACAGGCAGCAAAGAACTGTGATCCCAAAAAGAAAGGAAATTAACAAACAGCGCCCTAATGATAGCTGAGATTTCTGCCAGGAGCCATTCTCCAGACCGCAATGCAGGGAGAGGGGTCCCAAGAAAAACACAATGGCTTTGCTGAGATGAAGAAAAAGAGATTGGAATTTGGGAAGGCTGAAATGATGGAATTTGTGGCACATAGTTCCCAGAGAAGGGATCTACAAAAAGAAATAGCTAAAGAAATCTGCATAAGCATTATTTTGATTCTACAGTTAAATACTCTGTTGCATATATGCAAGACCAAATTAAACAAGACAGGCAGAGAACAACAGGTTCCTTTAAGGAACTATTCCCACAATTTACATAGGATTGGGACCAGCTAGCTTGAGAGGAGAATGTTTGTTGATCACCAGGAGCATTCAACAAAGAATTCAAAAGGGACATCTAATGAGTAGAGATAAACAAGTCTCTGGTAAAGGAAACTTGAAACATGCACTAACAGTCGTTAAAAACCTGAAAACTTAATTTAAACTGAGATTTTAAAAAACCTGTTTCAGCAATCAATAGAGAAAGTGAATGGAAAACAGGATACAGAATATTTGAAAAGCACTATGAAAAAATTTGACCTAATAGACATTTATAAAACATTCTACCCAATAACAGTTTTCAAGTACCTTGGAGCTTTCACTAAGATAAAACCACATGCCGGACCATAAAACAATTCTCAGCAAAATTAAAAAGATCTAAATCATTAGAAGTATCTTTTGGCCACAATAAAATTAAATTAGAAATCAATACCAGAAAGATGTCTGAGGAAATACCCCAACTTAAAACTTTCAGAACCTTTTTTCTCTAGTTAAAGATTCCGAGAGGAAATAAAAAATTTTTAATTACAAAAAATTAAAGTACATTTCAAAATGTGAGGGGCTAACAAAATGCTTATGTGGCTTTCTATAGCACTATATGCTTATATTAGAAAGAAAAAAAGATCTACAATGAAGCTGCCAATTACTAAAACTAGAAAAAGACAAACTGAATAGAGCACTTTTTCATATGTCCATTGGCCCTTAGGATGTGTTCTTTCATGATATATCTACTCAAGTGTTCTGTTCATTTTTCTATTATCTCTACCTTTACTTAATTTTTCATAGGAATTCTTTAGATATTCAGGATGCTAGTCTTCTGGTAGACATATATACTGCAAATATCTTTTTGCCACTCTGAATGTTGCCGTTTAAGTCATTTAATGACATCTTTTGATAAACAGAGGCTCTTGGGTCTAATACAGTCCAGTTTATCAATTTTTAGTTTATATTTAATGTTTTAAGAAACCTTTGTCTACTACACAAACAGATGTTCTGTGTTTTCCACTAAAATCTCTATTACTTAACATGGGGCTGCTCATGGCACAGTTGGTTAAGTATCCAACTCTCCATTTTGGCTTAGGTCATGATCTCAGGGTTGTGAGATCAAGCCCCACATCAGGCTCTGAGATGGGTGTGGAGCCCGCTTAAGATTATCTCTCTTCCTCTGCCTCTTCTCCCTCCTTTCTTCTCCCCCCCCACAATAAAATAAATAAAAGCTCTATTACTTCATCCTTACAACTAAGCCTGCAGTCATCCAGAATCGATTTTTGTGTATGGTTTGAAAATATGGTGTAATCTATTAATTAAAATAATTTTCCTTTATATTGAAGTTCTTGGAACTTTTGGCTATATAGCTATAGCATCTGCTATTTTGGTTGCTTTCCATTTTCTATAATTATCAATAATGCTATAGTGAACATATGTGCCTATATGTAAGATCTCTTTAGTGTTTTCAACTAGAAGTGGCTTTACTGGGTCTTTGAAAACAGAAAGACTATTTCAAACATAACAAAAGTACGGAGAGTAATATAACCAACATTAATGTGCCAAACATTTGGGTTTAAAAACATTAATATTATGTCATATTTAATTCAAAGCTTTATTTTTGTGAAAAAAATGTTCTGTAAATAATATCCTCTCTTACAATATTCGACCTTTCCTCCCTCCCCAGAAATAACCAGTTTCCTTATTTAATTTGTTGTGTATATTTGTTTTGTGCTTTAATACTATGTGTGTGTGTATCTCACATATTTCTATGTGTTTATTGCATTTCTTTATGTTTACTGCAGCATTATTTACAATAGCCAAGATACGGAAGCAACCCAAGTGTCCATCAATAGATGAACTGATAAAGAAGTTGTGTGTATATACACACACGTGTTAATATTCCATTATATATGTGTGTATACATATCTCAGATATTTCTATATATAGAATATATGATAAAGAAGGTATGGTATATAAATATATTTATTATTTATATAAATTTATATACCACACCTTCTTTATCAGTTCGTCTATTGGTGGACACTTGGGTTGCTTCCATATCCTGCCTATTGTAAATAATGCTGCAATAAACAGTGGGGTGCACGTACCCCTTTGAATTAGTGTTTTTGTATTTTTCGGATAAATACCCAGTAGTGGGATTAACGGATCATAAGGCAATTCTATTTTTAACTTTTTGAGGAACCTCCATACCGTTTTCCACAGTGGCTGTACCAGTTTGCATTCCCACCAACAGTGTACGGAGGGTTCCTTTTTCTCCACATTCTCACAACACTTGTTTCTTGCATTTTTGATTTTAGCCATTCTGACAGGGGTGAAGTGGTATCTCATTGTAGTTTTGATTTGCATTTCCCTGATGATGAGTGATGTTGAGTATCTTTTCATGGGTCTGTTGCCGATCTGATGTCTTCTTTGGCAAAATGTCTGTTAATGTCTTCTCCTCAATTTTTTTTAAACAGGCTTTTTTCTTTTTAAGATTTTATTTATTTATTTGACAGATGGAGATCACAAGAAGGCAGAGAAGCAGGCAGAGAGAGAGGAGAAAGCAGGCTCCCTGATGAGCAGAGAGCCTGATGTGGAGCTCGATCCCAGGACTCTAGGATCATGACCTGAGCTGAAGGCAGAGGCTTTAACCCACTGAGCCACCCAGACACCCCCTCTTCCCATTTTTTAAGTGGATTGTATTTTGGGTGTTGAACTCTATCAGTTCTTTATTTTTTGGGATATTATCGAAGAGGTCATTTGCAAATATTTTCTCCCATTCAGTAAGTTCCCTTTCAGTTGTTTCCTTTGCTGTGCAGAAGATTTTCAAATTGATGTAGTCCCAGTAGTATTTTTGCTTTTGTTTCCTTTGCCTCAGGAGACATACCTAGAAAAATGTTGCTATGACCGATGTCAGAGAAATTACTGCTTGTGTTCTTCTCTAGGATTTTTTGGTTTCAGGTCTCACATTTAGGTCCTTAATCCATTGTGAGTTTATTTTTGTGTATGGTGTGAGAAAGTGGTCTAGTTTCATTCTTTTGCATGTAGCTGTCCAGTTTTCCCAGCACCACTTCTTGAAGAGACTGTCCTTTTCCTATTGAATATTCATTCCACCTTTATTGAAGATTAATTAACCATATAACTATGAGTTTATTTTCGGGTTTTCTATCCTGTTCCACTGACCTTTGTGTGTATTCTTTTTTTCTAAGTAATCTCTATGCCTAAGACAAGGCTCAAAATCCAAGATCAAGAGTCACATGATCTACTGATGGAGACAGCCAGCAGTTGCTCCAATCTATGTGTCTAATTTTGTGCCAGTCCCACACTGTTTTGATTACTCCAGCTTTGTAATAACTTGGAAGTCTGGAATTGTGATACTTCTAGTTTTGTTTTTTTAAAGAAAAGATGTTTTAAAATAGACTGTTAGTATGACAAAATACACTTACATAAAGTCATTTTGATATCTTTTTTCAGAAAAAAAATCAAATGATTATTCACTAAACATTTAAGATATTCTTTGTAATTCTTTAAGTAATACTATGTAATTCTTTAAGTAGTTTTAAAAATTGTACGTATATTGAACCTAAAATGAATGAAAACAAAGCCAGCAATTAAATTAAAAAGACTATATGCGGGGCACCTGGGTGGCTCAGTGGGTTAAAGCCTCTGCCTTCGGCTCAGGTCATGATCCCAGCGTCCTGGGATCGAGCCCCACATCGGGCTCTCTGCTCAGTGGAGAGCCTGCTTCCCTTCCTCTATCTCTCTGCCTGCCTCTCTGCCTACTTGTGATCTCTGTCTGTCAAATAAATAAATAAAATCTTAAAAAAAAAAAAAGACTATATGCATGGTGCTATGACCTGGTGTATGTGTTCCCCTAAAATTCATGTTGAAATTCTAACCTCCAGAGACGATGGTGGTAGGAAGTCAGACCTTTGGGATTTTCTTAGGTCATGTGGGTGAAACCTTCATGAATGGGACTAGTGTTCCTTTTTTTTAAAGATTTTTTATTTATTTATTTGACCAGAGAGAGAGATCACAAGTAGGCAGAGGCAGACAGAGAGAGAGGGGGAAGCAGGCTCCCCATTGAGCAGAGAGCCCGATGCAGGGCTCGATCCCAGGACCCTGAGATCATGACCTGAGCCAAAGGCAGAGGCTCAACTCACTGAGCCACCCAGGCGCCCCGGGACTAGTGTTCTTAAAAAGAGACCCCACAGAGCTTCCTAGCCCCTTCTGTCATATGAGGACTGCAACACAAAAGAAGGTCCTCAACAGACCATGCTGGAGCCCTGATCTCAGACTTGTAGCCTTCAGAACTATGAGAAATAAATTTCTGTTGCTTATAAGCCACCCAGTCTGTGGTGTTTATTACAGCAGCCTAAACAGAAAAAGACAGTTGACCTCCAAAAACAAATACTGTAAAAAAAAAAACAAAAAACAATACTGTATGTATATGGTCAAAAATATATGAAAACAGTATATTAACATCAAAAGTTAATCTCAAGAGTTAGAAAAGAAACTCCAAAATATACTTGCCATTTACTTCAGTGAATTATCTCCCAACAGTTATAAAATATTTTTTCTTAACTAACATTCTTGTTAACTGTATAGTAAAATAAAATGAAAATACAAGAAAAATATAATCACTACCTAAATATCAACGAATGAATGGATGAACAAAATGTGGTATATACACACAACAGAGTATTATTCAGCCTTAAAAGAATTGTGATACAAACTGCAACATGGAAAAACTTGGAAGACATGATGAATGAAATAAACCAGCCACAAAAAGAAAAATACTGTATAATTCCATTTACATAGCATGCCTAGAATCAGCAAATTCATAGGGACAAAAGGAGAAAAAGACACGAGCTGAGAGAAGGGGGAATGGGGAGTAATTATCTAATGGGGACAGAGTTTCATTTTGAGAATAGGAAAAGTTCTAAATATGGATGGTGGTGATGGTAGGACAACAATGTGAGTGTATTTAATGGCAATGAACTCTGCACCTAAAATGGGTTACAAAGCTAAATTTCATGTTATGTAAGTTTTACCACAATAAAAAATATATATCCCCCAATTTAGGGTGATAACACCACAAATAAAAGTATAAACTATTCTATATTTTAGCCAGATGGGAGGGAAAGAAAGACAAAGAGGAAAAATGGAAAAAATCAGGGAAGATGGACTCCTGGGAAGACATAGCAGAGCTTTATCTTCATATCAATCTGAGTCTGTAATTATATATTTGTGTGCTTTTTGATTATTATTTGTGTTCTCCAATAAAGCTGAAGCCCTGTGAGGTCAGAGCATGTGTGCTCTGCTCAATATTTTACTTCCAGTGTCCAGTGTATTCACTGAAGTAACAAGTGAAAGCACACCAATACAAAGAGTCACATAGATTCAGTCCTATGTAACTAATATTATAAAACTCCATAGTTTAAAAGCCTTTTCTTCACATATTATTTACTAGCTATAATAGCTTACTTGCTTCCAGGCCCTGGCCCTTTAACAGAATCATGAGTGTATTCTAAAAGCCTATCTAGGGGACTCAAGTTGCATCACACCTGAAACATTCTTGAGATAGAAAAGAGGAAGAAGAGGGATCCTCGGCTTTAGGGCTCTAATTCAGCAGTGAGTTTCATGCTGATCTTGTTCTGAAACTTCTCACTCTTACTCCTGAAGATTTAATTGGTAGATGAGTTTACTTCCTATGTCTCCAATATCGGTGGCTAAATTTCTTGTCTCTGATTATCAGTTTTAACGTAAGTTAAGATTCAAAACTCATTACCATGTAGTCTTGAAATCCAGTGCCTTTCAATGGACACTGATACTGTGTACAACCCTTGATTATGCTAATATCCCAGGACTCACATTCTCATTTGCACTTGGCTTATGATAGCCTGTAGTGTTTTACGTTGTATTGGTTTCTCAAGGACTGATACATTTAAATTCTTATCTTATTAATTCATCACATTATAACTCTTCCATATAATCATACAGCCTCTTCTTCAAAACTATAAAAAATAATATGTGGGACAACTGGATATTCACATGTAAAAGTGGTAAGCTGTATGAGTACTTCACACGAAATTAAAAAAAATTAACAAATGGACCAAAGATATAAATATGAGTTAGAACTATAAAACACATAAAAGAAAACATAGTGATAAATCTTCATGACCTTGGATTTGGTGATTGTTATATGGGCACGACACCAAAAGCATAAGGAAAAAACAAAAAAGAAAAAAATAAATTAAACTTCATAAAATTAAAAAATTTGTTCATCAAAGAAAACGATTAAGAAAAGAAAAAGCTCACCTACAGAATGGGAGAAAATATTTGCATATGCCTAGTAACAATAATATGTAAAGAACTCTTATAACTCAAAAACAAAAAGAAAATCCAATTTTTTAAAATGGCATACTTGAATAGATATTTATCCAAAGAACACAAAAGGCAAATAAACATATGCAAAGATCCTCATTAGTCATTAAGAAAATGCAAATCAATTCCACAATGAAATACCACTTCAGATTCACTAGTATGAGTAATTTAATAAATTATTTAAAAATATTTTTTAAATGATAATTTTTTTTAAAAAGAATGAAAAAATTACTAAATGTTAACAAGGATGTGGAGCAAGTGGAATCTTTGTAGATCACTGGTGACACTATAGAATGATGTAGCCACTACGAATACAGTTTGGCAGTTCCTCAAAAAGTTAAACATAGACTTACCACATGACCCAGCAATTCTACTTACAGGTATAATATCCCAAAGAACTGAAAACAGGTATTCAAATAAATACTTGTACATAAACATTCATAGGGGCACTATTCACAGTAGCTTTAAAGTAGAAGCAACCCAAATGGCCATCAATAAATGAATGAATGAATTGTATACACATACAGTGGGTTATTATTCAGCTGTAAATAGGAATGACAGGGGCACCTGGGTGGCTCAGTGGGTTAAAGCCTCTGCCTTTGGCTCAGGTCATGATCCCAGAGTCCTGGGATCCAGCCCCACATCGCATTGGGCTCTCTGCTCAGCAGGAAGCCTGCTTCCCCTTCTCTCTCTGCCTGCTTCTGCCTACTTATGATGCCTGTCTGTCAAATAAATAAATAAAATCTTTAAAAAAAAAAAAGGAATGACAGACACATTGATACATACTATGATGTGGATGACTCTTGAAAACCTTATGTTACAGGAAAGAAGCCAAATGCAAAAGGTCACATACCATAGGATGCTATTTATATAAAATATTCAGACTTGGTAAATCCATAGGGATAGAAAGCAGATTTGGGGTTCTGAGGAGCTAGAGGAAGAAGGACATGGGGAGATTGGGAGTGACTGCTTACTGTGTATGGGGTCTCTTGTGGGGGTAATGAAAATGCTTTGGATCAGATAAAGATCATGGCTACACAACATTGTAGTTACAGGGGTGCCTGGGTGGCTCAGTGGGTTAAAGCCTCTGCCTTCCACTCAGGTCATGATCCCAGGGTCCTGGGATCAAGCCCCACATTGGGCTCTCTGCTCAGCAAGGAGCCTGCTTCCCTTCCTCTCTCTCTGCCTGCCTCTCTGCCTAATTGTGATCTCTATCCAATAAATAAATAAAATCTTAAAAAAAAAAAAACCACTGTAGGGGCGCCTGGGTGGCTCAGTTGGTTAAGCGACTGCCTTCGGCTCAGGTCATGATCCCAGAGTCCTGGGATCGAGTCCCGCATCCGGCTCCCTGCTCCTTGGAGAGTCTGCTTCTCCCTCTGACTTTCTCCCCTCTCATGCTCTCTCTCACTGTCTCTCTCTCAAATAAATAAAATCTTAAAAAAAAAAAAAACACTGTAAATACACTAAATGTCACTAAACTGTATGCTTTAAAATAAAACTAACATAGGGTGCCTAGGTGGTTCAGTCGGTTAAGCTTCTGACTTTTGGTTTTGGCTCGGGTCTTGATCTCAGGGTCATGAGACTGAGTCATGCCTCAGGCTTCACACTGGTCACTCTCCCTCTCTCTCTGTCCTACCCTCAACTCACAGGTGCACTCTCTCTCAAATAAAAAAATAAAATCTTAATAATAATAATAATAATAATAATGAGATTCTCTCCTTCCTCTGCTCCTCCCCACTTGCACTCTCCTTCTCTCTTTAAAAAAATAAAATAAAATAAAACTAACATGTAATTCATATAATGCTGATGGTTATCCAAAAATACATTTGTTTGTAAAATATGTCATGATTTAGCAGACATATTTTTGAGAATTTTATTTCCAACTCATGTTGTAAAAATTGAGTTCCTAAAATCCTCTTTCTACACATGGAAAAACATTTGTGCTTAAGAAAATAGTCTTAATTTGCCAAAGAAAAAAAAATAACTGAACTTCCTACCATAATAATTTGATTTTAGCTCCTTAAAAATTATTATTTGAATTTTATAAAATATTCTTTGAAATCCCGGCCTGCATATATTTAACATTTAACCCAACAAAGAAGGTATTCCATCCTGTGCAATGCTACTGAGCTATAGCTTGTCTACTTTTTATCATTAAGGAAAAATGATCAAAAGATCATGAAATTGAAGAAGACCTTAGTTATGACATATTATTTAAAATTCTCTCCTTCTATAAAATAAAACTGAATTTTTAAATTATGAATTCTAAACTCCTTTACTATTGACCCCAACTCTACCTTCACTGACAAATTCACCAACCAGGATTCTCAGCATGAAGTAGGAAAAGCATCAGTCATTCTTTGCGAATATTTTGTATTCTCATACTAATTTTCAAGAAACAAAAGTGAAACAGAAAGGATAAGAAGGGGGCCAAGTTGTTCAATTGTGTGCTATAAAGAATTTAGTTTTTATTTTGAGAGCAACGGAAAGATGTTAAAGGTTTTTACACAGGGGAGAAATATGTTTGTTTATGTATTTTTAAAAAGATCACTCTGTAGCATTAGGGGGGAAATAGATTTAAGGGGGTAAGAGTGGAGGTAGAGGGATATTTATGAGTTTATTCTACTTGAGCAAGAAAGATATGATGGTATTTTGGACAAGGACTTTGATAGTAAGAATGGAAAGAAGTAGATGTATTTTAGAGATATTTCTGATATGGAATTATTAAGACTATTATAAGGAGGTAAGACAGAGGGATGAGTCCGTTAAAACCCCCTATGTTTCTGGTTTGGGCAAATGGACAATCATAATGCCATTTTCCCTGCGTTATGCCACTACTATTGCCTTATTACTGCTCTTATCACACTTTTGCTTGTTTTCCTTGCTCATCTGTATGAGGTCCCGATAAAAGAAAAAGGGTGGCATATTATTTCTCTGTGTTCACCTGTACCTAGCAGAGTGCTCAGATGCAGGACTTTCTATGCACTAATATAAAAAGACCAAAATTACCACCCTCTGCAAGTTCCTGATTTATTTCGCCAGAGACACAGATAAACCTGCAGTGGATGTCAGCAAACCCTCCTTGACTTCATGGGTTTCTGGCAAGGATGTGCTGGATTTGCAGTATAAGAAAAGCTGAATATGCTGTGGCTCCTGAGTCTCTTTTTATAGTTTTATATCACTGTTGAGAAAAATGTACACAAATATTTTTATACTAATGTTTTTATTTAGGAAAATGTTAATCTGTTCACTTAGGAGAATGTTAACATGACTTTGTTGGTTCATAAATCTGACTTATTGACGGTAAGACAACATCCTCAACTAAGTGGAAAAGCTGAGGGAGCATTGCCTTTCTGAAAGGTTTCCTTGCCTCTTACTATCTAGCAACCCAACGAATGGTTTTACCTCACGGGCTCATGGCAGATGGCCCTAAAAGAAATCTCATTAGAGTTAGAAATTATTCTTTGTTGATACACATTGTATATTCAGTCCCTAGCTTAATGCCTGGCCCTGAACTATAGTCTTTAAACAGTATTGTTTAAACTGTACTGTTTAAACAGTAAATGAATGAAAAAATATATGAATATTTGTTAGACAAATACTATGGGAACAAGCTAATTCATTAGTTCATAGATTGTGCAGTTCTTGGTCTTTTGTTAAAACATCACTGATATCATAAGTAGATATATAAGTATATCTGAATTATTATAGGAACTATTTCCATGCAAAAATTCTCAAGTCCTTACACTCTCAGCAACATACTTCTGACTGCACTCGATGGAAGAAACACCATAGTATACATTGGTGGTAGCATCACTTCCTTTGATGTATTTTATAAACTGACTTAGAATTGCCACACAGGGAGAGGTGGTGGGGTTATGGACACTGGGGCGTGTGTGTGCTGTTGTGAGTGCTGTGAAGTGTGTAAACCTGGCGATTCACAGACCTGTACCCATGGGGCTAAAAATACATTATATGTTTATTAAAAATTTAAAAATTAAAAAAACAAAGAATTGCCACATAATTTTTTACTAGGATTTTGAAAAGTTAATTCGACATTAATGACTGGATATAAAAGTACTATTCAAATTTGGTTTAAAGTAGTTTTAGTAGCACATCTACTTTTATATATTCTAGCCTTTTTTTTAATTTAAATTCAATTAGCCAGCATACAGTACATCATTAGATTCTACTCTAGTGTTCAATGATTCACCAGTTGTGTATAACACCCAGTGCTCATCACATCACATGTCTTCCTTAATACCCATCACCCGGTTACCCCAAGAGTCTCTCATAGTTTGTCTCCTTCTCTGATTTCTTCCCATTCAATTTTCCCTCCCTTACTCTATGATCCTCTGCACCATATCTTATATTTCATATATGAGTGAAACCATATAATTGTCTTTTTCTGATTGACTTATTTCACTTAGCATCATCCACTCCAGTCCCATCCATGTTGATGGCTGAGTAATATTCCATTGTATATATAAACCCTATCTTCTTTATCCATTCATCGGCTGAAGGGCATCTCGGCTCCTTCCACAGTTTGGCTATTATGGACATGGCTGCTATGAACATTGAGGTGCATGTGCCCCCTCTTTCATTACATCTATATCTTTGGGGTAAATATCTTGCAGTGCAATTGCTAGGTTGTAGGGGAGCTCTATTTTTAACTTCTTGAGGAACCTCCACACTGTTTTCCAGGTGGCTGTACAAGCTTTTATATATTCTAGCCTAAATAGTAAGGACTAAGTATTAAACTAGATGCCAGGGATGCCTGGGTGGTTCAGCCGCTTAAACGACTGACTCGACTGACTCGTGATTTCAGCTTAGGTCATGATATCAGGGTCCTGGGCTCAAGCCCCACACTGGTTTCCGTGCTCAGCACAGAGTCTGCTTGTCCCCTTGCCTTTGCTCCTCCTCTCTCTCTCTCTTAATAAATAAAACCCTTTAAAAAAAAATAAAAAATAAATCAGATGCCAATGTATGGCACAAAAATAAGGCCGACTGGTCCACTGAAAAACAAGCTAGAACTTCTTATTCCATGTTTATACCCATTTATCCTACTCATTAAATATAAAAACCCTGAACATGATACATAAAAACAAATATAAGACTCTGAAAGGCAGGGAGAAGAAGGAGACACAAGGGACCATAGGAATAGAAGAACAAGCCACAGTGATAAATCCCCTGGCTTTCTTCTTTCCTCCTAAATACCTCAAAGTAGATACTGAAGAAATCCACAACCCAGAAATGTCAATGGACACAAACAAAAAAGTCTCAAGGAAATTCTGTTCTCCCTAGCCAAAGAACTGAGAAATGGCTGGACAGAAATCTTAATTGACAATACCCATCCTACTCTAGCCATATACAACTGGGAAAAGGGAAAGGAAAAAAAAAAAAAAAGAAGTGATTTTGCTATCTCTGTCAATAAAGGTCAAATGTGAAGCCTAGTCTTTCACCCTCATCAGGTAGTAATAAGCTATCCTTCCACACACCCTTTAATGCAGGGTCAGTGAGGGTCAAGTTAGGAGCTAAGATTCCTATCCCTTCTTGGCAGTAATGACCCGACCTTCTCCCTTAGGCACAATGTCATCAGAGATCTGTTAAAATAAAAGATTTAAATAAGATCCAATGTCTCAAAACATAATAACCCCAATGTCTAGGAGACAACTGAACATCACTCATCATACCAAAACCAAAGAAAAAGGAGAAAATGTAATTAAAAAATGCTACAACCCACCAAGAAAAAAAAAATGCCACCACCCAGATTATAATGCACATGTCAGAATTACTTAGCAAGGATTTTATTTTATTTTTTTAAAGTAATCTCTTTGCCCAATATGAGGTTCAAACTCACAACCCTGAGATCAAGAGTTGCACGCTATACTAACTGAGCCAGCCAGGAGGCCCTTAACAAAGATTTTAAAGTAGCCACGATTAAAATGCTCCAATGGACAATTATGAATGATCCTGAAACAAATAAAAAAGGAAGTCTCAGCAAATAAATAGGTAATGTAAAGAAAAGTCAAATGGAAATTCTAGAACTGAAAATTATAAAAACCAAAATAAAAAACTCAATGCATGTCTTCAACAGCAGGGGTGACAGATGAAAAAGGAAAGAATCAGTGAACTTGAAGACAGAACAATAGAAATTACCCAGTATTAACAACAGAGATAAAATAGGCAAAAAAATAAATAAATAAAATGAACAGAGCCTCAAGGACCTGTAGGACAATACTAAAAACATCTAACATTTGTGAAAAAAGAGTTCCAGAATAAGAGGAATATGGAATGTGGGGCTGACAAGGAACATGGGGCTGAAAAGAGTATTTAAAAAAAAATAATGACCAAAATTTCCTCAATTTTAAAAAAAGAGCACAAACCTAGAGTTTCAAGAAGCTTAGAGAATCCCAAGCAGGATAAAACAAAAGATATCCATGTCGAGACATATTATAATTAAACTTCTGAAAAGTAAAGACAAATAAAAATGACAGAAAGCAGCTAAGGAGAAGGATGCATTCCCTTTATGGAACAACAATTCAAATAACAATATTTTTTCATTATAAACCACAGAAGTGGCATATTTTTTAAGCTCTAAAGAAAAAAGCGGCTAACCTAGAATTCTCTAATCAGTGTAAACATTCCTCTGGAATGACGCTGAAATGAAGACATTTTAAATAACGGAAGTTTAGAGGATTTGTTCCTAGCCAACTCACCCTAAACAAAAGTCTAAAGGAAGGTTCTTCAAACAGAAAGAAAATGATTTAAAAAAAAAAAAAGAGAGAGAGAGAGAGAGAGGGAGGGAGAACTTGGAAGGTCGGAAGTGACTAACAGTGGAAAGGTTAAAAATAACCTTCTTTTGAGTTTTAAAATTATGTTTGACAGCTGAAGCAAAAATTGTAACATCACCTAGTGAATTTCTCAGTGTTCAAACAGGTAAATCTATATAGACACAGAAAGTAGTTACTGGTCAACTAAGGAAGGGAGGGTGGTGGTGGAAGAAATGGACTAAGTGATGTGAGGTTTAGGGGAGAGGATAAATGAAAATGTTCTAAAATTTTAGTGTGATAATGGACACAGAACTCTTTAAATATACTAAAATCCACTGAATTATTCACTTTATATGGTGAATTGTATTTCAATAATACTATTAAAAATTGTCAGGGACTACTTCTGGACAAATCTATAAATAATTTTTAAGGTAAGAGACTATTATCAGCGTCAGATTTAGCACTAATAGAACACAGTATACATTAAGAGGTAATTGGAAGTACACATTATAATCTATCATTTTCTCAAAAATTTATCATTACACGGAAAAGGTGTATCTAAAGTTACATGTGTTATCACGTAATATATAAAATAAGACTCCAATTTACAGGTAAAAAAATTCAGGAGTTTGATTACATAATGCCACATGATACTAGTCATCTAGTCATCTCAAAGACATCAGGCTTCCAAAAATATTGCATGGTCTGGATGTCAAAAATTAGCTCTAAATGAAGAAATAGTTAAGTAGCAAAAGAGGCTAATTATGTTGGTCTCCTTTATATGCAAAAAAAAAAAAAAAAATATGTTCTTTCTTTACCAAGCTGAATATAATAGCCTGTGAATTATAAGATCAAGGAAGAAAACTGTATGTTTTCTAAAATATGAGTATCCTTCATCAAGTTTTATACTTAGGGCAGCTAAAAGACCTATGTGGAGGGATCAGCATTAAGCCCAAAGGACAGGCAGTGCACAGCAAGAAAGAAAGCAATTCCCTCGTGTCTGTTGCAGGTCACTATCAAGGACCATGTTAGCAGATCCATACCAGACCCTTAACAGGCAGTTCTGCTGCTACCAGTAATTAGCTTGGACAGCTCTGGCTCTAAGAGTAGCAGCAAGGCTACACCATAATGAGCTCAGCTGGGATTAGCAGGACAGGGCAGGGAACCAAGAGAGCTCAGGCATTCTGCATTGCGTATGTATCTAGGAGATCAAACAAGGATGGCTGGCTAGGTTATCCCCTCTCCACCTCATTCCAAAAATGAAGCACGGCAGTGTCTAAAATACAGGCTAATGAAGAGCGACACCTCCAACAGATGAGAGCCACATTAATTAACACAATCCCTAGATCATATTATACAGTTTCAGCTAGAGCTAGCAAATGTGCAACTTGTTATTGTATTATATATATATATTTTTTAAAGATACGTCTTTTTTCTTTATTTTTGTTAACAAAACCCAGATTTTTTACTTTCAAATTTTATAAGGTATTTCTCTCATGACCTTTAAGCTGCAAAAAATTTCTCCTAAATGTTTATCTAAGTCCATATTGTTAAAAAAAGAAACTCACTTTTGAATCATTAGCTCCTGGTTCTCCCTTTTGAAATAGGCCAGTTCATTCCACACAGCATCAGAATCTTCTTGTCGAAGTTGTTGGGGATCTGCTCTCTTTATTTTTCTGATATGAGTCCTATTTTTAAAATGAAGTTGTTTTCCTCCTTAATATGTTCAAAGTACAATGAAAATTCATTTATACATTCCCTAATTCAAGCTCACTATTTATGGAATGAATTTTCTAAAACCGAAGTATGTTGAAATTAAAATCCTATGTCAAAAAAAAAAATTACAATCCGATGTCATAATTTCTAAAAGGCTAAAATGCTACTGCGAAAAGCAAACTTTTAGCAGACACAAGATGGTCTTAAGTCGACTTCTCTGATTCATTCTAGTAATAATGAAACATATATTGCAGGATGGTCAGTTTCTAAAAAAGGATTATAAGCAGTCAACTCTTTAAGAACTTGTTGTCAGCCAGGCTGACTGTGGTACATGTGCTCAATCTTAAAACACACTATTGACAGTAAATATGTCAGAAAATAGTTTTTCACACTTCTGGTGATTACGAAAGTTAGGTGAGGAGAGGTTAAATGCAGGAAAAATTGCTTTATCAGTACTTTATCACTACTATTACTGACAAGTGATATGAAATACTTCCCATCCTTCAAAGGAAAAAATTAGACAGGACAATTACCTACAAAACATGCCAAATGCCCTTTATGTTTTCATTTTCTGTACATAAAACAAACTCCTCATTTCTATTTTGTAAAAGTGCTGTACTGGCCAATTTAGAAACAGTATTTCTCTATAGAACAGACCAATGTGTATCATCAACATTGCCCTAAAGGATCCATCTCAAAAGATGAGAGGGTAGTAGATTTTCTGTACTCATTCAGTCCTTTGCCCTCTGTTGATACTGTTAACAAGGGAGCCACTTACGACTAACCAAGATCTGAACACCTGTTCAGAGCAATTGAACTGAGACCGCCAATTCATTCAGATAAGCTGCAGAACAAACTGATGGATAGTAAAGATTTTCAAATTGCATACTAGGTTGAAGTAGTTTTCAGAGAGTTAACTACGTATGTAAATTTCCTATTTCTCTGGTCTTTTAATTAAAACTTAAATACTGTTTAAGTTACAGACTTTGTAATACCATTACTTTAGTTACTTAATTTTTTCAATCATATGGATGTGAACTATTTTTACATAAAGTTATCTACTTTTATTAAGCTACTCTATTGACACTGAAAATGTACACAGTAGTTCATAATCACCTACATATGAATTCCACAAATGACAGGAAAATCTCTAGTTATTGCTAGCATATTTATCTGTTTTCATTTATTATAGTATCTCTTTAAAAATTCACATTCAAGATTTGAATACCAAATAATATCTTTAAAATCAAACAAAAGCCATTAAAACACCTATATGATGCTACTCCATTCCATTTAATATTTAGGGAAATGCCTTTATGAGCTATGTAACTCACATGCCACTGCCTTCTTCCCACTGTTTTAATTGCTCTTTTACTGCTCTGTAGTTGTTCTGTAACATCTGTAGCCTTTCCTTGCGTTTTTCATGGGCATCTCTTAGCTCATCATTTTCTTGGCTCTGTAGAACACAAAAAGGCAAGTACACAAGTTTAAAGAAAGTATTGGTACAATGCTTCAAATAAAAGGTTACTCACCTAAATATGAAATTTGAAAGAAAATAGTAAATATAAATTAATCTGTAATACTTATTTAAGCAGATGAAAGGGAAGGACTCTTAAGGTCACAAAATAGGTTTGCTTGGTAAATTCAACCCACTTACTGCATTTTTTAAGCTGCCAGTAATTTCAAAATTAGTTTCATTCCTTTCCCTGTTGTCAATTAGTAGTACACATACAAATATTTATGAGCCAATTTTACGGAATTTTTTTCTTTTTCCACAAAAGGATTTGTCCGTACATAACACAGGACTACTTTATTAATTATAATTGTACATGTAATTAGTGTAAAAACACAAATCATGGTAAGATCAGTGCTTCCACCCATGGATTCATGATTAGTTTTTTAAAGCATAAGAATTACACAGGAGGAATAAATCAGTTTGGACCTATGTCTGAAGTAGCAGAGCTTAACCTTTTGTTTGGGTCATACTATACAGAATTGAAATGTGAGCGCTGGGCTTCGTATTCTTGAAGAGGTCATAAAAACATTACTAGGTTGGACAATTAAAGTCAACAACTTCTAAATATTCTAGGTAGAGTACATGAAATACGTCTTCCTTTTTAGGTATACCCAGAAAATGAACTTATAAAGGCCAAATTTCCAGTTCTTAGGGGATGTATTTATATTACTTATGCATGATGTTTCTCAAAGTAAAGTAAGTAACTTCTTGAGGTTTTTTTAGCCATTGTAAACTTCAAATTTGTTTTTTCAACTTTTTATATTTCTGTATGAAAGAATTTGTCCATTTATTTAGTGGAGGCAACAAGCAGGCACTCTGTAATATTATAGTGAGATGACAAGAGTAGTCTCATGGCAGTTAGAAAAACCTGAATTCTATTCTTGGAGGTCTTTCATGTTAGCTGCATAATCTTAAGAACTATTTAGGGGTGCCTGGGTGGCTCAGTGGGTTAAAGCCTCTGCCTTTCGCTCAGGTCATGGTCCCAGGGTCCTGGGATCAAGCCCCGCATCGGGCTCTCTGCTTGGTAGGGAGCCTGCTTCCTCCTCTCTATCTCTCTCTCTCTGCCTACTTGTGATCTCTGTCTGTCAAATGTATAAATAAAATCTTTAAAAAAAAAACAAAACACTATTTAAATGAGTTCAAATTTTTTTTTCTGTAAAATGTGGAAAAGAGCATAGAGATTTAAATTATGATGACTAAAATGTGGAAAAGAGCATAGAGATTTAAATTATGATGACTAAATTAAATGAGTGAATATACAGGTAAACCCCTGGCACTATGCTTGTCCTATCATGGCACAAAGCAAAAGTTAGCTTCTTTCCTTTTCCTCTTCCCAGGTATTAACTGTTCTTATTATTCAGAAGCCAAATTTACATTTTCCTAGACCATCTACCTCTCATCTCAACTATTAAGATAATACAGTTTGTATTATTTTATTGCAATCTACCTGTCTCAACAATATGAGTATTTTGTCATTCTATTTTAAATACAGGCCTAGTAGGATAGTTTCAATAAATCTAAGTAGTTATTGGGAAGTATTTGACTGCTGTGTACCAAGCCATCTGTATGCCATCTGGAAATGGAAGTGCTTGATGAAAAAGCATGGAAATGGCATCACTTGAAAGGGACAATCAGAATAAATGTTACCTGAAGAGTTGTAGAAGATATACAGATCACAGGAATTGCAAACTTGTTAAAGAGTAGCATGGTTTAATACCATGGTTAAAAATTCAGGATACTGAATTGAGTTTTGTTCATTTCAATTAAAGAACCATATATTAAGAGCCTATTACATGCAGAGTGTTAAGGGCTGATAAGAGTTCAAGTCTTGCTGCTCACAGTTAGTAAATTTTATCTTGACATAGCTACTTAAATTCAGCGTGTACCAGTTTCTCCATCTTCAAAATAAAAGCTATTTATATCTCTCTTCTTCTAAGACCAATGAATGATTTAACCTCGACCTTGAGTTTTCCCTGTTGTTAAAAATCCAAATATAACTTCACTTCTTTAAACAAAAAGCCTTCTAATATTAAATATGTGAAATAATTTAAATTAACCAAATAGAAAAGTAATTAATAATCTTATCCTCTTATAAATGAACCTAAGTTCATTTTGTTTATTTGGATTCCTTAAGAACTAATGAGATTTATGAGGATTTTAAATAGGCTATTTTACAAATTATTAATAATCTAATTACCAAAAATGTACAGGTACTAGAAAAAACTTGTGTCAAAACACAACTTTCAGGGGCGCCTGGGTAGCTCAGTGGGTTAAAGCCTCTGCCTTAGGCTCAGGTCATGATCCCAGGGTCCTGGGATCAAGCCCCACATTGGGTTCTCTGATCAGCAGGGAGCCTGCTTCCTCTTCTCTCTGCCTACTTGTGATCTCTGTCTGTCAAATGAATAAATAAAAAATCTTTAAAAAAAACAACACAATTTTCAAATAAACATAGTTAAGTACTTTGTTAAATTCTAATAGCTTTCTCTAATTATCTGTCATTGAATCAAATTCCTTCCCCATAAACTCTTAGCTTACAATGAATTTCTTTAAAATTTTACTACATACAAATCCAGTGTTTTGGAATCATTAGAAGTCTGTGTTAAGAGTCCCTAGAAACTCTGACGAAACAGAACCTAAAAGATTGCCCAAAGTAAAAATTAATAAAATGCAATATCCAGATTTTTTCTGTTGCCTTTCACAAAAATCCTCTGTTAAATCAATGGAACAAATTGAGATTATTATTGTTAGTACTGTCATTATTTTTGCATTTTTCAGTACTGCTTCAGCTACCATTAATCATTGAATTTATACCCAAGGTTTTTCTTAGTTCTCAAATAGAAATCAACTATCTTATGCTATTAAATCAAAGATTAAAGCTCAATAAAAATTTTCTGAGTCCTATATGTCACTCACACTGTGCCAGGCTCTGTTCTAGGCATAGTACTTAATCAAAGCACTCAAAGCACCTCTGCTGCCTAAAACTTCAGTGCAATATATTTATATTAGCAAATAGGTTTAATTTTTCTATAATAATTGAAATAGGTGGTCCTTCCATTAGGTAGTGATTATAGGAAAGTAGTTTTATAGATGAGCTTTCTGCTTTAATTTTACATGCTTCATATTTACTACACCTAATGCTAGAGTGTTTACATATTTCTTACAAAATTACTAAGATCTAAACTATCAAAAATGAAAGTAAACCAGAGATTATTTGACAAATCAATTTGATAGGCATAATTTATAATTATTATTTTTAAATGCATTCATTCCTAGATTTGTCCTTTCTGAATGCTCTTATCAAATCGCAATGCATGCATTAAATTAGTCCTAGAGACTATTGTTCTTTGACCTACTCCAGAAATAGACAAAATTTTATAGAAATGTAAATATAAGATAGATAATATATGTTCAAAGAAAAACATTTTTCTCTATTCTAGTGCAAGAACAGATTTAGCAGAAATCTTCAGGCAAAAGTTAGATACCTCAAAAGAAGTGTTTAATGTGTAAAAAGAATAATCAAAAAATTTTTATAATATTCTAAGAAATGCAAGTTAACCATAGTGTGGATTATGATTCTTTAAGTCCCATACAATAGCTTAAGTCAAAATGGTAGTACTTCATTTGGGAAATACTACTATACACACGATCTTACAACAAAATCAGAAGTAAAGACTGAAAGATGCATTTATTATCATTAATAACTATGTTTGCACAGGAAGAGACAAACAAAAAAAAAATCTCAAGGACAGTCACTGAATTAGTTCTATTTTTTTTTTTCTCATTTTATTTATTTTTTCAGCGTAACAGTATTCATTCTTTTTGCACAACACCCAGTGCTCCATGCAAAACGTGCCCTCTCCATTACCCACCACCTGTTCCCCCAACCTCCCACCCCTGACCCTTCAAAACCCTCAGGTTGCCCCAACCTCCCACCCCTGACCCTTCAAAACCCTCAGGTTGTTTTTCAGAGTCCATAGTCTCTTATGGTTCGCTTCCCCTCCCCAATGTCCATAGCCCGCTCCCCCTCCCCCAATCCCACCTCCCCGCAGCAACCCCCAGTTTGTTTTGTGAGATTAAGAGTCATTTATGGTTTGTCTCCCTCCCAATCCCATCTTGTTTCATTTATTCTTCTCCTATTTTTTAAATCATTCAATAAAATATTTACTGACTACCTTTCCTTATTTTGCAATTAAACTAATTAAACTAGAGACTCTAATTGCTGTATACAAACAAATCTGAACGGCTGAAACACTTAAAAAGAGAAAATAGAAAGGCTGTACCATCTGACTTGCCTCAATGATACTTGCAAATACATTTGTGAGTTCATAAGAACAAAAATGATTCTTAATCAAATCTACTACGTTTGGTCAAAGCCTCCTTGACAGGCATAGGCAAACTAAGAGCATGAGTCCTGTTAAGAAAACAGTGGCTCAGTCTTTATAGAATGATAGCAAAGTTTTCAAAAAGTTTAAAAAAAAAACTTTTGTAAAATATCAAGGATCCCATGGAAGTTTAATTCAGCAGAGTATATAAAGTTTAATGTATGAAGAATGCATGTTAGACATTGAAAAATAAAAGATATTTAAACTGTATTCAAAGGACTTACTGACATTACTAAACAGTATAGAAAAGTGCTAATAGAACTAAGTTGTCAAATGTATTAAAATTCATAAAGCAAATTCATGGCATTAGTGATTCCAAGGATAGTAAAGGATTTTGTAAAGCTCTGATGCATTAATTTCCCAATTATACTTTATAAATTGTTAGTCCACTACATTTATGAAGCTAGGATTTGGAAATGGGTGGGATTTTTAGAATAACAGTTTTCATCTCTTCTATTATTATTGGATTTTTGGCCATCTACCTTGAAAACATGTACAACTATCCACAAAATAAGCTAAGCAAGATAATGTATTAATATTATTATAAAATTCACTACTAGTATTAGAATAATATGCATTACTTACTTCTGATATAATAAAGACCATTACTTAAATATATCAAAGTGTGTCCACATATGTTCCATGGTGGAGGTTATCTGGTGAAGCTTATTTGTTACTCTCCCCCTTAAGTCCCCCTTGGTGATCAGCTTGGGACCCAACCATCTACCATGCCATGGTGCATGTGTTTACTTTAGTGTTTTCACAGTAACTTCCATGGAACAGAACTCTTTGGGAAACATCAATGGTTATAACATAATCAAGTAAATCTGGGAAATAAGGTATATATATCTTGCTATAGATTCACAATATACATTGGTATATCAACAGCTCATAAAAAAATGAAAGATTTCAATCCCCTGCCTATGATAATTGAGCACAGTACATTTTTCTCTGCCATTTTCCCATTAGCTTCTGGCAGAGCAGTGTTAACATAATGCCAATATGGGAAAGGCCAGGACAAAAATTCAACATGTATTAATAGGTAATTGTCTACAAAAGGAGCACCATGATTAACAAATGCATATTAAAAACCATAAAACACTGTTAGGGGTTGAAATGAATCACCTCCAAAAAGGTATGTTGGCATTCTATGCCACAATACCCCAGAATGTGATTGTATTTGGTGATAAGGTTTTTATAGAAGAAATGAAGCTAAAATGAAGTCATTATTGTAATCCAGTTGATTGGTGTCTTTTTATTTTTATATGTTTTTAAAAAGATTTTATTTATTTATTTGAGAGAGGGAGACAGAAAGAGGCAGAGGGTGAGGGAGAAGCAGGCTCCTCACTGAGCAGAGAGCACCACGTGGGGCTGGATCCCAGGACCCTGAGCTCATGACCTGAGCCGAAGGCAGACACTTAATCGACTGAGCCACTGAAGCACTCCAATACATACTTTTTTAATGGCTTCTGTAGCACAGGTTCAGGCTCCTGACTAGTGTCTTTTTAGAAAGGAGAAATTTAGACATAGAGACACACACATACACACAGAAGAAAGATGAAGACACAGGGAGAATGCCGTCTATAAGCCAAGCAACACCTGAAACTATCGGAAACTACAAGAGAAATAGAACAGATTCTCCCTCACAGGTTTCATAAGAAACTAATCCTGTTGACATACTGAGTTTGGAACTTTCTAGGCTCTAGAACTTTGAATAATAAATTTCTATTCTTCTAAACCAGCCAGTTCATCATGGTAGCCCTAGGAAACTAATACAGATACATCATTAATTCCTTTCTCATCTTATATTCTCATGCACTTGAGTAATAGTAATAATATTAATACTATACCCTAATTAAGGGAAATATAGGAAGAAGTTTTCTGTCTTCACTAAATATGACCGGTACACTTACTAAAATGAGGCCATAAATTTAAAAATATCCTGGACCCAATCACTCTCTTTGGAATTGCTTTTACTTTATAGGTTTCATTTACCCACTTCATTGGATAAGGGCTCTTGATGATAGTGCTTTTTTTCATTCAACTATTTTACTCCTTTAAAACAAGAAATCCTTTCCTACTAAATGACAAGATACAATGAAAAAAATTTGCTCACATTTCCCCCCTTATCTTGCAAACCTGTGAAAGAAAACATACATTTGAAATTCATATTATCATTAATTGGCTTGAAAAAGGAATACAGAAAAAGTATAAATGAAAAAGAAATTGTATGAAGAAAGAATTTTACTCTGTAAATAAGTTTGAGTCCTCATCAAAAAGAGCAACTGGAAGAAAGGAATGATAAATTAATATAATACTTCTAAGGCTCTTTCTGAAATTAGAAATTCAAAAGGTGGAAGAGGATAGATCTAAAAATATCTGAATTGCTCTACTCTCTCCTGCCAAAACCAAGGGACTTTCAAAGACCCACAGACTTTTGGAGGCAAATAAGTGGAGATCTGTTACTACTGAATGGTGGTATGTGATAGTTAATTTTATGTGTAACTTGACTGATCATTATTCCTGGGTGTATCTGTGAGCGTGTTTCTATAGAAAATGAACATTTGCAACAGCAGACTGAGTAAAGCATATTGCCCTTCCCCAATGTGACAGGCTTCATCCAATTCACTGAAGTCCTGAATACAATAAAAGGCTGCATAAGAAAGACATTGGTTTTGTCCATTTGGACTCAGACTGATATTGGGTCTGGAACTTATACCATCAGCTTCCTGGTTTTCAGGCCTTTAGACCCAGACGGAGACTATACCATTGGCTCTCCTGATCTTCAGTTTCACAACTGGAGATGTTGGGACTTCTTGGACCCTATAATTGCATGACCCAATTCTTTACAGTAAATCAATCAATCTCTTTATCTCTTTCTTTCCCTCTCTAGATAGATAGATATACGGATATAGACAAAGATATTTTTCAGAAAAACAATGTCTCATTACAGAAGACTAAAGGGTTATATCCCACTGGTTCTGTTTCTCTGAAGAAACCAGATTAATGCAGGATGTGAATTTCAAGAATTATGCAAAAGGAGGAAGATGATAAACTGGCTTCCTAAACATGCTCTTAATATCCTGTTTGTACTTCCATGTTGATACTAAGATACTAGATTCCAACTGCTCATGCAGTATCTTGTTAACTAGGGTCTTGAATGATAGACAGTTATCTTGTCTCTTGTTCAAGAGACTTGTTTGGCTAACTGCATTGCTTAGTAAGTTGCTACTGAGCAATCCAATGAATGAGCGAAGAACTCCATGTGTGGGGTGTCTGGCTGGTTCAGTCAGAAGAGCATGCGACTCTTGATCTCGGGGTCATGGGTTTGGGGCCATGAGTTTGAGCCCCATGATGGTGGAGAGATTACTAAAAAATAAAAAATAATAACTAAAAAAGGAGTGACTGTAGGTGTATACATTTCAAGTAGGC
The DNA here is from genome assembly GCF_922984935.1 of Meles meles. Taxonomy (NCBI): domain Eukaryota; kingdom Metazoa; phylum Chordata; class Mammalia; order Carnivora; family Mustelidae; genus Meles; species Meles meles. The sequence goes on from NC_060076.1 coordinate 52,397,470, forward strand.
TAAATGTTAGCAAGCTGATGTCATCTGATCATTTTATTTTTGGTAGATGATAGGTGAGAATCTCTGTCTCTGTCAATTAATAGATGATAATTTTTCTTTCTTTTAGAACTAACAGTCTAACTCTGCATAATATAAATTAATTTAACATTTAGTGAAAAGGCAGAAAAAATATTAATTGTAGCTTAGGTTAACTATACTTCTAAACCATATCTTATTCTATAGCACACAAAATCTAAGTCAAACCTTTTTCTCCCTAAGAGTGATCTATATGAGAAAGAATCTGAGATTTGTTGGATTCTAAACATGTGTAAAACATTGGTCTTGTCATAAAATGTCTTAAAACTATTTGAGATTCAATTAAATGTTAAATCTCATATAGCACAGGACTTTGGGTAGTTGTGAATAAAGAATGATAAGTTTAGCCATATTAAATGCAGAAAAAATGAAAGTCCTCAAATAGTCAAATGGAAAAAAATAATGTACTTGCCATTTTGACTATGTAATTTCAGTATAAAGGACAGTTGTTCAGTGACTTGAGATAGGTGAGTATAGCTTTTAACTCACTTTTCTCTTTTTGTATGTTTATCATGCATAAAGAACTATCAGAAATTCTCTACTTGCTTAGTTCTATTTTTTGGTCTCTGAAAAACTGTAAGAAATATATTCCCAATATTAAGCCAAAGTATTCCCAAACAATTTTAAAGTAGTGAATAAATATTTACGTTCAAGCAGCAAATTTTTTGTTACTTTATGATCCTCAGAAATCTGAAAAACAAGACCAACCAATGATACATTTTTATGCATGTAATTAAATTCAGGAAAGACAAATGCTAAGCAGTGATTTGTGAAGTGAATGTTTACTTTGGTATATCTTTATCTTTGCAAGGTTATTACTAAAGAAATGATTTAATGTTCACCTTTAGCTGTAGTGTCTTCTCTAAGTTTTCAATCTTTCTTTCCGCTTTCCTCAGATTCCTCAGCTCCTCAGAGTCTGTGAAAGAGCTCTTTGGGGACAAAGACCTTGAACGTCTCACAGGTGGTTCCTCGAGAATAAAACAAGGACATGGTTGAACTAGTTGGAACACTGGATTATGAAAGACATGCAAAATTAAAGAACAAGTAATTTTGAATACTAATAATGAATTATAAAAAAAAAATCCTGCATGGAATACCAGAGAAATAACAAGCGGAATTACCACAGTGCTACCGCTAAAGGTTTCTCTGTGACTCGTTAATGAGAATATTCATTTACATTTACATTGTTTCTTTCAGAATAATGATGTCCCATTAGGGAAGACTAAAGGGTTATAGACTCAGAAATGCAAGAAACCTCATTACAAAGGAGGGGATAGAGGCTGGTCTAATTGCTCTATAAGGGTCCAAGGTTACACTTGATAGGACAACCAGAAACAAGAGGGAAAGGATTTTTTTCCCTTTGAAATAGTTTAACACACTGTGAAGTTGAAGGAACAATATGCTTGAGGAATATAAATACAACAGACAGTAGATCTTATACCATAATGACCATATGGTCATTAACTATAATGTGGCTAACTAGAGACAAGAATGTGTGTTTATATTATGTACAGCTTCATACACCAATCTGGAGAAGGAATATGTGAAAGCAACTATTAAGCTGGGCAACATATTGTTCATACTTACTGCATGTCCTTATGAAAAAGAAAGAAAATTTCGTTCCAAATATCCCTCTCCTTTTCCTGACTTTTGCTAAAAGCAACCAAACATCAAAGCGCTACATTTTTTAACTTCCACATCGTAGCAAGCCACTAAATTAGGCCCTATAATGTATCTCAATTTTAGGAATGTTTTCTTTCATTTAAATAAGCTCAATACTCTGAAACTACTCCAATGGCAAGAAATGTATAATGCGGTCATGTTTAAATAAATAAATACATATATACACATACAAAGCTCATTCTTCCGAAAACTACTAATAATATTAGAAGGAGTAAATAAGTGTATAATAGAAACATGGGTCTATTTTTAAATACTTCCTTTACTAAGAAAGTTCTACTCACAGGAAAAAATGGAAAGAACTAAAAACAATTATCTTGAAAAACGATTTTCTACATGTAAAATTATTTTCTACTGCTGAAGTAACAAGTGTGAGAAAAATATGTCCTAAGTTCCTCACTTTTCTATTTATCTACAGATAACACATTTATATCACATAATATTTACAATATGATAAAATGTTTATTGTAGTCCCTGTTCATAGAATCTTTTGCAGCATAATAGGAATATATAGTATAGTATATATACTGTAATACAAATATTACAAAAAGGAAAAGCTAAATATTAATAAATGAGAGATATGCTATGAAAAATTTGCTTATTTTTCTCTATTGCTATACCTTTAAATCTGAAATTACATAATTGCATAAATTAATGTTAAATTCCATTTTATAGTTTACATCCACATGGGTAGTAATTTAAATATCATATCTGAATGAAGCAGAAATGTTAAAATATATTTTTCTTTTAACAACTAATATTACTTTAAAATGATTTTTTACTTAGATTAATTTATCTATGGGTTAGATATACAAGAGATACTTAGCCAAACTTTTAAAAATTTTTCCAGTTTAATTAAATTCAGTTGATTAATATATGGTGAATTATTAGTTTCAGAGGGAGAGTTCAGTGATTCATCAATCTTATATAATACCCAGTTTAGCAAAACCTTTTAATATAAGAATGTTAACTTACTGCAAAACAGCTACACTAGTACTAATCTATTTAATTAAATTAGGAATACATTATTTAGTCTTTAAAAAGAGCAAACGCTCTACTTACAAAAAAAATTTTTTTTAAGATTTTATTTATTTGAGAGGGAGAGAGACAGAGAGCAGGAGAGAATGCAAGAGAAGGGGGAAGGAGCAGCAGACCCCCCTGCTAAGAGAGCCAGACGCAAGGCTTGATCCCAGAACCCTGGGATCATGACCTGAGCTGAAAGCAGACACTTAACTGACTGAGCCACCCAGGTGCCCCACACAACAGTGTTTTTTCAAGCATTTGGCACATAATGTTTTTTTTAAAAGCTTCCAGAGATATAAACAAGAGCGGTAAATGCTGTTTGTTTTTAAAGTTCATTGCTTGCCTTGCCAGCATTACCCTGACAAATTCACAAAATGACAAAACGCCTCTACCTTATGTTTTCTTTCAGTACTTGTCCAGATACTCTTCTCTGAGGAACCCTTGTTGGTAGATTTGCTCTCTGACAGTTTTTCATTTGCTATTTTTAGTTTCTCCTGTAAATACTCAATTTCAGACTTCTGTGAGACCATTAAAGTTTCTAAGCTTGATAAAGATGGCCGTTGAGATACCTATTTTTAAAAAAGTATACATGCAAATATATATGCATCATTGTATATTCTTTCTTACGTGCAAATACTTACATATAATATTACATTATATAAATAATAAGTATTCAGAGAAGGAAAATTTCTTTTCAATAATAAACTGTAAACTAGCATTAGCTAAACTATCACCCTAACTCAATGGCATTTTTCAATAAAATAACCAAGAGTTCGTATAAATATTTTCAAAAATAATATTGCCATACAGAATTACAGAAGAAAAACATTACAGTATGGTTGCATGATAAAATACCACTCATCTTTAATTACTTCAAAAATATGATTATACACATATGTATTTCCTCATGAAATACCCAATCCACCATTTGATCACAAAGAGTCCTATAATACCAGTGAATATAACCTGGGAAAAAGAAACCAACAGCACTTTAAGTCTAATTATCTTTCAATGTCGTAATTTAATAATGACAACTCACAAAACTCTGCTACTTTTAGAGTCAATACAGTCCACTGTATTCTCTTTTGAAATTACGTGTCAGATAATCTGCTAATGGAAAGCACATTATAGTGATTAAAAAAAAAATCACAGAAAAATTTAGCATGTAGGATAAAGAAATTTAGTTTGTAAAAATTAAAGAACTGTTAGTTCGTTAAAGAAATGTTAGTTCGTAAAAACCAGCATTCTGTGAAATTCTACTACCATCTTTACTGAATATATTTGAGGCCATTAAAATCTATGCATATATTGTATTCAAATTAACCACTCCACATATGAAAAACAAAAACCCTAAATCATAGTGAAAACAAAGGTTTTGTTGGATTTCCAGCAAAGAGAGTCAAATCTCAAAATTATGATATAGAAGTAGTAGCCCTACAAATAGTTTCTTTTAAAATGTAGAAAACCCTATCCCTCCTAAATGATATTCCTAAGGGATATCAGGAGAAATACGTTTAACTTTTCTGAACCAACAGTGGAAAATACTATCGTTTTCTGGTTTGAACTCGCTTTTGTTTTTTTTAGAAATAGGCAAAACTGTCCTAATTCTAACTTCTAACTACTATGAGAGAGGTCATCTTTGATTTATTTGTATTACTGAACTTTCATCTATTTAAATCACTTGATTTGTTTCCCAACCTTCATTCTATTACATTGCTAAATATTTTCCTCAGTATTGTTTATACTGTGCTCTTACCACACTTCCCATATATTAAATACTTACTCCATTACCTTTCTTTAAATATCTAATTAAAATACTTTGAGCACTTTAATTCCAAACTCTAAATGATTTTGCCCTATTCTCTCCTCCCACTTTTAATCACCATATGATCATTATTTATTTCATTTTTCCTATCATGTAAGCAAATTTACGATGTTTATAACTATTTCCTTTGACTGGGCTACCAATCTAAACAGTTTTCAAAAGCCAGCTGCTCTTATCTACTTTTCTTTAAATAAAATTATTAAGCATATATTAGTATCCCACCACTTATCAAAGACATTTTAAGTAAGTTTTTCAAGGTCAAACAGAAATTTAGAATAAAATAGAAATAACATAACTTCAGTTCTATTGGTATATCCAATAAGCATTCCCATATTTTGAAATGAATTTAAATAAATGAGTTTTCTAAGTTATCACTGGATTATAATGTAGTAGATAAGAATGTAAAAATAGGAATATTCAATCAAGAAACTGTAATGATAAATAGTTGTGAAGACATTAAAAATGTTCCAACTGTGGATACTGTCATCATCATAGTTGAGATTTTATATTTAGGCAGCAGTCCTTTAAAATTCTTCAAGAAACAATAACAGAACTTCAAAAATAAAATGCTATGAAAGCATTGATTAACTCAAATTCACATAGGAGCAGAGATGATAATATAGGTAAATAAAATGGGTTGTGTTTAGTTTATTTTAAAATCACAGCTTTGGAATTCATTCAACAGAGATACTTAGTAGACATGTACACATATATGTAGATTATTTACGTCCACAAAAATACTTATACATCCTCCCAGTGTTTTTAAAATCTGATCTTTTCCTCTTCTTGCCTTTTATCACTTTTGTAGGAGATACAGGTACAAGGAGTATTTCATACTTCTCTTGATATAACCATTTTTAAAAGCATAGGTAAAATGAAATTTCAAATGGGAGAATAAACTGTTAAAAATTTTCGAGGGAAATTCTGAATTATGCATCAAAGCACATAAAAATGTATCAAGCCTTTGGCTTAGCATGCTAGTCATGCCAAGGGTTGATACAGATAGATATCCATGATAAACTCTCACATGAGAAAAGCAGGTTACCAAAGAATATACTGAGTAGAAACAGATTTTGCCAAACATGCATGGGGGGAGGGGGGGAGAAAAAGAAGAAGCCCTAAAATGTTTTAGTGTCATTTCTGAGTGGAAAAATCATATGTTAATAATTTTCTTCCTATCTATTTGAACTTCCTTAAATTTTACAATGAACACATCACTAAATGTTTTTCAAAATGTAAATTTTTTCTTCAAATAAAAGGAATAAAAGCTGAGCATAAAATTTTCACATTCTATAGGAGAAAGATAAATAAAAGTCTTTCCATAATCTCATCCTTTGTCATCTGCTAGTGATAACTTTGGGCTGTATTACCCAGACTTTAGAAAGGAAAGGAAAATAATTATAACTCTGCCCTTTAAGCTTCTTTTCAAAGTTAGCAGACTTAATTTTTTAGAACAGTTTTATACTTATAGAAAAATCTATGTAGAGTCCTATACCTCCCACCCCTACCCATCCAGGTTCCAGTATCATCAACACCTACAATTAATATGCTACATGTGTTATAAGTAATGAAATAATATTCACACATTATTTTTAACTAAAGTCCATAATGTATTCAAATCTCCATAGTTTTTATGTAATGTCCTTTTTCTGCCCCAGGATCCCATCCACAACACCACATTACATTTACTTATCATGCCAGCCACTCTTGGCTATGACAGTTTCTCAGACTTACTTAATTTTGATAACATTGATAGTTGTGATGAGTAGAATGATATTCAGGTGTACTGCAGGATGCCTCTATTGGAATTTGTCTGAATTTTTCTCATGATTACACTGGGGTTATGAGTTTAGGGGAGGAAAATCACAGAACAGCCATTTTCATTATACCATATTAAGTGTACATGGTTTAAATCTTGACATTGACCTAGATCACCTGGACAAAATAGAGTTTGTCAGGTCACTCCACTGTCCCCTATCCATACTGAACTCAATGTGCTTTGTAAACTGGTATAACATACATGAGAAATATGTATAACTTTAATTGTCATTATCCTTTCAGGTACTGCTTTGAAGGCATAGCAAAATCAAGACAACCAGTACCCCTGTCTGGGGAAGTTCATTTTATCTGTTGCCCTTAAGATCCTAGAATCTTTGAAAAGTTTAATTTTCTTACTAAGAATTATTATTAGTATTATATCAATAAATTTTCTCCTAATATCCAAAATCCTTATTCACCTTTATACTTTACAGTCCTAAAATATAATGAATGGTATGGTGTTAGACCATAGTTAATCTTTTTTTTTTTTTTAAGATTTTATTTACTTATTTGACAGAGAGAGAGAGAGAGATCACAAGTAGGCAGAGAAGCAGGCAGAGAGAGAAGAGGGAAGCAGGCTCCCCACTGAGCAGGGAGCCCTATGCAGGGCTCGATCCCAGGACCTGAGACCATGACCTGAGACCATGACCTGAGCTGAAGGCAGAGGCTTAATCCACTGAGCCACCCAGGTACCCCGACCATAGTCAATCTTGATGAGAAGTGATCAACAGAGTATGTGTCCAAATGCCTCCAGTTGAAACTATCTCTTGACAATTATTAATATATAACTTCTTTTTCCCACTGATCCACAGAAGTAACTTTGATCAAAAAGCCCTGTAGTAGAGTAGATGAGGGCAGGGAAAACCATTCATTAAGTGTTGTACAAATTACTATTAAGAACTACATAAATGAAATAATCTAGTCATGTTGTATTAACTTCAAGCAACATCGTATAGCATTATACATGAGAGGCTGAGTGAATAATACCTAATAAATAGTAAATTTTTTCAAAGTTATAACGGTCACAAAGAATTGCTAACTAAATAATTTTCCTTATTGGTAAGTTTTAACTAAACATATTCATTTGTTTCCTAGTATATTGAAATAACA